>NC_137881.1:11439355-11521855 GCF_963924005.1 Protomyctophum bolini
TGTCTGGCTGCTTCATGATGGAGCAGAAGGCCAATGCTGTTTGAACCAACAGTATCTTTAACCCATTTAGACCTGAGGACGATTCTACAAATGTATTTTTTCTGAAAAACCCCATGTTCAGTGGTTCCCAAACATTTTCATGTCATGTAATTGACCGCCAATCTCAAAATAATATGTTCCAGAGAACCCCCCCCCAGAAGCAAAGACTTTAGTTAAAAATGTTCGCTCTGAAAGAATATATATATTCGAAATTTGCGTCACATTTTCACGATTTTTCAAAAATAGCAGATCTACAAGCTCATAGAGCTTGTAGATCTGCTATATTTCAATATCTAAAGTATAACGTAATGCTTAAAATACCAAAAGGGCTTCCCGCCCAAAATGTGTTAGTGTATTCTTTGACAGACAGACAGACAGACAGACAGGGAGCTGCAGTGCAAAGATCTGACAACTGAAATGTCCAAGAGTCCACTTTCCTTTTCTTAGTGAGGGTATAACGTTAGCAGCATTCTGACATTTGTATCATTAACTGTAGCTGTCTGGACTCTGCAGGTCTATGTTTTGAGTGCTGCCAAGACACCATTATTGCCCTTTCCTGAATCCGTCTCAAACATAAGTTATCAAATCCTTGACAAACGGAAATGACTGGATTCCTACACATTTACATCCAGTCTCCCGGGCCTCGCACACTGCGAGAAGAAGACATGGCTGATATTCCGGAACAAGAGGTTATAGGAGGGAGGGGAGGCAGGGCCACTGACCACTGCATGGAGGTCAGGACAAACATGAAAAAGTGTTTTGTTCAGTCAGCCAGCATTCATCCGCATTCTCTCCATGCTGAAGCTTTTGATTGATTACTTTAGACAGAAAATGTAAAAAGCACAACACCCTTTTAGGCGAAAAGGATACCATGAGGGACTAGTTTCCATGAACTGTGGGTCTTTGCATTGGCTTGACACCGTACGTATATATATATAGCGCAGACATCTGAAAAGTGATAAATGACTTGTCCTCAGATCTCCAGGGATAGGAACTGATGGCCCCGTCCGTCACATGAGAAGAAAGCGCAAAGTGATACCCACGCTATCGCACAGGAAGGGATTAAATAATACGCAAAAAGGAGCAAATAAGAGATGAGACAGATGATTTCCACTGAAGCGACACAAGACAAGACATCTGGTCGATGTCCAGAAATGGAGAACCGACATGCCACTTTGATCATGTGCAGACAGAGCTTCTGCGTGGTCCCACCAAGCGCCTTATGATCCTGGTTATCTGGGTAAACATGTTCCGTGGGTGAAGATGGAGCTCTGAGCTGCCAATGGCGTGTGGGTGATTAGGCCGTGTGCACGTGTCAGGGAATTCATGCCGTCTCTTTGAGGCTGTATTAGAAAGTCCAGCCAGGGGACGTTCTATACAAAGAAAGTGTGTGGGGAAGATAATGAAACAGACAGTGCGGTCCTAATCTGTAGCTATAAGATATTGTGTATTGTGTTGTGTACAGTATAGCAGATATTCTGTTGGATTCACGAGTTAATGCGGTGCATGATAGAGAGAGGATACATCAACTCCCGCGTTGCAAACGAGCAAAAAAAGCCGTCGGTGGTGATATCCTGCGCTGTTTATCATCGCTGGCTCCAGAGGAAACAGAGCACCACCCCCCCCCCACCGCCTCTCTCCCCACTGCCATTCTTGTTTTCGACGCCAGCACTGCGCTATTCTGAGGTCTCTCCCGGTGTACGAGGCAACAGCTGCAGCGGAATGTAAATAGTTCATTACGCTATCCTCAAGGTGCTTTCCTCCACGCACACCGCCCACTAAATGTATGCAGTGTGTGATGCTCATTACGGGCGAGGATATTAGCGCCGCGGCACGCACTGACGACTCTGCAGTGCCCTCAGCGACGCCCTACCCCCCCCCCCCCCCCCCTCCCTCCCTCCCTCCCACCTAGACAACTTGCAGGAGAAAACGGCATTCCCTCACCAGAAGCAAAAAAAAACTACTTAAACACGGCTTTAATTAAACTATTAACCGGTGAACTACAGCATCTGTTGCAGTGCACACTATTAGCGAGGCTTCTATATATACAGCAAATGGAGTGGGTTCTCCTCCTGTGCTCCATGTACTGTCTGTCAGCGGCGCGGCGGACATTTTGTGACCGAAGTGAGACGAGACCGTCTGACAGAAATGTCAAGAGCGCCGACTGTGGCAGATGCAATGGGGCGCCGTGTAATGTCACCGCACTCGTGTTGGGCACCATCTGATATATACTAGATGATACCATCTGAATGAATACTCCTGTGACAGACAGACAAGGCCCTTTATGTGTGGGGTCTACAGATAGGAGAAACAGGGAAGAGATGCATTCTCTCTCTCTCTCTCTCTCTCTCTCTCTCTCTCTCTCTCTCTGTTGACGAAATTGTCAATAATATTCTTATAGGTTATATATATATATATAGGTTTAGTCATCATAGCTTAGTTTAAATTTAGTTTCCATTTGGTTTTCGTCAGTGAAAAAAGGTAGTCGATGGACATAGTGCTAGTCGACGAAACCAACACGGCAAACATAATAGACCAGTTTGCCATTTTGAGCGAATCCTCTCTCTCTCTCTCTCCCTCCCGCTCTCCCTCCCCTGCTGAGATGAAGCGACCACGCTGAGTGAAGATATTAGATGTCTTAAGCTGAGGCTTGATTCGAATGTGGCTTGATGTGGCACAGATCATAGACAAGAAAACACACGCATGCATGCACACTCGCACGCACACGCTCTCTCTCAGATCAGCCTCTGTCGCGGTGCTGTGACTGACACTGACCTTCACGTCACTTAAAGTCAGGTGAAAGACGCATCGAGACCCATGTGAACCTGTAGCCTGTAGCCTGTGGCTCACAGCACCATAGATGATCAGAAGGGACATATCTTATTTTAGGAACTCTCTTTTTTTAATCTCTCACATCGGATCACTTCATATGTGATAATATATGTACTGTAATAGTGAATTATGCAAATAGGACGTGAGAATTTCACAACTTCGAGCTCTCTCTTCCTATTTCTTGTTTTAGATAAAACAGCCAGATTCCCACTTTGCTGTGGTACAGATTCAACACGCTGTATAGCTTCATCTTTGCTGTGGTACAGACTCCACATGGTGTATACTGTAGCTTCATCTTTGCTGTGGTACAGATTCAACATACTGTATAGCTTCATCTTTGCTGTGGTACAGATTCAACATGCTGTATAGCTTCATCTTTGCTGTGGTACAGATTCAACATGCTGTATAGCTTCATCTTTGCTGTGGTACAGACTCCACATGGTGTATACTGTAGCTTCATCTTTGCTGTGGTGCAGACTCCACATGGTGTATAGGTCCATCTGTGCCCAATGGCCCAACGCCTGATTCCTTGCATCTGGAGATGACTAGGTACGCCAAGGGTGTGTTAGCATCTGTCTAGTCTAGTCTCGCGTAGCCAGACAACCATTCCACAATCTCCGAATGCTATTATATAGGCTGGAACTACACGAAGTCTCCGTTTGTCATTTCCGTTCACAAATATATAGGCCTATTTAAAAATATCTTTAGATGTTATTTCCATTTCTGCTAAGCAGCAAGCTATATATGTTTTTATATTATTCTGATTCATATACTAGGATACATTTGTGCGACTTTAAAGATGAAACGGAAGTGGGGAGGATTCTTCACTTTAAATTTTATGATAGAGCTTCCGTTGCTCCAGACTGTATGATGGAAGCATTTGAAAATTGCGAGAGACACTATAGTTTGGCAACGCAATGCTATAGCATCTGTCTGCTTCTCCAGTGTAGTTTTCACACACGCACACGCACACAGTGTGATGCGACAACCCCCATGCTGGCATTCAGCTTCAAACAAATATCCACTGTTCTTAACCACTTAACCCACATGTTACGTTCACACTGGCAGCTGCAGAAGATACAAAGACACAAAGCGGCACAGCATGTCTGTCCATTTTTAGCCATAGTTGAAGCTACTGCACAGTAGCTCGACTTATTAGCTTTTGTAGCAGCATGCAAACCTTCATGTCGCTAGCTGGCTCTCATTGGAAATGAATGGTATAGACTGCAGTATCCTTATATCTGCAAGTCTGAATGCAGCATCATATGTATAGAAAGTATTAGAATATAACATGAGCCCACTCAAAAGAACGATTTATAAAAACCGAATTATAATACAGAAAATGTCGACCATCTCAAAAGAATGTTAAATACTTTCTTAACCCATTCTGAACGGGAACCCATTTTGGTGTCAGCATCATGTTATGCTTTAGCTATTGAAAAATAGCAGATCTACAAGCTCATAGCGCGCTTGTAGGTCTGCTATTTTTGAAAAATCGAAGAACGACTGACATTTTTAGAATCTGATCTCAGGTCAGAATGGGGTTAATCAGACCAGTGTGTGTCCAGTGGAAACCTCGTATGAATCTGATCTCAGGTCAGAATGGGTTAATACTTGTTTTGGGCTACTTATTTTTGAACAAACGACTCTGTCGATGGGGCGTGGAATGGAGGTGATCAGCCTGTGGCACTGTTGAGGTGTTATGGAAGCCCGGCAGGCTGGCTTTGATAGCAGTGTTGAACTGTCTGCCATATTAAGATGAAATTTAAAAAAAGCTTTTAAATATTTTACCGCGGGGCAGGCTATGCCCAATGAATCTAGAATAGATGAAGGTTTCACTTTTTGAATTAATTATGAACTTTTGCTGAAGGATCCGTATATCAGAGAGTAAGACAGAATTATGAATGCATTGGAGTCTATTGGCTCGTGCGAGTACATGGACCACGTGACCGCACAGTTTTCTGCCCCCTCAATGTCTGAACTCTGTCTATTCTCTATGGCTCTGCTGTATATATATATGGAGAGTAAGGCTGCACAATATATAGTTATCGTATCGTTATCGAGGTATGAACATGCGTAATATCAGTATCGCAAAAAGACAGCGGTATCACGATGATATATCGTCAATATATCGATATATCGTTGATATATTGTGAGTGATATTGACTTGTTAAGTTGTTATTATGCAGTTTTTTTGAATAATGTTTAGTTTTCAATGTTGCAACAATTAACCGTAATATCGTAATATCGCAATATTTGGCATAAATATCCCTAATGGAGAGGGGAATTTGTGCTCTTCCTTTTCGTGCAGGCTGGCACCACAGTGTGATGTAGTACAGTATATGTTTAAAGCTGGGATAGAACACAAAAAAATAAACCTACGCTTTCTCCCTCACACACACATGCGCGCACACCGCTCCCATTCTGCCACCCCGCCATTTTCCGAGGCTCTTCAGATTGACACATTAGGCACTGCTATAGTGGCTGTACCAGCTGCCGCGGCCCTCTCTCTCAATCAGACAGCCAGATGTGGCACTAATTGTGATGGCAGGCATGGCATGGTGGTACGCCCCCACGGTGACAGCTCACAGCAGGGAGAGATTTATGGTGCGTACAGGTGTGTGTGTGTGTGTGTGTGTGTGTGTGTGTGGGGGGGGGGGGGGGGCATCCTTCTTGTTGCAGTCAGGTATAAACCCTGAGGAAAAACTTTTCAGGAAATAGGAAAAAATAAAGTGATTATTGATACTTTCCATTGGTTAAATAAATTATATAAAACCCAGACAGGTGTAACCACTTTTCATGATTTACTATTCAACTATTCAGGTTGCAAGAAGGGCCTGACAGTGCGTTGCGTGTTCGAGTCCTGTTTATGACAACCTTTGCTGCAATGTCTCCCACTTTCCTGTCATTCTTCACTTGTATCTATCTATCAATAAAACGAATCTTAGAGGTTTGGATTGGGAGTCTAATGATATTAGTGGGGCTGCCAGAAAGGGCTTTTCAGGCTGTGTTAGAATGTGAGAATGCCCCTCCCGCGGTGGGCCCTCTATACTTCTTCCTACTAGTAGGGCGGTGAATATAGGGTAGGAAAAGTTCATTGGCCTTCCGGTGTCTCTAACCCTCCCAGAGGATCCACCATGCAGCGGTAATGATCTGGCAGAACGCTGTCGGCGGTGGGGGGAGGGGGAGGGTTGTCGGGCGGTGCATGGAGGGTTATTTCTCCATCTCAGGCGGAGAAGACTCGAGGTCTTCCAGCCTAGAGCCTTCGAACCGCCTGAAGTCAGACAGGGAGCAGCGGGGTAACGTCAGACACAGATGCAGTGTCTGCAGGGTGCACACAACCTCCGGGCCATTTGACCCACAGAGAAATAGCTCACCGATCTGGGGCACTTGTTAGCTCAGCGGGTGGGCCGTGGCCCTGTAGTCGGCAGTCGCTGCCGGACGTCTGTCTCCCCCTCGTCTGAACCTCGTCTGAACCTCATCCCAGCCTGTGGGGAACGCCGTCCGCATGCATAATGTGCAATGGAGCATCAAAGCGAGAGGCATGGGAGGGTCTGCTGTTTGTTTACGCATCTGATTTTCTTCTACCGCCACAATAGTACATCTGCTGCTCTCAGAAGCAGGGCCCCGCTGCCGTATACTATTACATCTGTTGATTAGCTAGTCGATTGCTTTTGATCGAGTGGATCCCAGAGATGGAGCATTACCGATGCCCGATAAGTCTGCATGCCTTGTGACTGCCTGAGTACACAGCCCTGGGACCCCCCCTCCCCCCCCCGGCGTATAAGCGATTGCCGCTTATCCGTCAGGGAAACGGGGTCTCGCTGGCCCCAGCCAATTGCCTTTTTCTAATTATTGGGACTGCCAGTTTCGATATCTATTCCCTATCTGTCATGCATGTATGGATTGTGCCGGGGTGGCTGAGCGAGCGAGCGAACGAGCGCGGGGTAATGTTGGCGATGTGACACTGCCAAAGTGGATGGACACAGGGACACGGAGAGAGAAAGAGAGAGAGAGAGAGAGAGAGACTCCGCTCAAAATGGAAAACTGTCTGTCACATCTTTGCAGTGTTGATTTTGTCGACTAACACTATGACACTACCTTTTTTCACTGACTGAAAGTAAATGGAAGCTAAATTAAAACTAAGCTATGATGACTAAAAAGTATATTGACAATTCCGTCAACAAATAAAAACTATAGACTAAAATGTTAGGAAGGGACTAGTGGACAAGAGATCCAGTATAAGTCATTTTAAACTTTTAAATAAACAGCAGATTTAGTGGACTAAAATTGTATGTATATTTAGTCGACAAATCTAGACTAACACTAAAACATTTCAGGTGACTAAAATGTGAAAACTATTCAAGAGACTATGACTAAAACAAAAATTGCTGTCAAAATCAACACTGCATCTTTGTAGATAAATCCAACATACATAACAGTTTTTTTCCCTGTCCTACATACGCCCTCCAAATGAATCGACAGTGTCTGACAAGCTGACAGGTGCCAGCCGGGCCGCGGATCGGTGACAGTTTAGCCGAGACAGGCGGATGCAGGGAGAAGCTAATTTTCGTCGGCGTATTAATCAAACAGGCATGCGGGCTCAGCTAATTGCTCTGGGAAGGCGTCCAACTTTACTTGAGTCGGACGGGGGTCTTCACAGACGAGAGAAGCAGCTTGTTAGATAGTTATAGTGCCTCAGACATCGTGGGGAGTGGGGAGGGTCCACCACGCGTCACTTGTCACAGCTGTCTGTCACCTGATGAATTGTCTTTCCATAAGTGAGGCTGATAATGAGCAGCCGCTGTCAAAGTGAGTGCACTTTGTCAATTACCGAATTAAAGTGCAGGGGGACTGCCGTGAGACTTCGCAAGCTCCATCCACTTGCATGGAGCTCACGAAGTCTCACGGTAGACGAGAGTTCACGCTTTATGGCTGAAACACGGCAACAGGGTTACTATGCAGTAAAGTGTGGTGCTAAAGATACTGTCGACATTATGGAGAGAAGATAAACACACAACACAACAATCCAACGCCCCATTCAGAAGCTTATTGTCGGGTAGGGGAAATAGCCAATAATGTGTTTTTTTTCCACAAAAAGATAACTGGACCACTTGTATGAGAACTAAACAACTGCAACTAAAGGTGAGAAAGCCTTCTAGCACGAAACCCTCCTTTAGGAATCGCTAATGCCCTCCACCCTATTTTCACAATTTTTACAAATGTCCTGACATTCCTTGAAACGTTTCGGCCTACGTATATAATGCCCAAAATGGGGATAGATTATTTATCGATTATGTTATCCGTTTTAAATCGCTAAATTCAATGTAATCAGTTAGTTTGTGATTGCATCCCTACACCTTCACAAAGATCAATGACTCTTGTACACCTTAACAAAGAGCGATGACTCTGGCCTCCTTATCAGCATCGACATGATATGCAAATTACCAAGACACTGCATGGCCACTGAAATATCCTAAAAAAATGGGGTCGTATTATAATCGGGGACTAGACTCTTTGACATTCAATGTTCTTTTTACACAAATGAGTCTTGAAAATGGGGGTCGTCTTATATTCAACACAATACGTATTTTACTCTCATGCACCAGTCCAGGACACACAATGTAACACAGCAGTAAAGTCACAGACCCATTAGGGTCCATTTGGTTCCTAAACTATTATTTAGCTGGGGACCCCCTGGAACTCCCTCAAGGACCCCGGGCCCCACTTTGAGAACAACTGCTCTAAACTAATCCGAACCAAAACGTGCCCAGCATGGAAACCTCTCATGATAGCAGCCAACCTCTGCACTTAGCGAAGCACATTTCATCAGTTCGGATCCTGGGTGTCAGAAATGGAAAGATTGAATAAATAACAAATCCAGTCGGGCTCACTTCCGTTCAGCTCTCCCCTATATAGCTGTCCCTGACCTTCCTACATGCCAATCTGTAGCCCAGGATAGAGTAGCTGTTCCTCTTTAATATTCAGAATATCATTCCAGAAGCCTGGCGCTGTGCAAGCCCCATCACTGACTCAGCACGGAAGGGGAGGACTGACAGAGAGGCAGAGGGAGAGAGAGAGAGAGACAGAGAGAGAGAGAGAGAGAGAGAGAGAGAGAGAGAGAAAGAGCGTTGTGCAGAACAAACATGCCGAGTTGCTGCACACACAGGCTGAGCCAAATTAAAGTTTTAAGATGGGCTGCATTTAACCCATTTAGACCCGACTACAGACTCTACAAATGCCTTCTGGATCATGACAGTTTTCTGATAAAACTATGTTTCTATGTCAGAGCTTCTCAAACCATTTCATAACAAGGACCTCAAGGACCCACATCTGAAAATGTGTTGTTCCAGGGACCACGCCAGAAGCAAAGATATGAGTTAAAAACGTTCGCTGTGAAATAATATATAATTCAAAGATTTGTGCCACATTCTCACAATCTTTCAAAAGTATCTTTAAACAGCTAAAGTTTAAAAATAATGGCTAAAGTGGTTGAAAGCCATGAGGCGACACCCATGCGTCCTCAGGTCTAAATGGATTAATGAGCTCCCGTCGCGACAGGCTCGACGGGACGACGTATAAGCTTCGAGACCTGAAATTGAAGCTTGTTGAGAGGATTACTGTCCCTTTACACACCGTGGCTGTCTTTCTCCACCGACTGGCAGAGTTCCTGATGAAGTTATTTATACCTTTGATGCTTTCTCTCGGTTTCTGTGTCAAGGGAGCGAGGGATGGGCCACCGTTGGGGGGATTGCTTAAACAAGCACAAACACAGACCTCGAACTGCAATATATACGGAAAGGAAACAGCGAGCGGCTCAGAAGAGACTGTGGATAATTCACTGTCTGGAGTGCACAAAGTGGCCAGTCAGAGTCAGACAAACGGACGTTGAAGTGAGTCAGGCCAGTCAGTGAGAGTGGAGAGACAATTTGGATTGTTAAAAAACAACGCACGCACACGCGCATCTCGAGTGCATGCGTGCATAGCAGTTAGCGATGCGTTGGCGTTGCAGAAGTCATGCATGGGGGGAGACAGAATCTTTCCATCTGAAACCAGGTGTATGTGTGTGCACGTGTGTGTGTGCACGTGGGTGCATGTGTGCGTGTGTACATGCACTCTTCCAGGGCCAATGAGGTCCCCAGGATACGCCTCTGCCACATACACATCATCTATGCTACGCGGTCCATCTTCTTTCCCTCTCTCTCTCCCTCCCTCCATCCATCCTTTCATCTCTGTCGCCCGTGGCAACCAACTCGTACATCACCCTTTCACCTTTTCATCCTTACCGCCTACATCCTACCTTCTCTTTTCAATTCATCTCTCTCTCTCTCTCTCTCTCTGATGCTGGGCGGGGTTGGCGAAAGGGCCTTTCTGTGTGGAGTTTGCATGTTCTCCCCCTGTCCCTTAGGGTAGGTGCCCTCACAAAAAAACATGCAGAAAACCTCTCTAGTCTATACCAACTCCCCCTGGCCAGAGGAATTGTAGCGTCCAGCAATGGGTGGAAAAATCGTGGGAAAAAGACCTAACGCTAGAGAGAGAGAGAGAGAGAGAGAGAGAGAGAGAGAGAGCTAAATGAAGTTGAGGTGGTAAACCGAGCTGCCCACTGTACTGTACCAAGACCTCAGAGACAAATTCTTCCCACAGATTACAAAAAAAGACCCATAGAGAGAGTTTGAAAACAAACATGACTAACAATGGAAAAATACTGCAATGTGCAGTAACACAGTAACACGATCTGTGAACTGCTTGTTGCAGTGACAGGGAAGAGCATGTCCAACGGAAACCCACCGCCATCGGACTGTCAATCTGTATGCCTTCACCATGCCGGTCTAGGTATCTGCACATATACAGTACACATGACAAAAAGGAACAAATACTATGTTTCAGATTTGCACATGTGCGAGTGCGGTTTGTATTTTTAAGCTATAGTTTGTATGCGTTGTCTACATGGTATACTGTGTGATTGAGAGAGAGCTTCATTTCTACTGCATTTCTTTATTCCCCAGAGATTTCCATTCATTGTACACACATTTGTTTTGATTGTGTAGCACAATATTATCACACAACTAAAACCCCTTTTAATTTAATTAAATTGAGAGAGAGGGAGAGAGAGAGAGATGGAAGCAGGAGAAAAACTATAAAACCCCCACAGAGGTATCTTTATTTTACCTCATTTGTAGCTCTCTCTCTCTCTCTCTCTCTCTCTCTCTCTCACACTCACCAGGACCAATTAGGGACTTTGGGCTTGTTTGTCTTTAAAGTTGCTTGAAAATATCGTTTAGTTGTGGGTTGTGATTTTTTGTTTATTTACTTTTTTTTTTTTTTTTGGCTTAAGAGAGTAGTCACACATTTAGTGCTTTGCTGTGTAATGTTCTAATCTCTCAAACATTTTCATGTCAAGGAGAATTAATTCCCATGTGAGCATGGGAATAGCATCTCTCTCTCTCTCTCTCTCTCTCTCTCTCTCTATGAGAGAATCTGTAACAATAATGTTCTTTAGACCTGATGATGATGATATCTGTTTGAGATGGGCAGCTAGGAGCAGTGGGAGTTCAGTTACAGATCTGAGGGAACAAGGCCCTCAGACACAAGTCTTCATGAGTCCAGTTAGAGATCTGAGGGAACAAGGCCCTCAGAATCAAGTCTGCAAGCCAACACACATCACTGACAGCCGCCTGCACTGCACAGGGAATAATTTATCTAACACAGGGCAGCCTGCAGGGGAAGAGGATGGGTCAATGTTGGGCCAGTGCTGCAAAAGTGACGGTGTGTACGGACTCAGGGTCTGCTTTGAAATCGATGGAAGATGTTCGCTTTATTAAGAGACAGCTGCAGAGAGAGAGAGAGGGAGAGGGGTCGATATAGGTAAGCGTTACTTTATGCGGAAAGGGCAAAGGAATGAATTATAAATGTACAGCAGAAACTACACTGAGTCAAATGGAAGAGAAAGGCGAAAGGGTCAGACCCAAAGAAAGTGAGCAGTGAAATACTTAATAGGCTTCACCGTGAAGCAGAACACAGTGTGAATCAGTTATACTGATAGGTGTAAGTTGCTGTGCTGAAAGATTGGTTTAACCCTGCAAGACCCGGATATATTTCTACTTGCCAAAAAAAAGAGATTTCAACCTTATACTACTACTTTGTACTACTAGAAAATTATGTAAAAAAAATTGAAATGCTGTTAAATGGGCGTCCGTCCGTAGCTTAATGCATGTCAAACTGGTGGTCCTCGAAATGTAAAACGGCTGAGAATCACTGCTGCTGCTAGAGCCGTTCAGATGTTTGAGAACCAATGCTGTAGCATACGTTGAAATTATTAAAAATAAAATAAAATAAATGAGTGCAGTAGATATAGCACAGGATCATTATGAGTATAGGACAACCAGCTGCAAACCACAGTGACATGGATTAAGATGTGGGCTTTGGATCACTTGGCCAGTGGCAAGTTCTTCATGATTATTATAAATATCAATTGGATAGTTTAATTAAATACAATGTTAATATATGCAAAAGGTAATTGTATTTGTTTGTTTGTTCTTGGTGCTGCTGCATAATTGTAGCCCATACTATACTACGGCGAGAATTTGTTATAATTTGAAAAAAACCAAAGCACCCCTTTTGGAAAAATGTATGCCACCCCCTGCTGAGTTGTGCCTGGAGCCAGCACTGTTGGTACAGTAAAAGGGGGGAGGGTTGAAGGTGGCTCTAGCAGAGATGACATGAGTAAAGCTAGCTGCAGCTCCTCTCCAGGGCAGCTCAACAAAGGACTGAGCAGTGCGGCCGGACAAATCTTCTCTTGTGCTGGTCTCCTCTGCTATCTTGTTCTTTTCAAATCCCCCCCCCCCCCCCACCAACTCTTTTCATCCCCCCCAATTCCCCATCACTGTTTCTATTTCCCCCCCCCCTTCTCCTCCTTGTTCTGTGGAGGGGGAGAAACACATTTTCTCTTTGAGGGAACTTCCACGGCAATTTGTGGCGGCGGCGGATCGAGTCTCAGGTGTCCAGGCTCATTTTGTCCCCGCAGGTTAAATCCTCCTACAACAACTGCACGCTGTCTCCTACAGTAGATTAAAGATCAGTGAGGTTAGACCGCAGACGCACCGACGATAATGGCCAGACACCCTGTTCGGGACGCCGCGCGCAACACAGGCCAGGATAGGCTGTGGCCGTCGTTGTTTGACGGCCATGCATGGGTCTGACCCATATAGGCTTAGAGAAGGCAGGGCTTTGACTGCATCATGCCATATTGTACCAATCTGGGACAACTTGAGTGTGACCAAATATAGTTTAACACGACGCCGTTGTTCCCCCTTGACGTGGATCAGCGGACAGAATAGATAGAGTGGAGAAAAAGCAGGACAGACAAAGAGGGATTGGAGACATAAAGAAAGGGAGAGAGAGAGAGGAAGGGAGAGAGAGAGAGAGAGAGAGAGAGAGAGAGAGAGAGAGAGAGAGAGATAAGGCAAGAGAAGGAGAGAGAGAGGGCAAGAGAACGAGAGTGAGATAGACTAGAGAAAGGGAGAACGGAATGAAATTGGGTGCCTTTCCCTGGTGATTACTCCCGGGCAGGGCTGAATCTAGACGGACAGAGCTGCTCTCCAGGACACTAATAGCTTATTGATCCTTGGGAGCCCATCCATTTACTCTTGCCTAGAACTCACAGGGCATCACCAGGAGGGAGGGAGGCAGCCCCACCATGCAGCCCATCAGGGTAGAACTCACAGGGCATCACCAGGAGGGAGGCAGCCCCACCATGCAGCCCATCAGGGTAGAACCCACAGGGCATCAACAGCCAACCAAGGGGCCAGTGAGGCTTTCCATGGTTGAAGCACAGGGCCCTAGTGGTAAGAGGAAGGACTGCAGGCGGACCCGTGGATTCATGACGAGGAAACCCCGTGCAGCTGGGCTTTAACATTGAGCGCTCGGTTGCACTTCCGCATTGGGCTACCAACATTTGGTGGTCCAATGCGGAAATGCGCCCAAAAAGGCGGAAATAGACGGTCCTTCCGGGTGCTTCAAAACGCCACTGAGCAACTTCCACTGACATGGGGGGGGGGGGGCCGGAGCTTCGCCAGATCAGTCTCTATCCTTTTAATACTCTATGGTCACCACCCACCAGGCAAACTTGGTGAACTGGTGGGTGTGGCCACTTAAAAATGTAACATTTTCTGTACACTTTTTTGAAAACCATCTTTGTCCTGGTATACTGTAATCATAATACCTGATGATCATGTTTTAGGGGATGATAAAATTGCGGCACTTTAATGGGATGCCATGCATGCCGGGTTAAGCTGCATTGAATGGTTTGTGTTAAACACACCAAATAGTATCTTGAATGCTTCAGTATAAGATCTGTAAAAGCCTGATAGAAAATGGAGAACTGCATGCTGCTTCTAGCCACACGCATTCTGATTTCTGAAGTCATGCAGGGCCAAATACAGAGATAACAGCATGGGGCATTCTGCTCACAGGCCTATTTGCCCTCCAGGGAAAGCCTGGAGGAGGGAGTTATACCAGTCTTCATCCATAACGTGAAGCCTCGTGGGGGCCAAGGACAGCATGGAGGGCCAGGTGGAAGATATCCTGGCCCGAGCTGTCACCCCCCCCCCCCACTCCCTCCACGGGCGAGGACGGTGGAATTAATTAGCAACGCGGAGAAGAGAATAATCGATAGGCCTGTCGGCCTCCAGCTTGCTCCGGGAAACAAGACCCTGCCAAACCCCACCAGGACCCCTTCTCGTTACGGTGCGCGGCCCCTGGTCCCCTCCACAGGCAGCGACATTCATCAACACAACACAACACCCCACCCCCGCACGCTCCGTCCCATGGGCCACTCCACCCCTCCCTCTCTCTCTCTCTCTCTCTCTCTCTCTCTCTCTCTCTCCTCTCTCTCCTCTCTCTCTTCTCTCCTCTCTCTCTCTCTCTCTCTCTCTCTCTCTCTCTCTCTCTCTCTCTCTCCTCTCTCTCTCTCTCTCTCTCTCTCTCTCTCTCTCTCTCTCTCTCTCTCTCTTCTTTATGCTTCTTGTCCCCAACACAAGATGGAGAGCGGCTTATGGAAGTGACACTTAAAGCAAGGGAGATGATGGGCCGGCGGACGGACGGTATATATATAATAAGATACAAGTATAGGTATGACGACAAGATGAGTGGAAGGGTGATGTGTGTGAAGAGGAGGAGAGGGCCGTGCCTGCACTTGCCCTTGTGGTTAATGCGCAGCATGCAGGGCTAGTCATGTGTGTCACACGTGTGAAAGTGAGCGTGAAGCATGATGTCCTTGGCTTAATGTGAGTGTGAGCAAGCGTGTGTGTGTGTGTGTGTGTGTGTGTGTGTGTGTGTGTGTGTGTGTGTGTGTGTGTGTGTGTGTGTGTGTGTGCGCACTGCGCGGCAGAATGGAGACATAACCCTTCAAGGGCTTCTGCCAGAAATATGAGGCCAGAAGCCCCTCCCCTACTGGGCGGAGTAGGGCGTTGTCATTATTATAATGCAGACCCAATGCAACTCAGTGCCGGCCTCAGTGGCTTGGCTAGCTAATCATGAGACTCACAACCCACACCTACTGGCTTTGCGACACTATTTTGGTGCCAATTAAGTGCATGCATGCATGCATGCATGCCACACAACACACAACAGTTAAGCCAGATTTTGGTTGAATGCCAGTGTTGCGCCCTGAAAATAGCAGATATACAAATTCACGATGTGTTACACTGTGTGACACGTTGTAGGTGTTGCGTTGGCAAGTCAATTAAAGATGGCGTGCCGTGATTTCTGTTTTTTCTACTGTCTATGGAGTTAGCGTTCCTCTAATAGACCCCCAGGTGTGGTTAGAATATTTAAATATGTCCCTGTGTATTTTTGGCCACATAGAAAACATAATTTTAACACTTTCTGTACACCATTTCTTCTAGTATAATCATAGTACCTGATGTTTTAGGGGGGGGAATCACGGCACTCAATGTTTAAGCGTTGGGCACGGAGGCAGGGTGTGTGTGTACTTATAATATGCATGCATGGATATGTGTATGTATATACGAACAGTACATGCCTACTGGATAATGTTTGACTTCCCCTATGACACTTTTCTCCACATTACCATGATCCAAACTGACTGCCTGCCTCCTTGCACCTGGAGGCTCCCTGCTACGTTCCACCTCAAGATGCCGCGCGGGGGAACACTGAGTCCAGAGTCCCGACACCTCCGCCAAACCTCCTCCCCCCCACTGCCCCCCCCCCCCCTCCCCCTCTCCCCTCATCCACTCATATCCTCCCCAGCTGTCGCCCGTGTGTCGGATCTCATTTTTTCCCACCCATGATTAAACAGTCCCTGATGCAAACCGGGGGGCTTGATGAGCTAACTGCCTTGCAGGGGAGCCCGCTGCGCGCATGGCGGAGCAGGGGGGGAAAGCCTTCTGAAGTAGTAGTATAACTCTCAGCTCGACAGCAGCGTGAGATGGAGATGAAGGAAGTAGTCATGAGAGAGAAGAGCAGATGTGTGTATGTGGGGGGGAGGGAGGGGGGTTCACAAAACCCATCGCTCTTTCCCATCGGCTTTCACATATTGAGTTCGGGGGGGGGGAGAGAGTATAACATTCTTTCTCCCGATGACGGGTTGCAGTCGGGGACGCACCGCTGAATCCTGGGTAATCAGGAGCCGTGGTTATTTATTGCTCCAAGGCAGCCGGGATGGCATGGAGGTACTTTGGGGGGAGAAACGATGTGTGGAGATGAGAGGGCCCATCTTCTCACAGAGCAGTTACAAGTGATGACTGTCAGAATCTGCCTGCCACCGACCCATCCTACATGTTGATTGAAATAGATGGAAGAAAAAAAAACATCGACTCGAAAAGGTTTGGGCCAAGTAAGGTAAATAACTCTTTCTTTCTTCCCTTATTTTCTTATTTCCTTCGTTCTTTCTTTCAATTAGCCCTTCTATAAACGGACAGCGTGCCATTATGTCTCTATATGTACCTCTTGCGAACGTGCCTATTGGACAAGGGCGGGTTAGGGAGGGACTTAGCGAAAGGGCTAATTGCCATCGATCTCTTAAGTGATCAGAAACGGATAACTAAAATATTGCGTCTATTCCAAATATGAATTAGGATGAGCGTAGCTTGTATAACCCTATTGAGAATGGAGCTCTTAAAGGCCTGCACTGTTTTTTCTGGGAGCATGATGTCGACTCACAGCAAGAGGGTCCTGGGTTCTGACCTGACTGCACTCCCCCTGAATTATATGGCCATGCATGTAGTCATTGCTAAACGGTTTCCGCACCCACAACAGCCCATAATCAGACTTATACCGTTCCACACAAGGCCCTCAGGGTATCCCCACCTTTTATTTGCTCCCACAACGTTTCACAGAGGACTTGAGTTGGAACTAATTGAGTCGTTTTCTACACGGCTGCTAACAGTTTGTAAAAGGGCAAATGTAGAGGAGCATTCTGGGTATAATATGTGGAAAATGCACCTGGCAAAAAGAACGGTTCCCAAAATGGGGTCCGGGGACCCGCAGGGGTCCTTGAGGGAGTTCCAGGGGGTCCCCAGCTAGTTGGGAACCAAATGGACCAGACTCTCAGAGTTACATAAACATTAATTTTACAATATAAATTGGGGGTCCCAGAGATAGAAATGTCATTAAATGGGTGGTCCGTAGACCTGGGTGTCCTTGAAATTAAACAGGTTGTGAGAATCACTGCTAGAGACGTAAACATCTTCTCTTATCCCTGGCATACCTTTTCAAATGGGGGTCCGTGGGCTAATTAGTGTCAATTTGGGGGTCCTTGACATGCAAAAGTTTGGGTGTGTGTGTGTGTGTGGTGTGAATATGCAATGCACAATCTCTGTAAAGCGCCTTGGATAAAGGCGCTACATGAATGCACCACAGTGACCCTGATGAAGGCATTTGAATTAGCCACCTTATTAATAAAGGCTTTTTGCTTTCCTGTAGAAGATTGCCTTGGTATAAATTGTAAAGTGAAAAGAAAACATACTCTATCTGGTCAGAACAAGCACAAAGAAAGTGCAAGAGAATAAAGAACATTTTATTCCAAGTGAATGTGAAGGTCTTCCAAGGACATGTGCTCTCCTTCCAGTGACAGAAGGCCATCCTATCTCCCTCTGTATACCCTTTGCTTCCAATATCTCACACCGCAGGCCTTGATGGGAGGAATCTAAAGAAGATGGACTGTGATGATATCCTGACCTTTTAAAAATGCTTCATTTCTATCTCTATCTATTACCAAGAGCTCCTTCTACACAACAAACAAAACAAAAACAACGACAACAACAAAACAAGTGATGTGATCCGCTGTTCTCTGTTTTGAGTAACCTTTAACACATTCGCTCCGTTACCATAGGAAGGTAACGTGAGGCTATAGTGCCAGAGAAATACACGTCATAAGCAGTGTTGTTTTTGGCAGCAAATTTCCATTTTAGTTTTAGTCATAGTCTCTTGAATAGTTTCAGTCACATTTTAGTCACCGGGAATGTTTTAGTGTTAGTCTAGCTTTTAAAGCTGCAGGTCATTTAGTCCACTAAGATGTGTTTTGGTGGGCCTTGATGCCGTCGTAATGGCTGATTTTACACTTGCTGAATAGCCGATCTACAAGCTCACAATGCGACATGTAGTGAGCTTGTAGATCTGCTATTTTTCAGCATGCAAACCAAGTGTAAAATGCCTGGATATCTTGTCCACTACGCTGCAAGACAACAAGTATGATATGATGAGACAATGATGAGATTAACTTGTTGGACGTGTGCGAGAGGCACGGCCATGATTTCCGCAGGTTTGGTTTGGTTTCTTGTTCTTTAGGCAATATTTTTTAGTCAAGTCTGTCAGCCCGTTCATAATATCACAAAATATGTGCGTATATACTTATTTTTTTTATTCTTATTTTTTTTCCCACACTACAGGGTACAGCAGGCAGGGGGCAGCTAGCTGGGACCCAGTGGTGGGTGGTGTGTGAGAGATAAGCCAATGCCCGACCACAATGTGTTGGCACAGTATTATCAGCCATGCCCGTCGGTGGCAGCATTTGGATAGCTCTCTTTTTCTCTCTCTTTCTCTCTCTAATCACATTGAGGTTTGAGACCTGGCCAATGCATCATACAACAGCAGTGGTTCTCAACCAGTGGTCCTTGAGGGGGTTCCAGATGGTCCCCATGCAGCTAAATGTTGGAGTTGGAAAAACAAATGGACCCTTATAGATCTTTAACTCTTGAGAGCGTAAAATAAAAAATGAAACGTTTCATTTTACGCTATCAAAAGTCTACACTTACAAGAAGTCTACACAATTAGAGAATGCAGAAGAATTGTTATTTTGATCAACGTTTGCCAAAAAAGGAGGGCATTGTAGACAAAGTCTTATGCAAAAATAACAACAACATATTCTTTAGTTTGGGGTCTTAGAGGCTAAATCTCATCCAATGATGGTTCCGTGGCTCAAATGCTGAACAAATAATGGGCCTTGATATGAACAGGGTTGGAACCCACTGTGCTACAGCAAATCAAAAACGAGACAACGCAGGATCGGGTCCTTATTAAGTCTGTGTGATCTGGTGGACTGTTACAAAGCCCAAAGACTCAGGAAACCACGGCATGATGAAGCTATTCTATGGATAAGAAAACTATATTATCCAAAGTTGGGTATAGTTTTACTCTACGTGCCATTTTCTAATTTGACAGTTTTTTTCTGACAGTTTCCCCCGTCCTGTTATCTGTGCTGCCATCTTATGGGTGTCAAATGTTCCCCATTCCCAGACACTAAACTTATCGAGTGGTAAGCTTTCTCCTCTATATCTATTATACTGTCTCTGACACATTTCTACATAGTTTTAAAGCAGCTTTCAACAATTTTAACAAGAACCTTGGGAAGCACTATCAAACCCAAATATAAAAGATAAAGATCCCTTCAAGTTACTATTTCGCTCCTGCAGCTAGGGTCTGTGTAGCAAGGTAATGTAAACTCTATACTTTACAGAAATGATTACACACTGCATTCATTAGGAACCACTGGTGGAAAGTAACTAAGTACATTTACTTTAGTACTGTACTTAAGTACAGTTTTGAGGTATTTGTATTTGTACCAATTTTCTGTACTTTTACTTTATACTCCACTACATCTCAGAGCCAAAATGTGTACCTTTACGCCACTACAATTATTTGAAAACTTTAGTTACTAGTTACTTCAGAGATTATAATTTTGATTAGAAAACATTACGACATTAACGACTTCATCCCCATATACATTTCAGCCATTTGAAAATAGCAGATCTACAAGCCCAAAATGTGACACAATGTGAGCTTTTAGATTGGCTATTTTCAAAGGGTTTTGCGGGACATTCTGCAATAGGAGTACATTACATTTTACTTGAAGTACATTTTGATGACATTTTCTTGTTATGTTTTTTTGTGTGGCTTTCGCCTTTATTTTATAAACCCCATGGGTTCCCGTGCTCTAATTTACCTCTTCTTCTCCCCCTCACAGAGTGAGAGACAGCCTCAAATTAGCGGGGCCCAAAAACAGCCACGACGACACGCTGAGAGCCACCGGAGTCATTTAGTGGAGTGACTCGGGAGGAACGAGGAGGCAAACGGAAAGTAATTGCAATGGGAGCGACGGAGGAGCAGGCCTGGTGGGTCTGAGGCTCTGGTGTGATGAGAGAGAGAGACACAGACGGAGAGGGGGGGGGGGAGAGAGAGAGGATGGAATGGAGAGCTGAGTGTATCTAAGTTAGGAGGGAGAGAAGAACTTGAGATAAAGATTGAGTGACGTGGAGTGGCTGTGAGTGACCGGTGGAGTGGCTGTGAGTGACAGGTGGAGTGGCTGTGAGTGACAGGTCGGAGGTATGACGACGGTGGAAACCCAGATGTGCAAATAAAATGTACGTTATACAAAGACTATCTTCTCTAGGCTCGATCTAAATGTCTCCCTTAAAAAGCATCAAATGTTTGTCCATGTTCCTGTCACCCAATGGAGGGAAGGACGAAAAGGTGTGTGTGTGTGTGTGTGTGTGTGTGTGTGTGTGTGTGTGTGTGTGTGTGTGTGTGTAGATGTTTGGATTCCAGTGCATGAGACTGTCTCAAATCTAAACTCCATTCTCAATGAAATAATCATTGCAGGAAAGCTAGAAACGAGCACAAAATGTACTTTAAAAAAGTTTAACTCACAATAACGCATCACTGCCAGCATCATTTTACTTTACTATATACTCCATTTTATGTAATGTGCTAATCTGTCATCATTTTACCCCTCATTATCACCTCCTGGTAGCAATCGGGTGCCTTGATTGTCCTTGACATGAAGTATAGTTGGCCCGTGTCACTGTGTGCAGCCTCCACTCTCCCTCTGCCTCTCTCTCCTAACCCCTTGCTAATGCCCCCCCCCCCCCCACTCCACCCCCTCCTCTCCACTGTGTGCAGCCTCCACTCTGCCTCTCTCTCCTAACCCCTTGCTAATGTCCCCCCCCCCCCACTCCACCCCCTCCTCTCCACTGTGTGCAGCCTCCACTCTCCCTCTGCCTCTCTCTCCTAACCCCTCGCTAATGTCCCCCCCCCCCCCCACTCCACCCCCTCCTCTCCACTGTGTGCAGCCTCCACTCTGCCTCTCTCTCCTAACCCCTTGCTAATGTCCCCCCCCCCCCACTCCACCCCCTCCTCTCCACTGTGTGCAGCCTCCACTCTCCCTCTGCCTCTCTCTCCTAACCCCTCGCTAATGTCCCCCCCCCCCCCACTCCACCCCCTCCTCTCCACTGTGTGCAGCCTCCACTCTGCCTCTCTCTCCTAACCCCTTGCTAATACCCCCCCCCCCACTCCACCCCCTCCTCCTCTCCACTGTGTGCAGCCTCCACTCTCCCTCTGCCTCTCTCTCCTAACCCCTCGCTAATGCCCCCCCCCCCCCCCACTCCACCCCCTCCTCTCCACTGTGTGCAGCCTCCACTCTCCCTCTGCCTCTCTCTCCTAACCCCTCGCTAATGCCCCCCCCCCCCCCCACTCCACCCCCTCCTCTCCACTGTGTGCAGCCTCCACTCTCCCTCTGCCTCTCTCTCCTAACCCCTCGCTAATGCCCCCCCCTCCTCTCCACTGTTGATTCCGTCGACTAATACTATGACCTTTTTTTTTCTCGTTGACTAACTTTTTGTTTCCTGACGAAAACTAAACGGAAAATAGCTATTTTCAGCAAGTGTAAAATCAGCCATTATACGACAGCATCAAGGCCCGCCAAAATAGATTTTAGTCGACTAAAAGTAGACTAACACTAAAGACAAAAATGTGAATAAAACTAAATGAAAACTATTCAAGAGACTACAACTAAAACTAAAATCAAAATTCTCCCTCCACTGCACTGCCAGCGATGTCCTTCTGAAGTCCGGGGTGCGTCGGATGAGAGGCGACCCCGGGGTCAACTGTGTTCCTGTTGCTGCAAGGCGCCAACAGCCCAAACAAATTGGGGTCAGAGGGAGATGGGAGAGGGAGGTGTGTATGTGCGACGCACGCACACACACACACACACACACACAGAAGCGCACACACACGCAGACGAAGGTTGCGTATCAAAGTCCATTTATCTGAATGACGCAGTAACAAGATGTGGGGTCGATGGGGACACAGACTGTTGTTTTTCTCGCCTTCTGCATCAGCGAGAGACTCACTGAGCCGACAGCGTCAAGACAGAGACGAGACAGCAAAGACACAACCAGGTGAGTGCAAATCAGTGTTGATTATGGTCTAATAAAACCATGACGAAAACTAAATGGAAACTAAATTAAAGCTAAGCTATGATGACTAAAATGAAGACTATTGACAATTCTGTCAACAAATAACAACTAGACTAAAATGTTAGGAACTGACTAGTGGGCGAGAGATCCAGTAGAACTAAAACACAAGTCATTGTATGCTTGGTTGCAGGCTGAAAATGTGCTCATAATGTGTCGCAGTGCGACGCGTTCTGAACTTGTAGATCTGCTATTTTCAGCAAGCGTAAAATCAACCATAATGACGGCATCAAGGCCCGCCAAAATACATTTAGTCGACAAAAATTGTATGATATTTAGCTGACTAAAAGTAGACTAACACTAAAGCATTTCAGGTGACTAAAACTAAACGAAAACTAAACTATTCAAGCGACTATAAATATGACTAAAATCAAAATCAACAAATGGTACAAATGGAGTAAACAAACGAGTTTACTCCTCACCGTACAGCCGAATGTCTGCGTTGTGTGTGTGTGTGTGCATGTGTGTGTGTGTGTGTGTGTGTGTGTGTGTGTGTGTGTGTGTGTGTGTGTGTGTGTGCGTGCGTGCGTGTGTGTGTGTGCGTGTGCATGTGTGTGTGTGTGTGTGTGTGTGGTGATGGTGGGTGGATCATGGTTATCAGGGGTTGACCTTGGCTAGCTAATTAAGAGGAAAAGCTGCCATTAAAAAGGAATACGCAGGTTGAATGTGCTCTACTGGGTCAGGTTGGGGGGGTGGAGGTGTCAATGAGATGGTTAGTAGAGGCATTAATGCATTTTTTAAATGCCTGATGTCCCTTAATTGCCATTTAAAGCCGTCATTAGAGGTGGATTTGAGACGGCCCCTCTAAGCCTAACATATGAAAGTAATAACTCGTTTGGCAGGAGGCTATAAAAAGAGGTGAGCGGAACCGGCACTCTTTGACCATCACTCATCGTTCTACACGTAATGACACCTCTCTTCCATCCGTCTACGACCACGTAGAACCCAAATTGCCAATTCTATATATATATATATATATATATTTTTTTTTTTTTTTTGTTTGTCTCTCTCCACAATAGGTACAAAATTCTACTCGGAACCTACAATAACGTTGTCTGTCAATCAACGGAAATGTGGTACTTTTTTCCCGGTTTTGAAATGGACATGCTCAACACAAACCATACTGCACATACAGTATACGCTCCCAGAACACCTCATATATACTGCACATTTCCGCCAAGAATATCCCCATGCATAATGCAAGGTGTGTTCTCATGTGTGTGTGTGTGTGTGTGTTTGTACTGCCCGGAATCCGTTAACCTCAGCCCTGTATCAACTGGAAGGGGAGCCACCATGCATGTTCCCCATGCAGCCTGGCTGAACCATGATAAATGCATGACTCCCCTAA
Source organism: Protomyctophum bolini (assembly GCF_963924005.1). Lineage (NCBI taxonomy): Eukaryota > Metazoa > Chordata > Actinopteri > Myctophiformes > Myctophidae > Protomyctophum > Protomyctophum bolini. The sequence goes on from NC_137881.1 coordinate 11,463,344, forward strand.
AGCCTCCCTTGCGGTTTCTCTCTGGAGACATGCCGCCGGTTTGACAGAAAGCACTCTCCATGTTTCTCACACTGCAGGGCTCTCCTCTCCGGTCCTCCTCTGCCTGTCTGACCCCTCTGTGTCCCCATGGGGGTCTGCATGGCCCATAGTTATATGCATGCTACCTTCTCTCTGTCCCAAAGGAACAGGTCGTCTTCCTTCCTTCCTTCCTTCCTTCCTTATCCTTGCCTCCAGTATAGGCAGGCAAGGTAAAAAAATACGACTAGAAGATAAACAACAACCCAGCAGAAACGCCATAACGTCCTTGTCACTATTTTATTTTCCTCACCCGTTGAGACCACCAACCACAACAGACAGTGTTTCAGCTCAAATAGCCTTCATCAGCACTGATCAAAGACGCTAACAGGAAATCATTACAAGAGTAATTGAGAGTGCATCGTTGCTACAGGTTTTGAGTAAATAAAGCACTAAAACATTGTGGAAGTATAAGCTCACCGTACTGAAATTGCGATGCAGCTTTTAGCTCAATATTGGAAGACCTTTCTCTGCAGTGCCCACACTTTATTGAATCGAGAGCTACATTTAAAATGACCGGCTCAACAAGATCAACACACAGAAAAAAAATATATATAATACCATTGCTGAAAATAGTATAAATATGTACCTGAGGGTGCTTTGGAATAACGGAGCTGGCATGACATATAAGACAAATGCACTTGGGAAATGGGAAATAGAACGGGAGAAATGGAATAGGTATTTAATTTGTAATGCTACCGACATTTTTTTTGTGGACAGCAACACTCTGTTGCCAGAAGCCAAAAAAGTATTATTCTCTACCCGCACATCCTTTGTGATCTACTGCTACAGTAGATCACAATCTACCTTTTGGGCACCCCTTATCTACACCAAACGAAAGTGAAAGTTAAATCTGACACCATGCCAATCTGACACCATGTCTGCTGCCTGCATGCCTGCAGCCCCGTTGCAGAGCAGCACTGACTAAACTATTGATACCCTGCTTATAAGAACATGATGGGTGCCACACCAAAATGAACTGACGTGGTTTTATAGGATACACAAGAAAATAAATAGTCTAGTGTTAAAAATAACAAAACGGTGCTATCGGTGTGCAAGTAGGACTAATGTACTCAGTGGTGTGCACGGCCAACCGCTAACACCGGACACCGTGGCATGCCTATACTTCATGCTTTACCACATCAGCAAGCGTATATGAATAGCATTTTTATAGCGCTTTACAAGGGTCCATTCATTCATACATGTGGCGAACAGTCGACGCCAGCGTCCTCACTTCCCACATTCACACACCCGACGGTGGCAAGCTCACACCGACCGACTCATTGGAGGAAATGTAGGGTTCAGTGTCTTGCCCAATGAACGATAAACGGTTATATAGGTTTCTCTTACTATGTGCAGCTCCAGGTAGTCCCCCAGTCCCTTGGCGCTCTCCACCCTGACCAGGACCGCCTCCTTCAGCTGCGTGCTGAAGCCCACCGCCAGCCGGTCTGCCCGCGTGCTCGGCCGGTCGTTGGGCGGCCAGGTGTACGTGATGAGGGCTCCGCCTCTGCCGAAGATGTAGGTTGTCCCAGCTGTGTGAAGAAAGAAAACGACAATGGAAGAAAGAAAGAAAGAAAGAAAGGCGGGTTAGAAAAAAGTTTCCTTTTTAATTATAGAGTGTGATGTTATATTCATTGGATAGTTTCAAAAAGTGCTAATGAGAAACAGCAATCCCACCGCGGTTGAAGTCAGTGCTGACTTTTTGTTATTACATTCATAATGAGTGACATGTCCTTAATCGGCCTTATGTAAAAATGCGGATGCAAGATAGAAAAACTCTAATGCACAATAACAGCCGTGGTTCAGTGTTAGCGGACTATTGGAGTTGACAATAGCTGGGGAAATTATAGCAAGTGCAGTCTTCTGCCTCATGCCCAGCTGTGCTGGTGCTGCATACAAACTAGGACAAACTTAAAACATCCTGGGTGCCTGGTTGCTCAGGCCCTGTTTACACTGGCAGCCAAACATAGCCTGTGCCACATACAGATTGGAATCTTATTTGCTTAAATAAGTCTAAATGCAGACAGGTCACATACAAGTCACATGGAATCTGATTTTGTACATTGTGACTTGAGCCACATTCAGGGGTGGTTTCAAATCTGATTCAAATCAGATTTCAGTTGATCCATCTCAGTCCGAATGCCACAACCTCAAAATCAGATTTGATGTGATTTGTTTGCGTTTAGACTTATTAAACAAATCAGATTACAATCTGGATGTGGCACAGATCTGATTCAGGCTAGATTTGGCTCCCAGTCTAACTCTGAACACACATATCGGATCTGGTCACTTGCAAACAACAGTGTGAAAGGTCAGGCCAAAAGATCTGATTTGAGATCTTTTTTTTTTCTTCTTTATTTGAATCTTATTTGATGTGACTGCAGTCTAAATGGGGCCTAAGTCCACAGTCATATGCTGAACGCAGAGGACTGGACTGGAGATCGGAATGTAATCCACTCCTTGTCTCACATCTCCTCTCTTACTCTATCTGTGTGATGTGTCAGGGACCCCCGGAATGTGTTTGTTAGACCCAGATGCAGAACACATCTCAAAGTACACGCAGGAAACTGCAGTTTACGATGACTGTACTTAAACTTGAAACACACTCTGGGAACAAAGAGTGACACTCGCTGCATTTGTTTTTCTACATCTGGAGAGAAAAAGGATAAAATGCCAAAAAAAAAAACTTTAAAACTGACAACCTACAGTATGAACATTCCCCAGATCTCCATGCAGTGAAGCGTTAATAATTCTTATCCCAAATCCCAAAAATAAATGGTAAATGGTGCATTTATATAGCGCTTTTTATCCAAAGCGCTTTACATAGATTGTGCATTACATTCACCCATTCACACACCGCAAGGCACCAAGCTGCACATCGGGAGCGAGCAGGGCTTCAGAGTCTTGCTCAACGACACTGACACTAACTCTGGGGGAGCCCACAGGGATGAAACGGTTCCCATCCGGCTGCTCTACCAGCCACTCTACCCCTGAGCCACTGCCGCCCCCGGAAATATGTCCGCCTCGAAGGAGAGGTGAGCCCAAGTTGTGGGCCAGCAGGCACAGTGTCAATGAGAGATGACCGGTGCACAGGGTGCCGCGGCTAGCCAGCCGATCACCGTCGGCATATAGCTCCTGTCTGCCCTTAATAAAAACCGAACCGACTTGGCGCAACGCGTATAGGTTAAATGCACGCGTGACCGCGCAGCACACAGACACGGTCGCGTTTGCAATGTCACGTGCACACGTCGTGCAGCACAGTGAGCGTGCACGGGGTTTCATATTATTACTGCTTGTTTTTATAATGCCCTTCACGAGCAAGGCTCCTTGCCAGAGAACAGAGGAGGAGGGAGAAAAGCGTGTGTGTGTGTGTGTGTGTGTGTGTGTGTGTGTGTGTGTGTGTGTGTGAGATGAATGCAGAGTCAAGGTCTCATCAAAGCACATGGTGGTCTCCGGGGGAACACGCATCGTCCTGACTCATGCTGGAAAAGATGCACATCGTCAAAATATGCTCAGTGTTCATTCAACTCTAAAGAACAAAAAAAAGTACAGTGGTTCCCAAACTTTTTCATGTCAAGGACCCCCACATTGACACCAATTAGCCCGCGGACCCCCATTTGAAGTGATAATGCCAGGGACCCCCCCCCTATCTCTGAGACCCCAATTTATATTTTTAAAATCAATGTTAATTTAACTCTGAGAGTGTACAAATGGAACCAAATGGACCAGATAGGGTCCATTTGGTTCCATTTAGTACAATATCAGAGTTAAAGACCAATAAGGGTCCATTTGGTTCCAGACTACCATTTAGCTGGGGACCCCCTGGAACTCCCTCAAGGACCCCTGGGGGGTCCCGGGACCCCACTTTGGGAAGCACTGCATTAGTACACTCTCTGCGAGTCAAATGAATACGGGAGCTTTTGTTGTGTGCACTGAAAACCGAGACGTGAACTGCAGTACTTTTGAATGATGCCGATTACAAAAGGCCTGGTAGCCATTTGAAATCGGAAGATATGATTTGGCATCTCTCTCTCTTTCTCTTATTTTAGCGCTAACTAATTATCGCAGCACGGCAAAGAGAGCTATAAAGAGGTTTGAGGCGCCAGAGGAGATGAAGAGGAGGGAAGGAGAGAGAGAGAGAGAGAGAGAGAGAGAGAGAGAGAGAGAGAGAGAGAGAGAGAGAGAGAGAGAGAGAGAATGAATACATGGCAGTATAGGGATGCAGGAAGTTGTAGGTGTTTTTCTTGTATAGAGTGCAGCAGGGTTTGCAGCAGAGCAGAGCTGCCTACTGGAGACTCTGCTAAGACAGACATGAGGAGGAGCTGAGTTCTAAAATGGCCGTCAGACAGAGGGAGCTAGCTGGGGATCCATGTTGCAGAGCAGAAAATACTATGAAGAATTGAGCAAATACTGTAGCAACACACTAGAAGTGAGTGCGTCACAGTCAAACATATTGTCAGGTTATGACTAGTCTTGCGTTGCCAGACTGTTGCCTCATTGCAATATTCAAAGGCTTCCGTCATACAGTCTGGAGTAAGATCATGAGTAAAAGTGGAAGTGCAGCCACATCCCCACTTCCGTGTTGTCTTTGTCTTTGTCGCAGATTTATCCTAAAATAAATAGAAATCATCTAAGCATAATAGCTTGCTGGCTGTAATGGAAATACAAATATAAGCTCTAAAGATATTTAATATATATTTTTGTGATCTGAAATGACAAACAGATTACTCGTATATTTCGGGAGGGGGGGTATATATTTACACTTCAGTATACAGTGTAAATATATATCTCAACACTTGAGTGTGAGCAGTACACTACACCTACACTATAGCATCCTCATTCTTGTCACATTCAGCAGAAGTAGCGAACATTCTGTGAAAATAGCAGATCTACAAGCTCACATCGTGTCATGAGTACATTATCGGCAAAATAAAACGGGAGAGGACCAGTATAGACCCATTGGTAATGCCGGTCATCCCCGCTCATATAAACTAGGGCAAAAAATGCATTAGTGAAATTGTGTAAGCCATGCAGGGCTATAGCTGTCAAACTCAAATTGGGCAAAATTAAACTTCATGCGGAACGAGACGTGCGTGCACGACGTGCGAACACACACACGCACATCCGTGCACGTTGCCTTAATTCACGCGCCCAAGCGTCACCATCATTACTTTTCAAGATGTGCCGGCCCTCCATCCATCACCGATGGACTCAGAGACTCAGAGTTCTTTTTCACTGCTGTTTATTAACTTTGTGTTTCTGAAAACACCGTAGAACTGTTCAACTGACATACAAACAAGACAAAACATTAACCTGGGACGTTCTTAACCCATTTAGACGATTCTACAAATACCTTCTAAATGCTGACAGTTATCTGAAAACCCCATGTTTATCCAAGGCGCTTTACATAGATTTTGCATTACATTCACCCATTCACACACACATTCATACACAGATGGCGGCAGAAACCATGCAAGGCACCAATCCGCACATCAGGAGCAATTAGGGGTTCAGTGTCTTGCTCAAGGACACTTCGACACTAACTCTGAGGGAGCCCGGGTTCGAACTAGCATTGTAGGGAAATGTCACTAAACACAGAGTTAACCCGCAGCCAATGAAGACAGAGAGTGAACGGACGCGCTTGGATTATCTCTCTCTCTCTTATTGACAACACGGCTATAGTGGCTATATAGTCTAAACAGACATACAACCATGTGTTGTACCTTGTACCATCAAATTACTTCAAGTGAAACATCTGTGCATGTTTGTCACATGCACCTACATTCGTTTGTCACATGCACCTATAGCCTATCATTCTGCAATAACTGCAGAATGATATAACTCTTATAGCAGTGGTTCCCAAAGAGGGGTCCAGGGACCCCCAGGGGTCCCCAGCTAAATGATAGTTTGGAACCAAATTGAGCCTGATGGGTCTGTAACTCTGAGCGTACAAATGGAACCACGTGGCACCATTATGTGCATGTATGAGTTAAATTAACATTGATTTTACAATATAAATTGGGGTCTCAGAGATAGAAATGCCAAATTAATTAAATGCAATAATGCATGTCAAACTAGGTGTCCTTGAAATGAAACGGGTTGAGAATCACTGCTGGAGCCGTAAAAAAAAAAAATCATCTCTCATGGCCGGTCCCTATATGACATTATCTCTTTAAATGTGGGTCCGAGTGTCAATTTGGGGGTCCTTCACATGAAAAGGTTTGGGAACCACTGACCTATAGGGCTCCATCAGGCTGTAGCCCGTGATGTACAGCATTTAATCAGAATCAACTTTATTTTTTTGTTTTTTAATCTAGGTGTGTGAAGAAGTGTGTGAAATAATTCCACGAGGGAAATAAAAGCTGTTAAATATTCATAAAACCCTCATTGCACTTCAATGTGAAAGATTGTTATTGAGATTAATGCAGATGCATTAATGCAGAGAGTGCAATATGAGGACAAAAGGTTGGATCGTTATCAGCAGATTCTCACTATCACTATTCAGTGGTATAATTAATGGTCTTGGGCATTAAAGCTGATGCTCTTCGCTAGAAAAACGTATAATTACATTGTCTACTCAAAGAAACTGACAGCTTTGGCACTGAACCCGTAGCCTTGGTGCTACGGGTTCGCCCTTAACAAAAAATGCAGCTAAATTATATAGATAAACTTTACACCTTTGTACTTTCCTTGTGTACGTATGTATGCAGGGCTTAAAGCCAAAACAAATCCCAAGACTGAAAATGATTTTTTTAACATCTGCACTGATCTCATTAAATGACTCCTATGAAATCCTCAGGACTGAAATACGTCCCCAGGACTGAGAACTTTAAGCCCCGTGTATGTTTTTACTGCTTTTTTTCCTAATGTAATTAAGGTACTGTTTGTTTGTTTTGTTTTATGGAAAGTACAAAGGTGTAAAGTTTATCTATATAATTTAGCAGCATTTTTTTAGGGCTACGGGTTCAGTGCCAAACATAGCTGTCAAAGTTTCTTTGAGCAGACAATACGTTTTTCTAGCTAAGAGCATCACGTATCATGAACAGAGTTATTATCGCTGCATTTCTAATGCATGTACTCTCACAGCTGAGTCAATTAACACCCAAACCCCTGCCGGGCGTCTGCCATATGCTTTTTTGCGTCCTCCGGGGGTGTGCTGTACATGATGTGAGTCAAGCAACAACAAGGAGGTCGCAAACAACGTTTGCAATATTGTCTCAGGAGAGAACTTGACAAGGTGTAAAGCAGTGTTCCGGCCTCCGGGGACCCCCAGGGGTCCTTGGGGGAGTTCCAGGGGGGTCGCCAGCTAAATAATAGATAGTTACCAACCGAATGGACCCTTATGGGTCTGTAACTCAGAGAGTATGTACACATGAAACCAAATGGACCATGTCGGAGTTAAATTAACATTGATTTTACAATATGAATTAGCCTGTCGCTAAGTCCCACCTAAGCCCGTTGTTGGCCAATACCACATTAGCAACGGTTATACTAGGTTAGGAAACTCGGTCAAGCTTGCAATGCTGGTCAAAATGGTTAAGCAGTGTCAATACATATATTTGCTGTACAGCATGTGTGGGTTTGTTTTCTTACCTTATGAGCAAATTAGTCCATTCCATGAATTATTTCGCTCCGTTGTGCAGTTTAATAGTATCTATAAAAATAGGCTCTCATTGACTTCCATTGTAACGGGAAACAGCTCTCAAAATCAGTCAGTTAGCACATAAGCGAACACAACAAAAGCTGATTCTGACAGTTTATGACATCAGGAAAACTCATGCCATCTTATTTTCGTCTTTTGATAGATTTATAAAGTAACTATATTGGTTGGAGATATACAGTGAAGCGGTTCTGGTGTTCCTCGTTTGTAAACAAGTTTGTAAACATGCTGTTTGAGATGCACCCAGCTGGGACCGAGGCGACCAATCAGATCGTTTTGTAGGCAAACAGGAACTTTCCACACAAACTTGACAGGGTTGCCAAGTCTGCTTATTTCCCGCTACTTTTGGCTTACGGCTAATAATTAGTACTGTAATACATTACCAAAACATTAATTATCATAGATATAGGCCTACATAGTATTTATAATGATAAATGCATACAATATTTTTATTAGGATTATATATGGTCATATTATTGTGTTTGTTTTGGCTTGTTTTTCTTGATTTGGCTTTAAGAGTTGGCTTGTTTTTGGAGGTGGGTTGGCTTATATCTCTCACACAATGTGGCAACACCGAAGTCAAAACAAAAACATTACAACGTTGATATTTTTTATTAAAAATAAAACGGTCATAATCAGCTTAGTGTTCTAAAAGAGTGAGTTTGAGAGTTGTTTCCCTGTTACAATGGAAGTCAATGAGAGCCTATTTTTATTTCTAATATGTAGGCTACTATTAAACTACTATCAAATGGGGGTCTGTGGGCTATAAGTGTCAATTTGGGGGTCCTTGACATGAAAAGGTTTGAGAACCACTGGTGTAAAGTTGCTATATCAGCCAAAAACAATACTAGATTACTATAGCCTACTATATTACTTGTACTTGGTGTCTCGACAACCCCCCCACCAAAAAAAATAGTAATAGTAATAAGTATTTATCTATATCTCTTTATCTGCCTCATCTTCCGCTGCGGAGTTGCGAGTTTGCCTGCAGTGGTTTGATTAGTCCTGCTGTATGTGTGCGTGCGTGCCTGCGTGCGTGCCTGCCTGCGCGCACATGCAATCTGTGTACGATACATGCACAGATTAGGCCTGAAACAATTATCACATAATCGCCCCGATCACAATTACTTGAGATAATCACAACAACTTTGCATAATCTCTGGAATCATTTCCATTCATTTTGTACAATAATGGATGGAATTAACAGACTTATTTCCATGTTTCCACCATTACTGGGCATGACATCATGGACCTTATTGGTATAAACACTCTTTCTTGACCATCGTCATTTTGCATTTTTTTTAAATTTAAACGTTTAGAATAGTAGGATATCTTTAGCCTTTTTCTCTCCCAATTTAGTCATTATGCTAATTAACTCTCCACACACCTAGCCTCCCTCTCCCAAAAACTGGAACTTGTGTTCATACATTCGGACACTCGGCCAAACCGGATGCACTGCAGGGAATTGGAAGCCGTACTCTGCGGTGTTGGGCAGGTACTTTTCCCCACATGCACCACCCAAACATCCTTAGAGAACAGTTTCAGGCCAGGAATTATACAAGCTGGACATTCCGTTCGTATGGACTTCACCTATTCTGATGCTGGAAATGTTCCAGTTCCCACTTGGCATGAACGCACCATTAGGAAGGGGCAGAGGTGAAGGAGAGAGGACAAGAGAATGAAACCACATCAAGGAGATTGTGTGTGTCTGCGTGCGTGCTCTAGCTCTCCAACAGACCAACAGACCCTGAACAAAACAGATTCTCTCTGGACCTTCCACTTGTCAAAAATATGCAAGTTAAGAGTAAATTACCACAGTCGTTGACAGACCAAAAACAGCAGCACGGTTGAGTATGGATTTCTCTGACCTTCACTCTGGGGCGCTCCTCTAATCAAGCGATCTGCTCTTCGCACTAGCAATGAAATAATCCATTTAGGACTGAGACCAGATTCTACAACATGTCAATGTCACAAAAGATTGTGACAGTTTTCTGAAAAAATAAATATATATGTCAGTGGTTTTCAAATGATTTTATGGTCAAGGACCCCAACAATTATATGTAATTGGCCGCCGAACCCCATCTGAAAATGTGTTGTTCCAGGGACCCCCCCAGAAGCAAAGATTTGAGGGAAAAAAAACATTCGCCACATTTTCAAGATTTAAAACAAAATATAAGCTCTGACATAATGCTTAAAACACCGAAGGGGCGTTGCCGTCCTGAATGGGATATCAGCGTGATGCAAAAAAGGCGCTCCGTTGCATCCATTTGCTTCGCATCGCTGGAGAAGAAGTCACTAATATTTATTACTTTTGTCCAATTAGCTCGGGTGCACATCGATCCGGGCTAATCAATTCCACCTGCATGGAGGCGGGAGGCCTGGGCGGTGGGCCGACGGACGGAGCATCAAGCGATACATCAAAAGACACGCTGGCACGCCCTGTAATTATTATGCAGTCATATGGGAGGCTGGCTTTGGTATAATTTGGCCAGAGAGGGAGAGAATAAATGGCATTTCGCCGTGTGTGCGTGCATGCAGCGGATCCAGGAGAGGAAAGAATAATCGGAGACGACCGGGCGAGTCACACAATGGTAATGAAAAACCTATTGATTTGTATTCTTCATCTTTCTCCGCTTTTTGCCTGCATGCTCTCTCTCTTCTGTACGCAGGCACTGGGCAGAAGGGGGAGAGGAAGTGCCTGTTTGGGATTGAGTTAATCATTTTGGGATGGCTTCTTTGTGAGCGCCGCCGCGGCCATTGATTTGGGGGCCGGTGGTGGATTCTAGGTCATGCATGCACTGGCGTCCACTAGCTGCTATAAGGGATAAGCAGGTCACATCGTCAAGGCGCGGACACAAGCGATTTATTTCTCACGCGGCCCCGCGCGCCGCAAACAATGTCTGTCAAAGCGGCCTGCCAAAGAGGGCTCCTGGGGATTCGCAACATGAAAGGCCGGCAGAAAATAGGCTAGACTCAGAGAACTGAAAAGCGCAAAGAAACGGAGATAGAGAAAAAAAAATACATGACAGACCCACACACACACACGCACACACCCCCACACACACACACCCACACACACACTTGTCTTGCAAACTCTCTGGTCATTCCGAAACTCGCCGACCTCCTTTCATTCAATAAACCCAATAACATACAGACGGCTCGGGCAGACTTCATGTGGGCCTATTATTGCATCAGCGCAAGGCCTCTTCTTTGAAGTTGTTAAGGCGAGAGAGAGACAGCGATATTGATTCCTTTTAAACGATGGCTGCTCTATTATGCTTCACCTGCATTCACCTGCAGGTGGTTGGTTGGTACGAAGGGAAGGACAGTGAACGATCAGACATTGACTGTACCAAAAAGTTTCTTCAAAAGGTCGTTTGAAGCAGCAGAGACACACATGTAGACACACCTTGGCGGGCGAACACACACCCCTGACACTCTCTCTCTCACAATATAAACTGGCATTCAGCCAAGTGGGCAGGGCCGACGGCTATAAAGAAGACAGCTATAGGAACAGTAGGGGGCGGTGTTGATTTTGCCGACTAATACTATGACGAAAAATGTTCGTCGACTACCTTTTTTCACTGACGAAAACTACATGGAAACTACATGAAAACTATAAGCTATGATGACTAAAACTAAGACTAAATGTATTGACAATTCCGACAACAAATATAAACTAGACTAAAAAAGGGACTAGTGGACAAGAGATCCAGTCTAAGTCATTTTAAACTTGCATGCTGAAAAAAGCAGATCTACAAGCTAGCGACGCGTTGAGCTTGTAGATCAGCTATTTTCACAAAGCGTAAAACCAGCCATTACGACGGTATTAAGGCCTGGCAAAACACATTTTAGTCGACATTTAAAATCTTATGATATATTGTTGACTAAAACTGGACTTTCATTCCAAAGACTATTATGACTAAACTAAAATAGAAATTTGCTGCCAAAAACAACACTGGTGGGGGGGAGGGACAACATATCCATGCTCAGCTCTGTGACACATACTGTACCTGGAGAGAACACTGCTGAGCACTGTCAGCAATTAGGTTGGCCTATTTGAGTCCATCCGACCGCTCACACACGGCACAGAGAGAGAGAGAGGAAGGTGGTTGGAAACCCGTGAACCCTATCGTAGTATCGTCCCTATTCGGGGCGGACACTTGGCAAAAGACATAGTCGAACCCTCGGTGGGTCCCCCACGTATAGAGTGCTTGCACTTTCACCACTACGGAGCTAATTAAAGCATGCCTGCGTGCTGCATGCAGGAGAGACATACAAGTTAGACCTTCAGGTGTTGATGGTGGTATTCTATGTCACTTAATCTTCTCACTTCGTATTCTATTGAGAGCGTCGCCTATACCCTATGTTGTTGTTTATGGACCCAGGCAAGTATAGCACCACTTGTCAACCAGTCGTGGAATTACTACAAAAAAGTGACATAGTATCGCTTTAACCCATTCTGAACGGGAACCCATTTTGGTGTTGGCATCATGTCAAGCATCATGTCAAGCTCATAGAGCGCCACCGAGTGGCGCGCTACGAGCTTGTAGGTCTGCTATTTTTGAAAAATCGAAGAACGACTGACATTTTTTAGAATCTGATCTCTGGTCAGAATGGGTTAATCAGACCAGTGTGTGTCCAGTGGAAATCTCGTATGAATCTGATCTCAGGTCAGAATGGGTTAAGTGGTTAAGGAGAACAAACCTATATAAAAGGAGGTCATGGAGAGACGGGGAAGGTTGAAAATATAATTAGGAATGATCTGTGGATTCACGGCTTTGATCATCCCAATCATCTCCGCTGTGGTGTACTATAGCCTATTGACCCTGACCCTGGTCTGGACAGTGTTCAAAGACACAGTGATTTCACTGCAGGGATTGAACTGAGCCGTTTCACTGCCCATTTGGAACCTGGGTGAACTGACTGACTCAGGGCCGGGCTACACCGGGAGATTTTGTGCGCGTTTACACGTACTGTATATTATGCATACACGTGCACACGCACTTATAGGTCCAGTCCAATTTTAAGTGCGCGTATGTGGGCCTTGTGTGTGTGCGTAAACGCGAGCGAAAAGCCTGGTGTAGCCCGGCCGTAAGTCATAAGTAAGCTGCCGTTCCATTTCTGCTCACCCCCATGTTTTCCCTGTGCCCTCTGCCCAGGTGTAGCGTGCCCCATTCCAGGTGACATTTTAGTCACCTGGAATGTTTTTGTGTTATGAGCTTGTAAATCGGCTATATTCAGCATGCAACCCAAGTGTAAAATGACTTACAGTATACTGGATCTCTGGATTTGTTGACGAAATTGTCAGTATATTTAGTCTTAGTTTTAGTCATCATAGCTGTCTAACGACAATGTCGGTGTCGCTCTTCCTGCCTCTGATATAACCTTTTATTTTTTTCCTGTAGCTCTCTCTCTGTATCATGTGTGGAAATAGCCAGCCGCTCTCTGTCTGATTGGACAGTAATACAACGCTTTCACAAGATTGCTATGTGCAGAGAGAGAGAGGGGTGGGGGGTGTGGAGGGGTGAGGAGGGGAGGGTGAGGTTGGGGTGGTGGAACGTGGTGAGATGGAACATTCGCACGTCTATTTATGGGTCAGCGTCAATTTGTGTTCACACATCTTACAAATAAAAAAATAAAAAGAAAGAGTTGAGCCAGAAGGCAAAGCTCTCCGTCTACCGAGCAATCTGATGGTCACTCTCACCTATGGTCATGAAGTGAGGGTCATGACCGAAAGAATAAGGTCGCGAATACAAGCGTGCCAAAATGAGTTTTCTTCGGCGGGTGGCTGGCATCTCCCTTAGAGATAGGGTGAGAAGTTCAATCACACGAGAGAGACTCGGAGTAGAACCGCTGCTCCTTCGTCTGGAAAGGAGTCAGCTGAGGTGGTTCGGGCATCTGGTTAGGATGCATCTCGGGCGCCTCCCTAGGGAGGTCCTCGACGCACGTCCCACTAGGAGGAGACTCCAGGGCAGACCAAATGCGCAATTGGAGGAAATACATCGACTCACTGGCCTTGGAACTTCTCAGAATCCCCCAGGAGGAAGTCACTAATGTTGCTCTGGAGAAGGAAGTCTGGAGCACTCTGGTAGAGCTGTTGTCCCCACGACCTGACTAAGGATAAGCGGTTTAAGATCACCTAGATCTGCATATATGGAGGTCCCTTTCTCCTTTGACCATCACAATGTACAGTAATGTGAATGAATAGCTAGTGTTGCTGTTAAAAGACAGTTTGACACGCTGATAAGATATAGGAAGCATCCCCACAGAACAGAACAGAAGGCATCCTGCATACATACATTATCTGGAGAGCTCATCAATTAGCCCAAATGCCCCCCAGCTGCCCTGCATCTGACGTCTCAGACAGGGACGTCCCGAGACCCCCGGCCCCCCAGCGTCGATACACATCTGAGATTCTTATCAGAGACTGGGCTGTCTGCCAGAGCACATGCAGGTGTTCCTCGACGGGCGGCGTTTGTGGCGTAAACCCTGTTTTACAGATCTATACGCAGATAATGCAGTGTTGTGTCTACTCTCTGCCTCTGCTCAATCCTTTCTCTCTCTCTCGTGAGTGTGTACACGACTACGCGGACAGTCGCACCACACACACGCACGCACGCACACACACACACACACACACACACACACCACAAAGCCAAACACCGATGGCAACGTTCCACTGTAGCCCTCCTAATAACCTGCCAATCAAGTGGTGGCGGCGGCACGGACACACACACACACACAGGCGTTGTGTATATATATTGTGTATGAGCTGCAGGCTTTCCCCCGAGGAATATCTCTGTTTCATTATTCACCCAATTCACATGCAGGGTAGACACGCAGGCACCTGCACCCCCCCACCCCCCTGATGGCCACACAAAGAGACAAAAATGTAGTTGGACATCAGCGGTGCCTCAAAGCTGATCATCTCCAACATGTGCTGGAGCACGAAGGAGGCAGAAACACAGAGAGAGAGAGAGAGAGAGAGAGAGAGAGAGAGAGAGAGAGAGAGAGAGAGAGAGAGAGCGAGTGCGTCGGAACACAATCTGCAGGGAGCCGCGAACAGACGTGGAATTATGCCCTCACCTGTGGGGCTGCATTGAATAGAAAAATCACGCAGAGGAATCTAACATAGATCCGCCCCAACGCTGAGTTATCAAGCCATTTAGACTTGAGGCCGATTAAAAAAAATGTCTTCTTCAGTTTTCTGAAAAACCCTATGTTTCTATGTCTGTGGTTCTGTGTCTGTTTCATGTCAAGGAACCCCAGAAATTATATAAAATTGACCGCCGACCCCATCTGAAAATTATGTTGTTTCAGG
Organism: Protomyctophum bolini; assembly: GCF_963924005.1. Taxonomy (NCBI): domain Eukaryota; kingdom Metazoa; phylum Chordata; class Actinopteri; order Myctophiformes; family Myctophidae; genus Protomyctophum; species Protomyctophum bolini. The sequence continues at coordinate 11,478,403 of NC_137881.1, forward strand.
GGACCTCCCAGATGCAAAGATTTTAGTTAAAAACGTTTGCTCTGAAAGAATATAATATTCAAAGATTTGCTGAACATTTAGTGCCGCGCTACGAGCTTGTAGATCTGCTATTTTTCAATAGCTTAAAGCATAACATAATGCTTAAAACACCAACAGGGGTTCGCGCCCTGAATGTGTTAAGCCGTAATAGTCTGTATAAAAGGTCAGACAGGTTTTGTTGTCCCCGTGTAGCCTCTATACTGTATGAATTAATGGGTTAATTATGTGGACTGTGGACTCTAACCAAAGGACAAGCGACGGGCGCGGCGGCCACGGCTACAGCCACTCCATCTCCCGCTGTGTTGACCTTATAAAACGCTGGCCTCGTGTCGCACAATTACACAGGCGTAAAGTTCACGCGCCGACCACAGCACATCCATCCCATCGTTTGTGTCCTAAAGGTGGACACAGATGAAACACGCAGCACATTATTAACACAATTCTGGCCTTGGTCATGTATACACATATTTTACATCAAAACCGCGGGGTGCCTAGGACGTGTATAGGCGTCTATAGGTCTTTTTGATCGATATAAAACTAAAAACTAAAAGAAAATATATATTTTTGGTTGGCCTCTTCTTCTGTACTTCCAGCACTCCCTGCTGAGTCACAAATGCGCACTGCCGTTCACTTCCTTGTTTGCGGCTCTAAAATAATCGGTTGTATCTCCTAATCTCTTTGTGGTTTTGACCAGATGGGCAATATTCTGTCTTCATTTCTGACTTTAGCATGCATCTCGTTTGGAATATTAAGGCTTCTAGTGAGACTTTAGCATGACCAGCATGAGGTAAGAATGGAACATTTAAGCCTCTCGGTTTTGGTGGGGAACGGAAGGCAGGGCTTTTCATTGTAAAGTCTGCCATATCTGTTGGCACTCGCTTAGTGTGAAAGATGCTGGCAGCATCCGATTTAAATTAATTTAAATGTGTTAAATGAAGAAAAGGCAAGGGTTGACACTAAAGGTCTCAGAGGCACTTGCTCGTTAATTGGGCCTTGCTTGTTACAGGTCTGCTCTACTTGCCCAAAGGGCATGCCCACTTGCCCGAAAAGTTAATTGTCCATTATAAAATGTAATTACCTTTCAATTGAACAATTTCTTTTTAACTTTACGGGTCCATTTGATTTCATTTTACACTTTTCAAGAGTTAAATTATTGTTAAACATCTGCATTACTCAAGTTAATTTACAACAATACCACAATTAGAGGATGTATAATTGTCATTTTGATCAACATTTGCGTGTTCTCACTGTACCAACATCAGTACAGCATGGGAATGTGTACATATTCTTTAGTTTTGGGTCTGAGAGGCAAAATGTCATCAAATGGTGGATCCGTGGCTCAAATGCAGAATAAATGTCACTCTTTTTTGATACAGAGACAGTCATGGCGGCAAGACATGACTGTTCAGGAGAGGATATTTCTTTATCCCAAATGAGTTAATAGCACAGGCAGACTGTTCATATACTAGAGCATGCACTAGATGCATGCTTAAACATGCAGCTAGGTGTAATGTTAAGAGTCCACAGAAGTGAACATTTCAAGCCCGTTTTCTCAACTCGCTGTTTTCTGTATAAGAACTATAGTGGGTCAAACAACTGAACAATCAATATGTCAATTTGAAGCCATGATTCCCTGCTTTCATTTGACATGAAGAAAAAACAAAAAAAAAATCAATGACTTATAGCCTCGGTCAGAAATGGTCACAAATAATGGGCCTTGACATGAAAAGGGTTGAGGAGCAGTGGTCCAGAGCATGCATGCCTTCAAGCCCTGCATGGCCTCGCTAGCTCCTCCCAATCAGGTTAGACCTCTATTGGATTTCCTCCACTCCATCTAGTTACAGCTGTAATGGCCTTTCGCGTTATAAAAGGTCCACTTCTCAGAAATGGAGTGAGGCCAACACCTCCTATATACCATGAGGCACCTAGCCAGCTTCTCTTCTCCCACACACACACACACACACACACACACAAAACATCAACTTCCACTTGAGCGGATTAGCGCCTCGCATGAAATGGACTCTGGCAGCGGGCAACACACTCGACCGGAGGTGGATGGCTACGCCATTCTAAATGGCCATTTAATGAAATGAGTGCGGTTGAGTGCCGAAAGACTTGTTATAGTGCAGTTTATTTTTATTTTTTTGTACTCGTCAGCCAATGGCTGCAGGGGGGGGGGGGGGGGGGGGAAGGGGTGGGTCGAAGGAAGGAGGAATGTTTGCTTGGCTGTGGCTGACGGCAAACGACCTTCACTTCGAAGGAGGAGGTGAGAGGAAGTTATATGGACAGATAAGGCGGGTTGAAAGACGGAACGGACAAACTGAAGGACAGACAGACGAGTGTGAGGGGAGTGCAGGCGACAGATAAAGCGGGGGTGAGCGATTGAAGGAGATACCGAAGGGGGGGAGGGCGGTGGGGAGGGGAGGGAGGGGGAGGGAGCCGGAGAGGTGAGTGTATGGGATCGATAGAAAGACGTCTCCCTGCGGCCTTCATTCCTTTGGACTCTATTCCTTCAGACTCCAGGGCATGGCACATCAAAGGGAGTGGGCGAACGCATGGAGGAGAGATGAAAGGACATGCACGTGTGTCTGTAGTGTGTGTTGCGTGTGCATGTGCGTGTGCGTGTACATGTGCGTGCATGAATGTGTGTTCGGTGTGTGCGTGTATAATATATGTGCATGTATGACATGACTAGCCTGCATGGATAAATCGGCATGGAACATGAAAGCTGCTTGCTGCCATATTGAGAGGTTGCACTGATGCACATCCTCATGAGCTGCTGAGTTTCTTCTTCATCTCACACCTCGTCTACACAGGCAAGCAGCGAGCGTTCCGGCGGCAATATCGCACGGAATACCGTCCTGACATGGAGCGCCGGCCATTGCGTTGCGACGTATAGCCTGAACCAATCAAATAACCAATAAATAGAAGCGTTTAATTCTAAACAAATAAAAGTGTTTGGGGGAGTGGTGAAACCTCGCTCAAATAGACTCTGCCAGCGCAGTGTGGATGAAGTGTCACTCCTTTTTTCTTTGCTATATTTTAATTTGACATTCAGTTAAGAGTTTCTCTGTGTGTCAGACAGGTTTTGTTGTCCCCGTGTAGCCTCTATACTGTATGAATTAATGAAACATTGTTTCTGTTCTATTAACAGTATTAGAAATAAACATGACCCATAAAAGGTGCACATTCTCTGCCGCCCCGCCCACGCCATGCAGTGAAGTGTCCGGAGAGGACGACATCATGCCTTAATTGTGTATGGATTGTTTCGAAAGCACTCGCCTTACAATTCCAATTTACAATTTAGGCAGACACTCTAAATACAGAGCAATTTACAGTAAGCAAGAACAAAAACATGGTAATACATCATACACATAAAACATAGTCATCATGAATCATATGTAAGCTAAGAAGCTAGCAGTGGAATATCTATATAATTAAACTATGAGTATATATACACTATGCATGAAGTGCATGAAGGTCTACATAATATGCTATCTAACTTACATACGTTTAAAGCCTTTGCATACGCCTGTAAGGTCGCTGAGGCTATAGGGCCTTTGAGCGTATAAATGAAAGTATTTCAACACTTTTCTTTGGTCCAGACTAGAGACTGCGATACCGTCACGGGTCAAACGCACTGTATGATTACTTTCCATTCATTCAGGAACACAAAAGTCTCACAATTATTTTTTCTTTACGCTGACTGCATGCGCCTGTCAGGCGATTATATTTCAGGGAGCATTTAGGGAGAAGGGAGAAGGGAACAGGCAGAGCATTTAGGGAGAAGGGAGAAGGGAACAGGCAGAGCATTTAGGGAGAAGGGAACAGGCAGAGCATTTAGGGAGAAGGGAACAGGCAGAGCATTTAGGGAGAAGGGAACAGGCAGAGCATTTAGGGAGAAGGGAGAAGGGAACAGGCAGAGCATTTAGGGAGAAGGGAACAGGCAGAGCAGAGCGTGCGGGGCGGGGCTGCTGTATGCTTAGAGCACTGACAATGCAGCACGTCAAGCTGAACCAATAATGTGACAAAGTAAAGCCCCAAACATGGAGGAGAACGGAGGACAGGGAGGGAGATTTATACCGTGCCATGTACTGTATGTCAGACTGTAACCACAGCGTTTAGCCAGAGGGGCGGGCTCTCTGTCTTACTCTCCCTCCCCCTCCCTTCTCTCTCTCTCTCTCTTACTCAAGAGAGTAACCAAATGGTCCCTTATTTGATCTTCATGGTGTAAAATGAAACCAATTACAGGTGTTTCATTTTACGCTCTCAGGAGTCTACATGATTAGAGAATGTAGGAGAATTGTTATTTTCGATGAACAATTGCCTGTTGTCTCTCCTGTGCATGGTATGAACATCAATACAGCATGGAATTGTGGACTAAATCCTATCCAACGACAACAACATATTCTATGTCTTGGGTCTGAAGATGACTCTGTGGATACATAAATAATACTGGGCCTTGACATGAACAAGGTTGAAAGTCCACTGCTCAAAATCTGTCTGTCTGCACGTCCGTCCGTGTCTCTTTGTCTGCACCATATGTATGTCTGTCTGCACCATCTGTCTGTCTGCACCATGTCTGTCTGCACCACCTGTCTGTCTGTCTGTCTGCACCACTTGTCTGTCTGTCTGCCTGCAGCTTGGCACACAGAGCAGGCTCTGTCTGTTATGTAAGCGTTTGTTGGCTTGCCTGTCAAGCAAAGCTCTGGCGAGCACTAAGCAGAAAATAAGGCATCAAGTGAGCGAGAAATGCTCGCTGGCTTGCACCCAAACACACACACACACACACACACACACACACACACACACACACACACACACACACACACACACACACACACACACACACACACACACACACACACACACACACACACACACACACACACACACACACACACACACACACACACACACACACACACACACACACACACACACACACACACACTCCAATGAGCAAACAAATGCGAAGGGCTCAAGAATAAGAAGGGCATTTTGAGAGGTATGTTAAAGCAAATGGAGGCATGCAGTGACTGGGCTCCTTGTAAACAATCATTTCCTCCTGAGATTGTGGTGAAGGGATCAGGACTTTGTGTCGCTCACACTAGAACACACCCACTGCACGCACACACTTTATTTATGGCACACGCAGGTTTGCAGGTGACTGTCTGCACCACACCTGGACGTCTGATTACCCTATTAATGCATTTTAATATTAATAATAATAACACGGCTCATTGGACGAGCTGCTCTACCTCCTGAGCCACGGCCGCCTTATTTTGAGCAGAATTGGACGGAACCTTTAGTGTGAGCCAGTGACTTGAGCGTGTCCTATATATGAAACACATAAAGTCACACTGACTGCATACCAACGGGTGGCCTGATGCCCGCCGATGCTCTACGCATACACATTACAATAGAACAGTCCCTTCCAAGTGTTTCAGAGCACACAATACAAGGCCTACAAAGCCCTGGCAATAAGTTGGCACAGTGTGTGTGTAATGTATGTGTGCGCGTGCATGGTTAAGACTTAATTCGATTACATTAACCTAAAGTCAACACTACGTATGTTAAGTTTGGCCTCCATTAATGCTTTTCTCCTTGCACGTTTTGCGTTTGACTTTTCCCCAGTAACCGCCCGCGGCGTCCGTCGAAACCTCCCAACCGTCGCTCTCACATGCAATTTCCTCCACTGGTCGCCTGGGGGGAACCTTCCTTCCAAGCTATAAACACAATGTCTATAAATACAAAAAGACATTGTGTTTTTTTTTTCACAAGAGAGGAACAGTGGTGGCGAGTGATTTAGCTCTGGGCTGTTTTGGGAAAGCACTGGAGCGGTGTTTGGAATGCCACGCACGGCACAGCGGGGATGGGATGGGCCGCGGCTGTTCCGAGAGCCATTTACAGGGACTAATTGTTAAGCCATTTAGAACGGGAACCCCTTTTGGTGTTTTAAGCATTATGTTATACTTTAGCTATTGAAAAAATATATATGAATATTTGAAAATACATATATATTTTCTTTATAACGTTTTTAACTCAAATCTTTGCTTCAAGGGAGGCCCCTGGAATAACATATTTTCAGATGGGGGTCAGCGGCCAAATACATATAATGTTTGGGGTCCTTGACATGAAATGAAATGAAAGAGCCTCATGCATTGACTGTAGAAACACACGTTTTTCAGATCAGGTCTGAATGGATTAAATGTCAGGACAGTACATATTCCACAGAGGGTGGTGTTGGGGATGGGGGGGAATTATTTTTTTCTTCCAACAAAGAAAATACACAATTCCACACATCCCTCCCATGCGAGGAGGATTTGTCGCACCGCCCGTGCATTCATTCCAATCCGAGCGCCTTGAAGTGCTAACGACCGAGCTAAGCGCGCCTCCCTCCAAATGAAATCCGACAGGTTATAAGGAAGGGATTTGTGTGCCAGGGAAATGGCTGGGAGGCAGGGGCTTGGAAGCAAAATAAAGAGTAAAATCTCTTTTCATCTTGTCTTACAGTATTAAATCGTATTAACAGCAGCAAACAGATATTAGCGGTCCCCGCGCACAAGGCCAACATGAGATGTGAGCTAATGCGGCCGGACAGCCGTTTCAGAACACACAGCTCCGGTGTGTAAGCATGCCACAATAACATAGCATAGTCCTATACAGCAGAAACTCATATTTCCTTCCAGTACAAAGCATAACGAGGGAAATTAGACAAGTCACGAGCGCCGTGCACGGCACACATTTCACCCACTGAGCATTCTTTTGTCTAATAGACGTCTAATATCTTCTCAATGCATCAAGTCTTTGTGCGCGTGTGTGTGTGTGTAAGTACGTCTGTCTGTACGTCTGTAATCCACATAACTCGAGAACCATTCGCCCCAAAATGGCTTCTCCCTGGGCTCTTTCCCGGGCCTCAGGGTCCATATATGGAGCTCAGCCTGTTCTAACCTCACAACATTCCATATACAGAAATATGACATCATTCTGACGTCATCATTCTGACATTGGGCATAAAAGGGACACAGACATAATAATTGATTGGGTCATGGGCATGCATTTCCAACTTGCATCGTTCCAAGTAGAGGCCCCACAGGCACCTCTCTAGTAATCCAAGTTTGCTGTCAAAATCTGTATCATAAATTGATATTGCCACAGTAAACAAACGGCAGCCATATTCGGCATCATTAGCAATGTTTCCTCGCCACAAAGATATGTGCTTGTATAACCCAACAATTCATCATCATATCTTCTCATCAATCGTTACTTGACACACACACGCATGAAGCTGGGATGCCAATTACCCAATGTTTTGCTATCTGCAGAACTACAAAGCTATGCAGTACAGTATATGGAGACTCAAAACATGTTCATGATCATAAAACATTAACATTAAACAAATCATGGTATTTTTTTCTGCAACACCTTGTTTCCATTGTGATGCCAATTAATCGGAAAGTAACAATATACTTCCATTGATCCGAGCTGGAACACAATAAATAATTGATCAGTAAAATACATACAGTGGCCCACCCACTTAACAGGGCAGCCAAATAAGTGGTCAGATGGGTGGGATGCAGGGTGAGAATGCTTTCCACATTTACAAGTGAGCCCCTATAGATCCAGAATTGCCGGCATGGAGCTAAGGATCAGAATCAGAATCACTTTATTTGTCACTTTCCCATGTACTTGCATACATAAAGATATGCATACCGTTTCCCCTCAGTTATGTAGAACCTTATATGAGCTAAAAACTAAAAACAATACATGGACAAACAATTAAAAAGTTAAAAGTGACCAACACCACGCACAGCCTATGGATAAAGAGAGTGTCATGCAGGTGCTATATCCTTAAAAAACACAGTTTTATAAGAGTGCTGTTATGCATTCCAAAGTGCAATTTAAAAAAAGCTAAGGATCGTCTTCTGCCTCCAATTTTACGATGCTATAGATTCTTCGAAGCCTCTGACCTTTTGCCCTTGCCACCGGCGTTGTACGCTCTGGTCTAATATAGCAAATGATTCGGTTGTCTGAGCACGAGCTAAAAAACACAACTGGGAACACATGTCGACCCTGCGTCGACCTAACTGTATGAGCAGGAAAAACCTAAATGAGGAGATTATTTAAATCCTGACAACATGACGCTGCGCCTGCAATTTAATCTCACATGCGCACACACGCGCACACATGCAAACGCATGTATGCACGCACGCGCACGTGCACACACACACACACACACACACACACACACACGATGAAGGCAAGGGCAACATTACAGAATTTCCATGATTTATATCTCCCTAGAAACAAATAAATAAACCGAAAACACATTTTTCTTTCCTCACATGCAGACATCATTATATGCCTGAACAACAACAACCCCCTCGACATGCAGGCCCCTGAAGAGACGACGTGCCAGGAGGAAAACCTGAAAGAGGATCATTCTACCTACTTGTCTCTTCTTGCATCTCTGTCTCTTCCCTCGGTACATAAAAAAAAAACTGCTTTCATGGATGCCAAGACGCATTATCTTCCTGCATCAGGGCGATATGCGTGGGCACATATATATATCTCACCCTCCCCATCCCCACTCATTTCCTCTGCTTGTGTAACGCCCGGAATTCGAACTCGGGTCTCCCACGTGAAAGTCCAACATCTTAACCACCACTAGACCAAAGGGACATCGCTGTAGACTGCAGGGGGAGATAGGATACTTTTAAGTCAATCAGGCTGAGGCAGTGTGTCACTGCTACGCCTCTCCTTTATCACTCCAGGAGTTTAATGTATGTACTCTAGCAAGGCTGAGGCCAGTGGCTGCTGGAATGTTCCACGGGCCCTAATGCAAGATTGACAGCCCGGGCCTCCCACCCCTCCCTTATTAAAGGGAGGGGTGGGGGTTCACTGGGCCCCCCACCACCACGGTGAACGCCAAACGGGACCGTAAATACCACTTCAGACTAAAATCCTGAGCGTGGCTCAGTTCCAGCATACCTGAGGCATATACATAATGTACTGTAAGCTCAAAGTTTATATCGAAAATCACGTTACATGTCCAAATGTCCGTAACCATTCCTAACGAAGCTAATCAAATGGACCTGTAAGGGTCCATTTGGTTTGATTTTACACTCTCAAGAGTAAAAGGGTCCATTTGGTTCCCCACTCTCCATCATTTAGCAGGGAACCACCTGGGACCGCCCCAAGGACCACGGGTGGTCCCCGGACCACTGGTTGAGAACCACTGAGCTAGCAGAACTGCACTGCATGTGCCCACACACAAGGCAACAAGCCAAAACCACCTGCTTGTGTGGGCATGTGCCTCTGCAAAGGAAACATTACACCGGAGATATACCTTCAGAATATCTATAATACCACGTACAGCCACTGAGGAGAAACAAGAAGCTGTTTTCAAACAACCACATTGCTACTTCTCTGACATGCACCGCTCTAAATTAATATGCAAATTAATTAGCACCGTCAATATCAAATGACACTGATCATCCCCCGTTAGCATCACTTTTTCAACCTCATGCCATCTGGACAAATTAAGGGACAGAACCTAGCCGTGGAAAAAAAGCTCTGCTTGCAGCCATCGCGGCATCAAACAAAGTGCCCCGCGCCGATAGGACGGTTCTGTATGCAGTGGGGACGTCATGTTTTTGTATTGTCTTGGTGCAATGTTTTCTGTGCTGTGTTGTTTTGTTGTGGGTGTTTGCTTGAACAGAATGGTGAAGATGAATTGCCTCAGGACAATGCAGATTATTATTAATTTGCATCATAAACATGTATTCATCTTGGTGGGCACGGTGGCGCAGTTGGTATAGTGTTGTCGCCTCACAGCTAGAAGGTTCCCTGCTGGGAACGCTGTGGGCGCTGGGGGGCCACGTCATCAGTGCCCATACCCGAGGTGGGGTTGGCGAAAGGACCTTTCTGTGTGGAGTTTGCATGTTCTCCCCATGTAGGGTAAGTACCCTCACATGTTCTCCCTGTGTCTCCTAAGGTATAGGGTAAGCTCACAAAAAAACATGCAGTAATCCTGGTGTCTAAACTGCCTCCCCCTGGCCAGCTGGGGCGCCTGATTGGAACTGGTTGGAATAACGTGTTCCTTCCACACACTACGTCCAACCGGGGTTAACACTCTCAACTCTCAGCTGGATCACCACCCACGAGGCAAACCATGCATACTGTTGAAAAACTTCTTCCTCCTTATTTAATAATAATACCTGATGATCATGTTTTAAAAAATAATAATCACGGCATGCACTCGTCTTTCAACAACCTGTATTTCAATATAACTTTCGACCTGGATGTTGAAAGATGAAAGCGCTGACTGACTCAGTCGGTAGCTCGTTTCTAGGTCGTTGCCAAGGCTTCCCTCACTTCATTCTGGAGTATAGTAAGTAGTACAGGTAATGTTCATAGTGCCGTGAACAACAAGTTCTGATGTATTATTTACTGTAGTTAAATTATTAACCAACATCTGAATTAACGCTAGTTATTATTTTTAATCGCTGTCAAGTGGCCGTGGCAGGTATAAGCAGGATAATCCACTCAGAGCCGAGCAGTTATCGAGAAAAATTATAATTATATTAATAATGCCCTTCACGGAGGCGGAAGCTAATTAGCATCCAGTATTATTTTTTCGATAACTGCTAACGGCTCAGGGTGGATTATCACGTCTCCATCCCAGTGCAGGGCGTCAGTCAGAAGAGATGAGCTCTGCGCTTAACCCATTTAGGACGGGAATAACTCATCTGTGTCACCTTATAGCTTTTAACCACTTTAACGATTATTTTAAACTGTTGAAAAATAGCTACAAGCTCTTGGTGCCGCGCTATGAGCATGTAGATCTGCTATTTTTTGAAAAGTTGTGAAAATGTGTGGGCGCAAATCTTGGAATATAATATTGAGAACCACCGACACATAGAAACATAAGGGTTTTCAGAAAACTGTTCAGGATTTAGAAGACATTTTGTATAGGATCTGGTCTCCTGGTCCTAAATGGGTTAAGGCACACGTGTGAAGCCTGCATGGGAGAGCATGTCAGGGTTCCTGACACGCCGTTAGAACAAGTGTGAGTTCACGCTCCCTGTGAAGACCTGGAGGAGAGAGAGAGACAGCAGAGTGAGACCAGGGGAGGAGGTGTCAGGTACACGAGGATAACATAGGTGTTGTTTGATCCTCATTTTATGATCTTTTTTTTTCTCTCCCCCCAATTTAGTCGTTATAAGTCAATTCCCCCGTGTTTTATACACTCAATGTCACCACGTATACACCAGCCCAACCACTGGCGTTTGATCTCGGGGAGGGTCTAGACAACCACGCGTCTCCTCGTGATACACGGTGACAGCGTCTGGGAGCGCCAGACACCTTCTTCTCACCTGACAGTCTCTCTCTCTCTCTCTCTCTCTCTCTAGGTCGTCCTCATATGAGCCTTCCATCGTCGTTTCCATGACATCCCGGTTCTCCATACATCCGGCCAGCTCGCTCCTGCATCTTTCTCTATAGCTTGAGTATACATCCACATATGTTAGTATGGGACGTCCTTGTGACCGGTGCCCATGTGTTGGTTCCCACAGCACCAGTTTGCTGGCTGGGAGCTCTTGGTGTCTTTGGCAGTGTCCTGCGAGTCTCATTCACCTGACAGTGAGGTTTCCATCAGGGTTTTATTAGGGGGTTGGACGATATGGGTACCTCACGGTGCGATATCCGTGGCGATATTAGGCCCTTGATAATGATAATATCATGATATTCAATATATTGCAAAATATTTCATCAACGTTATATCACAATATCTGTAACTGGAGAAAAGAAAATCGGGAATGATGTATTCATTCTAAAATATTACAAGATTTTACTGGCCAATACTGTAAGTACATGAATCTTGCCTCCTCCAAACTTGTCCACAACTTGTCTGTCCACAACAATGGGTATAGCCCTACTACTACTAGTACTACTACTAACTAATCAATATTACGATACGATATATATCGCAGTGATATATGGCAATATATCGTCCCACCCCTAGTTTTAATCAGGAGGAGCGCAGCACGTATGTCCCTCCAATTTCCACTTCCTGACGAACAGCTGCAGGGGAGGGGACAGGGGTATGTGGGGGCGTGTTCATGCGATCATAATATGGAATGAATGAGAGTCCGCCACAGAGAGATGGTTAAAGACATGGGGATGGATGGGAGATGACAAGATGAGGATGAAAGATAGACCCCCCCCCCCCCCAGCTTTTGGCTGGGGCACTGCAGGCAAGGCAGGGAGGATGGAGGGAAGGAAGGAAGAGCGTGATAGAAGAAGTGATGGTGTGGTGGTGTCTGTCTGGGGGAGGAGGTGCAGAGATGATGATGATGATGATGACAGAGAAAATGATATATATAGGGAGAGACTTTTCCTCGCCCTCTCCCCTTCGGCAAGAGTTCTGCAGCCCAGGAGGTCAGGGTAGAGGTGAGAGAGAGAGAGAGAGAGAGAGAGGGGGGGGGGTAGCAGCTATAGGTCAGACACTTTCTCACAGATTGAGTGAGAGATGGAGAGAAGCTAGGAGAGGTGTGAGAATATGATTTTCTCAAAGGTTGTAGCCAGGCAGGCAGGCAGGCAGGCGTGTGGGTGGGTGGTTGGGGACCAACAGGCTTCAAACTAAATACCCTGTAATTCACATTAGTAACTATCTCCACCACCCCCCAAACTTGATATGTGGCGGCGAGTCAAGTCCCCCGACGCATGCAGCGCGGGGTCGCTCTAGAGAAAGCCGTGCTCTCTCCACTATCATAGCACCAGCTATAGCCTCATGCAGGAGCCATGCATCATCTTAGGGCGAGGTAGTATTGAAATTCTATCCCCAACGCACGTGATTGGATAATGAAAGAATGATGAAACACGGGAAGGGAGAGAGAGAGAGACGAGAGAGAGAGAGAGACAGAATCGTTATACACGGGAGAAGTCCATTTTCCAATCTGTTAAGCCTGTGGCGGGGTGGAGTGGAGGAGGAAGGAGAGGGGATAGGGTGCAGTAGCCTAGTCTATAGTGTGCATGTGTAAAACTTCAAACAGGCTGATGTAACATACCGGTACATCCACCGGGGAATAGCATGGGGTCTCCTCAGGGCTAATATACCTGAGGACATGGGGCTAATAAACCCACCACAGGGGGGTCTAAAGGGAGGTCTAAAGCCTCCACAGGTGAAGGTTTTTCAACTAGTGGTCCTTGAGGGGGGTTCAAATGGACCCGTAAGTGTCCATTTGAAGGTTTAATTTTACTCTCTCAAGAGTTACATTATTGTTAATCATAATTAGGCTAGAGAATGTAAATTAATTGTTATTTTCATCAACGTTTGCCTGTTGTCTCTCCTATATGGTACCACATCAATACAGCATGGCATTGGGAAAAACCTTTCTCGGTTTTAGCTCTGAGAGAAATGTCATCAAAATGGTGGTCCGTGGCTCAAATGCCGAATAAATAATGGGTCTTGATATTAAAAACATTGCAAACCACTGGCATGCATGCACGGGGCGAGGCTGCAGCTCTAGAGGAGACAGCTGGCACGTGTACAAGACCACGCTGGTGATGAATCTCCACCGCGGGGTAAAACCAACCAGGAGGCGGTCTTATATATTATCCGTTATTTGCAGCGGTTAATAACAATAACCCCCCCAATCCCCTAACGCGATAAAAAACGTTTTGTGAGGCGCGACATCAGCACCGTCGTACTCTGGCCGTGTCTGCAATAAATCCCAGACCCTAATGCAATTCTACCTCTTTATCCTTGACGCGTCGGCGAGCCGGGCACATTTGAAGGGAGAAAAAAAGTGCTGGCTGTATAAATATACAGGTGGTGCTATGGGGATAAAATGTGAGAGCATTCCCAAGGAGGTGTGAGTTATATCGCATAGTAAGTAACAGTGATTTACAATGGGTATAGAGCCTGCAATTCTGCACTGACCTACTTTTGACTTAGCAGAGGGAAAAGACAGAAAGAGAGAGAAGGGGGGGGGGGGCGGGGCGTGAGATGGAGAAGTAGGCAGAGACAACTTAAATAAATCAGTCAGTCAGTCAGTCAGTCAGTCACAGGCTAGCCAGCCAGACAGCCAACTAGTCCAGTGGTTTTCAACCCTCTTCATATCACGGTCCATTCTTTTTTCACCATTTGAGCCACGGACCGCCAATTGATGAGATTTAGCCTCTCTGACCCAAAACAAAAGAATATTTTGTTGTCGTTGGATAAGAGTTTGTCCATGGTGTATTGATGGTGGCACCAGCATAGGAGCGAACGTTGAAAGTAACAATTGTTCTATACATTTTCTAATTGTGTAGATTTCTTGTAAATAAAGTAATGCAGATGTTTAAACAATAATTTAACTCTAAATTAAATAAAATGAGTAATGCAGATGTTTGAACAATAATTTAACTCTAAATTAAATTAAATGAGAGCGTAAAATTAAACCATTTCACACTCTGAAGTCAAGAGTTAAAGATCTAACGAGAGTCCATTTGGTTACCAACTCCACGTGGAACCCCTTCAAGGACCACTGGTGGTCCCCGGACCACTGGTTGAAAAAGCACTGATCTAGTCAGTCAGTCGATCTCGGCCTTTCATAGTGTAACAATGAGCGCCCCATCATCCCACGACAACTGGCCGCAATCACTCGATGGAACAGCGAGACAGGGACACGGACACGGGGGCAAGAAAGAGAGCCGAGCGGTCTTACAAGAAGTGGGAGGACGGCAGGGAGGACAAAGAGATAAATATAAAGAGAGATCGCACAAGAAGGGGAGCATTAAACGGTGCAATTCTGACTGAATAGCATACAGTATAGTCTCTCACAAAATGTCGGGAAAGAAAATGGCAATTGAAGGAACAAGAGTGTGAACACGGCGAGGGGAATGACCACAGAGACAGTCACTATGCCAGGCTCAGTTCACATCCTCTCTGTCCACCTCTCTGTCCATTTAAACACTTTAGTCCTGCTGTCGTCCCTATTTATAGAGCTTGGCATTATTGTCTGAAGTGGAAAAAAAGCACTCAAATTTTTACATAAAAGTAAAGTAAAGTGTAAATGTATCAATACTGAGAAATGTACTCTGTAACGAGTAAAAGTCTGGAATTCAAAATGTGCTCGAGTGAAAAGTACTGACATCAACACTTAACCCATTAACCCACTTAACCCATTCTGGGCAGGAACCCCTTTTCGTGTTTTAAGCATTATGTTATGCTTTAGCTATTGAAAAATAGCAGATCTACAAGCTTGTAGGTCAGATTTTTTTTTTTTATCGTGAAAATGTGGCACAAATCTTATGTATTCTTTCAGAGCAAACATATTTAACTCATCTTTGCTTCTGGAAGGTCCCTGGAACAACATATTTTCAGATGGGGGTCTGCAGCCAAATACAGATAATTCTGTCATGAAATATTGAGCACCACTGACATAGAAACATAGGTATTTCAGAAAACTGTCATTGGAAGACGTCAGGCCTAAATGGGTTAAAGTAAACCAGTGCCCCCGCAGCGTGACACATGGCGCTGGCATGGCTCAAACACCACGGGTCAAACACGGGTGATCTTGTGCCTCGGGAAACATTAAAACCTAACTCTGCACAAAGGAGGGGTGTTATATTGGCGTCCATTTTATGTTCATGCTCCCCCCGCGGGCCTGGATGCCTGGTGCGTGCGTGCGCGTGAAGGAGAAGGATGGGGGTCTGCATGGGTTTGGAGGAATATATGGGACGGGGGCCAAGGCAAAATTTGGCAGGAGCAGACAGGCAGGGCCTGTGCGTGACAGAACGAAGCGTGTTGAGCAGATTGTTCTGTAGTCCAGGCTATAGAGAGGCCTGCCTGCTCTGTCTCATCCACTTGGTCTAACACGGCACCATGTCTGTTCCTCTACAAAGACCCCTCACTGCTCACTTCATGTCACAGTGAATCAGGGGCCTGTTTTGAGCAGTCTCCAAGATGGACAGGAGAGAGAGAGAGAGAGAGAGGGGGGGGGGGTAGTCAAAGGATCAAAGGATAGTCAAATATGGCGGCATAGAGAAAGAGAGAATGACACACACACACACACACACACACACATACGGGACATGGGGGTGAGAACATTGTGAGTGACATTCACAGCAAAGTAGAGACACACACTGTGACAGAACTACACACTATGGCCCTCATTTATCAACTGTGCGTACACCAAAATATGGGTGCACGTCAAAATTACCGGAATTTACCTGTAACCATGGTAACTCCAGGTCGTATAGCAGTTGTTCATGTCGCAAAACGAGGGCGAGGCTTGATTTCATAGGACGTGCCAGATATATTTCAGCCGTCACATTTATTAACGTCAGAACTAAATTAAGGAAGGATCAGCTGTTTGCGATCACTTTATAAATGCCATGGCGACGTGGGTGTACTACGAAACCCACACTCGAATTTGGGGCAGATTTTACACTGAATTGATAAATGAGGGCCTTTGAGTGCATGTGTCACGCGGAGAGAGAGAGAGAGAGAGAGAGAGAGAGAGAGAGAGAGAGACACTGTGTTACTTCTGCAGTGTCCTGCAGCTGTTGTTGTTATTGTTATTTCCATATGGAGCCGTGTTCTCCACTAATGTTTCTCAGGTGTGTGGTAGTAGCACCCAACAGCGCTCGGCCTCAGATGCCGCGGCGCGCTCCCTGCCCCCCACCCATCCATCCTGTCTGCATGGGTGTCACTCTGTATAGCTCTTCATCCATTCAAAGCAAAAAGCAAAAAGCATCACAACGCACAAATGTCGGTGTCCAGCCGATCTGCATGTTAGACATACTAACAGTCCGACTGTAGGCATTAGTCCGACAACACCGTCGTTCCCGACATGCATGTCAGGTTAAAACCAACCCATACGCAGGTTTAAAAGTAACTCATGGGTGTCCATGGGTGAGCTATGGGTTAAAGCTAACCCATGGCTAATTCCTGTGAGGTTAGGTTTAAGCCAAATTCCAATACCCAAAATCTCGGCCACTCGCTCCCTCACACTCGCTCACACCAGCATGAAGGTGTTACGGTGAAATTGGTGAACTGCAATCGCATAACGTCAGTGTCCGAATGTAAACCGTTGCAGTTTGTTTATTATAGCAGAGTCCAATCTAGCAGTATTCAGGCCGCATATTTAAAGACCTCCATGTAAGTTGTGTGAAGTCCACAAGATGCTAACATATTAATTTCACCATAATTTGCCATGCTGGAGTGACTGAGTGTGAGTGAGGTAGGGTGTAGTGAGTGAGTGAGGTTTTGGGGTAGGGTGTCGGACTATAATGCCTGTCTGTCGGACTGTTAGTATACGTTGGACCAAACTCATGCACGCACCCGTCCGTCCAAACTGCCACCAGGAAGCGCAAGCTACACTACACACCTGCCAGTTTCACCGCGTCAAATGGGCTCGGCATTCCCTTCCATCATCAGGGGACAAACCTGCCTGTTTGTCACTGCCGTGCTGCAGTAGGGACCATCTGACAGACTGATTCCACTCGGTGTCATCTCCGGTGATTGACTCATCCCCCCACCCCACCCCCTCACAATCACAGCAGATCATCAATCACTTAGCTCACCTGCACTCAACTCATTGACCAACGATGGGCCATAAATTCAGATCAGAGCCTCCAATTTACAATGTTGTGTATGCTGAAACTGCAGCGAGCTGGGGATTTTAATTGGAGCGAAAGATTCATCATTGGATTCGTAAAGCTTCCTAATGCAATGCTAAACCGTCTCTCAGGAGGCATGAAGGTGAGGATTTTTATAGAAACACTTTTAGTGTGTACTTGTGGATGCAATATTTTAAAACTCCTGCCACTGTCTGGATGAGGGTTTTATTAGTCATTTTGATTCCTGTTCTGGAATAAGTGGGACCTGTTTAAATATGGGTTGCATCCCAACAGGAAAGGAACAGAAAAATTTTATTGCTTTTGGCCCAGCAGCCTAGCTCTGTATTTCAGACTGTCCCAGACAGACAATGTAGCTTCTCCAATGGTGTAACTAGTAGGCTAACTAAGTACATCTATTGAGTATATCTGTACTTTACTGGAAGCAAAATTGCCTATAGCTAATGTGCCACTTGTAACTTTAACCGAATACATGCCGCCACCAGATGGCTCCACTCAGTGCCTGGATAAATAAAATACAATTAATTCTGGATTAATAGACATTAAAGAAACCCAAGATTTCTCGGTGCAAGCAATAAACCAGAGAAATGCTGCTGCCCCCCCCCCCACGGCCTACCTAATTAATTAATTAATTAATTAATTAATTGCTGTTAGGATAAGTGAAGGGTTAACTTCCACTCACAGCCCACACAGAAACTATTTCATCACAGTTACAACCACACAGCTCCTTTGTGTTTACTCACTGTAAGATCCCCTGTCAATACATCTTTCATCTTGCCAGGATTCTATCATGACCAGCAGTATTGGATTTGCCTCGCAGTAATATAGGCTACACATAAATGATTGTACTTGTTCTTCTCCAGTGAAGTCTCGCTTTTATGTGTTCACAGACGCCCCGAAAAAAAAAACCTCATTCTGGTTTTATAAAATAGGATTATATGAGGATGGAAGAATATAAGAGTTCTTATTCATATTAATCACAGTGTTGATTTCGTTGACTATGACGAAAAATGTCTGTCGACTACCTTTTTTTCACTGATGCAAACTAAATTGGAAGCTCAATGAAAATTAGGCTATGATGACTATAAAACTAAGACTAAATATACTGACAATTTCGTCAACAGACTAAAATAAACTAGACTAAAATGTTAGGAAGGGACTAGTGGACAAGAGTATGAGTAAAAGACACACGTCATTTTACACTTCATTTACACACGGTTGCAATGCTGAGCTTGTAGAATTGCTGTTTTCAGCAAGTGTAAAATCTGCCAAAATACTAGACTAACACTAAATGAAAACTATTGAAAAGACTGATTAAAATTTGCTGCCAAAACCAACACTGATCTGAGCCAGCCAGTCGAGTTGTTGAATTGTGAGCGAGTAAGACGCACCGTTTAAAAACCTGATTGCCTTGCAGTATATTATCTAGTGTGCTCCATTGTTCTACTTTGAAATAAAGCTCAAAGATACACTCCTTGATACATTCCAGACAGCTGAATCTCCCACAGACAGGTGCTGTGAAGAATTTATTTAATTACTTTGATAAGAAAAATAGTGGAGAGTAGCTGGACAGCATTTTAATACTGAACTCAGACAGCTTGAATGGTGACTCCTGCCCACCTTCAACATTAACCCACTTTAGGGAAATATATCTGTCAAGCCTGGAACACACTGTTCCACTTTAACTCGTTTAGACCGGAGACCAGATTCTACTAAATGTCTTCTAAATCATTATCTGAAAAAAACGTATGTTTCTCTGTCAGTGGTGCTCAAACTATTTCATGTCAAGGACCCCCGGAATTATACATATTAGGCGGCAGGCCGCTGACCCCCGTCTGAAAATACGTTGTTCCAGGGACCCCCGCAGAAGCAAAGATACGTTTGCTGTGAAAGAAGATATATTCAAATATTTGTGCCACATTTTCTTGATTTTTCAAAAATATAGCAGATCTACAATCTCGTAGTGTGGCACTCGGTGCCACGCTACGAGCTTGTATATCTGCTATTTTTCAACAGCTAAAGTTTAAAATAATGGTTTAAGTGGTTAAATGCTAAAGCCACAAAGATGAATTCCCGTCCAAACTGGGTTAAAAAGCACCCACCTGCCCTTCAGACTGCATTCCCACTTGGGTTTTAAAAGCTACAGACGGTTGGTCCAGATTATTTTTTTCTTTTGGTCATCTGCTCTCATAGTCTACTGGTATTATTATTTGGACCACAATGGAAACAAGCCTATAGGCCCTATAGGGGCTTGGCCCTATAGGGCCATTTTTAAATATGCAAATGAGGCATTATGTAATAGAAAATATGAAAAAGCTACTAGTGTGGAATGGTTACCATGTATGCATGTACTTATTACTTATTTATTGATCCTAAAACTATTTAACATAGGTCTAATTATTCCCACCAATTTTGGAGCTCTGGCTGAACCGGTTCCCATTGGGAACCAACCGGTGGAAAAGGGGTCTAAGACTGCTCAGGTCAAGGTCAGCAATGCCACAGTCCAGTGGTGGAGAAAGTACTCACATTTTTCCAAATAAAGGCGCTAGAGTGCCCAGCAGATGAGGGTACTTAACTAACCCAGTGACACAGCGCCACCTGGTGGAGGGTTCTTGTTGCCATGCATTCATTGTCAATGAGCCGTACTCTTAACTGGCCCGGAAACCGCTGGGTCAAGTAAAAACCTGCTATGTCCCGCGATTCTCATTTAATCCACCCAAAACATATGTTTTGTAAGCACAGGTTTTCAAAGTGAGTTCCATCCGGGCGTGTGTGTGCAAATGGCAAAAAGGAGAGGATATATTTAAACATTGCACCGTCGGTTCCCATTAAAGCCTTTCCATTTCTTGTTATGTCTTGAGTTGCAGAAAGAAAAGAAAAGAAAAGGACGTCCAAATGTGTTTCATGCAGTTGAAAGAACTCCAAATCAGAAATGATTATAATAAGTCCCTGCTCTAGCCTCGCCACCAGCTGCATTAATCCACTCAGGACGGGAACGCATCTGTGTCGCCTCATATCTTTTAACCACTTTAACCATCTTTTATGCTTTAGCTGTTGAAAAATAGCAGATGTGGGCGCAAATCTTGGATTATATATTCTTTCCCAGCAGTGTATTAACTCAAATATTTGCTTCTGGGGGGGGTCCCTGGAACAACATATTTCTAGATGAGGGTACGGTGGCCAATTACAGTACAGTACATATAATGTACTTGACATGAAATAGATTGAGAACCACTCTGACATAGAAACATAGGTTTTTCAGAAAACTGTCATGATTTACATTTACAAGACGTTTTTGTAGAATCTGCACTCAGGTCTAAATGTGTTAATAATCTTTCCTCTAGTCAGGGTGCCTTATCTGATTATGTTGGAACAGAGGCACACAGCCGACTGTAATTGTTATATTTTTCTTTTTTTTTGCCCAGAGTTGTCTCTCTGTGCGTTAGGTGACCAAAGTAGGCTACTGTTTTCCCCAAATAGACAGTTAACCAAGATAATTACTTTCTTCTGCGCAGACTTAGAAAAGGCCACCCATGCTTTTATCTCTTCCAGACGTGACTACACTGCAATGTAATTTATTCTGGTATCAGCGGGGTGAAATATACAAAGACTGCAGTGGGGAAAAAAAGAAAAGAAAAGAAAAAACGCTGCTGCCAGACTTTTAACTGGTACAAAGACAAATGAAATATTGCTGCCCTTCAACCACTGGTGAGTGGTTATAAAACATTTTACTGCTCGTTTTTTATGTTTTAGATCCGTTATATTGCACAGCACTTTTCCCAATTAGTGTTTGAAAGGTGCTAATGATGTTGTTATTTTTCAGCATTATATTATTATTTCATGACTTTTACTATTATTATTATCTGTCATTTTTTGACTTAATGTTGGCACACACCCAACCAAGACACATGCGTGTGCACAGAGCAGAGTTGGGGATGTGTGCGTGTACGGTGTGCGTGTGTGTGTGTAGGGGGGGGGGGGGGGGGGGGGGGGGGGGGGGCGGACTTTTTTTTGCTCACTCTCTAACCTGTGACAATAAATCATCGGCGCGACCGTCTATGTTCGCTGCTCGGCGAAGCCACCGGCTTCGTTCGGTTGACAGTTCATTTCATGGCCATTGTTCAGCGCTTTTTTTCCTTCCCCGGCCCTCCTCATTCTCATCTCTTCTCTCCTCTCCCTCCCTCCCACCCAGCGGTGAATATGCTGCTCTCCTCGCCTGCGTGTGTGATTAAAAAGGCTGTTGACGACAGCGACATGCAGCCGAGTGGAAATCAATGACTAGAGAAGCGACGCCCGTGTCCAAACCACCAGCCCGGCCGCCGGGCCGCCCTGAGAGCTCTGCTCTGTTAATGGACGCTGCCTGCAGCTGTCTATAGCCGCACCGCACCATTATGTACGTTTCTGTATTTGTGTCGTGTGTATTCATGGTTATGAACTGTGTGTGCACTTTGTATTTGTGCATATCGTCATTAGTGTATCTGGTTGCATTTTCACTTGTGGTTTATCAAACCCATAATGCGTTATGTCTGTTGTCTGTGTGTCAGTGTCTCTGTGGACAGTACGACTGCGCGTGCATGCATGTTGTGCACGCGTGTGTGCATTCGCTGGATGCAGACTGCAGATGGCAGATGCTAATGTTCGCGGGATGGGTGCTGGCAGTAAATCTAGCTTAGAGACAGGGGACAGGCACTCCTCCATTAACTCTGCTCACAGCCTGGCTGGCTTGTGTCGCTCACCTGGGCTACACGTCCCTCTGCCAGGCCTCGCCTCACTCAATCTGGCGGCTGCGTGCGGTCCACAGGAGACCGCCCAGGAACACGAGTATATAGCAATTCAGCATCTCTAACGAGTAGCGGCCTACAAGCTAACAGGCTAGCGGTTGCCAATTCTTATTGTGATGATGCTAATGGTTACAAATCACCCGTGCTGTGGGTTACAAATCACATGTGCAGCAGGTTACAAATCACCCGTGCTGCGGGTTACAAATCACCCGTGCTGCGGGTTACAACTTACAAATCACCTGTGCTGCGGGTTACAAATCACCCGCGTTGCGGGTTACAAATCACATGTGCTGCGGGTTACAAATCACATGTGCTGCGGGTTACAAATCACCCGCGTTGCGGGTTACAAATCACATGTGCTGCGGGTTACAAATCACCCGTGCTGCAGGTTACAAATCACCTGTGCTGCAGGTTACAAATCACCCGTGCTGCAGGTTACAAATCACCTGTGCTGCGGGTTAAAGTTCACCTGTGAGGTTAGGGTTATGTAGGGATTGGGATAGTGTTAGTAATATGGTCGGAATATAACCCGAGGTCAAACTTCTGACCTTCTTCTGACCACCACTGAGGGAAGCAGTGCCAGCTTGGTGGCATTACGCAGCACAGCAGGGCTAATGACACTGTACGTGCCAAAGGAAATAGCTGTAATTGTAAAGTCAAACAGATGGGAGCTTAATGTAGCGTCTCCCACTAAGATGCATCATTCTCCACACTCTCCACACATTCTCCACTGACTGATGAGGACTTTTAAGGTAAGGATTTCCCCCCCTCACTTGCATGACCTGAACTGTTTTGCGTCTGTTGAATTACAGTATAATGGTTTAAACTGAATACAACTTATATACGGTAATGATGAATTTGAAGAACGTTTCTGGCCTAAAGGACACATAGTGTATGAAATGTGTTGGGAGCTCCCTGGTTGGTTCCAATAATGTTTTATTGATGAATTGAACCCGGATGGATGGAGGGATATAGGTGAAACTGGACCCAGCATAATAAAAAAAAGACAGACCTGTATACTCTAATTGGTACCTTGAGATTCATTCCAAATCTCATTCGTTCTGAGATATTAAAAAAACCCACCCCGACCACTGGGTCGGTATTACCATACTGTATGTATAGTACTATGTACGTGACAAACCTAGTAATTACAATTACCGGCAGAAATATGCTGTTGTGCCAGTAATGCCAGTCATAGTCTACTCCATAATGAAATCTAGCAGCCACGTACAGTAGCAGCCGCCCTACAACAACACACAATTACATTAAATTGCATGTTACGCAATGTTATAATGCTATTCTCTACTGACCAGAGCTGGTATAATACATAGTCGTACAAACCACATATTTCTGGTTCAGGTGGACCCTTGACTACCTAGCTACTGTATAGTGCAGTGTTTTTCAAAGTGGGCTCCATGCAGGGACCTCTGATTATGATGCTATAAATGTGTTTTAAAAGTTATTCCTATCACTCTACTCTTAATTACCTGGGTGTCATGATAACAAAAATGTCTGTCTGTCTGTCTGTCTGTCTGTGACCTTGGGTAGATAGAAAAAAGAACCACACATCCTCAACATGGTATTAAAGGATAATTCCATGCTAGAAGGCTTTCTTACCTTTATTTGTTCTTGTTACGTCCCCGCCAAAGAGGTCCAGGTGTTATTTTGTGCAAAAGTGCATTATTGGATATTTCCCCATATATAACCCCTCAATGGGGGTTGGGTATATATTTAAAAAAAAAATTGAGCAATGAAAATAAGCGAATTAGCACAACACCCCATAGCCCCATTCAATTCAATGCAATTCAATTAATTGAGGGCTTATGGTAGGGGAAATAGCCAATAATGCGCTTTTGCACAAAATAACACCTGGACCTCTTTGGTGGGGACGTAACCACAACAAATAAGAAAGCCTTCTAGCATGGAATTATCCTTTAACATGCAGACACATAGGAGGAACGGTGGATTACATGGTGGAACTCGGGGGGGTTGGAGACTCTGGAGAGATGAACTTGCCAATGGAACTTCTCAACTTGCCCCCCAGCCCTTCGGAGATCACAAAGTGAAAAAAAGCCAACAGCTAATTTAGAGCTATTTAAGTGTAAGCGGATTGCATGGAGTATGGCCCAGGGCTTAGTGCAGATAGCGGGGCAGTGTGTTTAATGCAATAAGAGATTCACTCTTCTCCTATAGACTCCATACCATAGTAGACTCTGAAAGAAATCACACCTGTGTGAAGGGAGGGGCGCTCTAATCACCGTATACATCAAGAATGGCGGTCCCTTATTGGCCAAGGGTTCCCACCAACACACATATGCCGATTTGCTCACACACATGTGACTTAAATGATCCGTTAATTGTCATTAATTGGCATGTTTAATGTTTGTTCAGACAACAAGAACATTAAAGCTGTATATAGGAGGGGATAGCGCCCCTCAAAACTGACAGAGTGGCATTCCGACGCACCGCCAATCCGCCATTCCCTGTACGTGGGTTCCGTGAGTCGGAATGGCGGTGCGTCGGAAAAGCGGGCTTCGGAATGCCGGGGTGTGGCCAATGAGAACTGCAGGGAATTCGACATTCCGTATTGCTTTTGATGTATCTTTCTTACAGGGTTCTGTGGATTCATTTACCTAATTCCTTGTTGAAGCAGTTGACGTAAATTACTGAGAGAAGACAATTTAGGCTCTACTTTAGTAGTTAACATTATTATGCTATTGATGTGATTGTGGTTCCTCTAGATAACACATTCCTACACCTCTGGTACACGAATCAACGTGTACCACGAAAATATTCATTGAAACAAGACAAAGAGATGATTCCCGGCTGCTTCCTTTTTTCGTACCGCCTCCATCCATCCTTTGCCCTTCCATTTCCTCTTCTTTATTTGTTTACTTTTTCTCCCCCAAACAACTTTTATTTACGTTTTCTTCCGTTTCACGTCAAGCTAAATGTTAAACTCAAAGCCCAGCAGCATGAGTCACGGCCGTGTGGAGAGTAAAGCTCATCTCGTTGTTCATCAGAAAGCGTGACTAACCTTTAAAGTAGCTAAGAGAGAGAGAGAGAGAGAGAGAGAGAGAGAGAGAGAGAGAGGCCTCTGGCCTTGTCAAGACAGTAGGGAGTTCCAAACCAGCCCCCATCAACAGTGGAGTGGAGGAAAGCAGTGCGTGGGTGAACAGACGCATACCGACCCATCCGGGGCTCCAACCGTGGGCAATGGATGCCTGGAATCCACGCTTGAACAAAAAATAAGAAAAATAACACAATGCTGGAGAGGGAGTTGGGGGGGAAAAGGCCTCTCTGGAGACACACACTCACAGAGAACTGCTTTGGGAAAGGTTTTCATTAAATTTCCACTCCTTTTTCACTGGCAGGTTTAGCACAAGGCCAGTGGGAACTGGGCTGGAGCGTGCCGTGTGCTGTATGCATGAGAGAAGTCAGTCCAGCTTAACCAAATAAAATAAGGATGCAGGGGAGAAGATGAAAGCCAAGCAAGTGTTCTGTTCTGTGAGAGAGAGAGAGAGAGAGAGAGACGAAGGTAAAACTGTGCCGTGTGTGCCGTTAGGATCGTTTTTCCAGTGACTAAATCGAGGGCCTGTGTGTGTGTGTGTGTGTGTGTGTGTGTGTGTGTGTGTGTGTGTGTGTGTGTGTGTGTGTGTGCGGATGTGCCTGTAGGCCCATCACAATTATTGGCGGGCGCCTATGTCCAGCTGTAAGGGTTTGCATAAACACAAACATTGAAGATGAGGGTGAGGACATACATTGTGATTTGCCGGAATGAGATGATGAGTCTGATGATAAGAGCGTCCCTCACTTATTGTGATTTGACACTTAACACAATTGAATTGAATTATGTCAGTAATTTCTTTGTATATTTCAGTGTCATATCTGCTCTGTGTGTGTGACGTTTGTTATCGCCGTTTATTATTTTTAAATTCTCTTTATTTTTTGTTTCACCGCCAATCAAGGTATGCACAGTGCAACAGGTGCCGATCAAAACAGCGCTGCATAGCAGAGAAAACGCAGGCAGCAACCCGCCGGCTAGTACAGGAGAAACCCCTCATGACAAGCCTGTTCAATCATTTGGGCAGAGAAAAGACACATGCCTGCAGAGCTGTTCCGTTTAATTTGTTTGGTGTGCCCTCTGTAAAATGCTAAAATCAAACCCTCCCCCACAAAAGAGAAAGCCATTCATGTATCTGACTTTTTACACTAGAGCTGAACCATTTGCAGCAATTCCTATACTTTTCAGAAAACAGAAAAACAGTTTTTAGTTTTTTCCAAAAAGTATGTTTTAGCAAATTCAACATATGGCAGAACAAGGCAGAAAGAGCCTGCTAGTTGGTTAGTCAGGGACCAATCAGAAGGCTGACAAATGGTGAATTGACCTCCGGGTATTGTCAGGTATATCCTTGTGTTCGGGTGGACCTGTGCAGACTAGGCCCACAATAGGGAGGATTTAGGGTTCAATTGGTTGTCAATCTGGTCGATTACCCCCGTCTTCATTCTCAGCTTGTATTTTCCTCACCCTGTCTCACCTGGAGCGCTCAACCTTTTAGTGGAGCCGCTGGCCTTTATACGGCTGCAGTCAATCCCTCTTTGCTGTTGTTTCTTTTAATTTTCTCTTCAATCTTTCTAGGGGCCATTTCTGAGGATTAATAATAATTGAACCGGGCTGCGGACGAGAAGAAATTCTTTCTTCATTAATTGACTTCAGGTCAAAAATACTTTTTTTTCCTGTGATGTTATTGGCTACGGTATCCCCTTTGAGCTCCCCCCCATTGTCTTTTAACTTGAATGGGGAGAAAGGGTGGCAGAAAGAATAGGCAGAGTTGTTAATAAGTATGCCTAAATTCATATTTAGAAAATGTTTCAGATGAAAAAAAAAACTAAAAAACTTCTGAGAGCTTCACGGTCAAAGATAATCAACTTCAAAATCTCTAAATGGGTCAGAAAGACCTCACAGACACTCTAGAGGTCTGGAGGTTGTGGAATGGGATAAACTGCACGCATGACTTTAATGTTTTATATTTGCATTTAAGCCTGCAGTCTCTCTCCACCTCCCCTCATGGATCTTCTGAGAGGCCTGTGTGTGTGTGTGTGTGTGTGTGTGTGTGTGTGTGTGTGTGTGTGTGTGTGTGTGTGTGTGTGTGTGTGTGTGTGTGTATAAATATCTGGAATTACAGAAAGTAAATGCCGGGTCTGACCTCATGAATTTAAACAGGCTCATGTATTCCAAATGGAGCAGGGCCGCTTGACCGCGGCCCCCAAGACGGGAACGTTAAACCGGAACGCGTCAGAGTGTAATCTCTGCTCCTCCTGTTATAACCGGCATTCCCGGTGGAGGCGAGGCATAAAACACGTGTTGTCGGATGTTTGCAACAGAAGTTAAGCAACCAGGTGTAGGAAAAACAAGCCAAGCGACTACGGCGATGTCTATTTGAAAATATCCAATCTACAAACTCAATCTACAACTTATAGAGCCTGCTATTTAATTGTTTTTCTTTTTACAAATCCCCATACACAAATCGTGTATGGGGGGGGGGGGGGGGGGGCATGCATACATAAAATATGTTCAAATGGGTGTCTGCCGTAAAAACTAAAATAAAAAACAACAGGCCAAATAAGCCAAATAAGCAACTACACTTATAGAAACAAGCCCCAAGAAGATGCAACCTGCAACTAAGCGAGAACAGAATAAGCACAAAGTTGCTTAATATAATTAGCAGACTGAGACATGGCAACACTGCTGGTTGTGACGTACAGTAGCATGGGTCACAGGATGTACAGTGGGCGTACAGTAGCAAAAGGGGCACGTATATTCCGAGTTGCATAAATCAATGAATCCAGGAATAAGGGGAAGACATATTGCGAGTCAACGAGTACAGTTCAGTTCAAGACTTAATTGACCAAAAGAGGGGGAGAGCTGCAATTGTGCCACCATGAGGCAATCTATGAAACATACGTGTGTGACAAAATGATAAGGGGAAGACTGAAGGATAGCGCGGGAAAAGTGAAAAGACGTGTTTTGTCTTCGTGTGGAAGAGGACATCACAGAGCATGGTGCGTGTGCATGTGCGCGTGCGTGCAGTAACGTGCAGTGTCCTACTGACTCTAATGAGGTACATGATCATTTCACTTGGAAAACAGGACTGCCTGGCTGGAAAAACTGTACTCAAATGCCGCTTTTTGTTTTACATAAACGAATCCGTCAACTCCGAGAGCTGAGAACGTGGTGGCGTTCAGAATGCACTCGATTACACTTTTTACAAAAGAAGGGGGAAAAAAAGAATATAATCACCATGCTTATTAATATTGCAGAGGCCCTCGGCTGCTCAGATATAATGGAGGACTAGGCAGAAATCAGAAAGTCGATGGTGGAATATACCGGCAACGTGTGGCACATTGTCCATAAATTATTTATCTACGTTATACATCAAAGTGCCCGGCCTTTTCACAACCAGCAAACCACCACTTCTCTTCCATTTGAGCTCAATATGTAATTAAATGTGGTCAAAATGTGCCAGATTTGTCTGAACACTGCAGAGAGAGAGAGAGAGAGAACACTCAGGTTCACAGAGAGAGTAACTGGCCTGGCGGAGAGTGAGTTGTAATTAAAAACTACTTTCCTTAAGCCAGTTCCGACTCACTTCCGCTTTGCCTCGCTTCAACGGTCGTGCAGATACGCTGAAGCATTGTCATTCCCCTTCAAAGGGCCTAGAATCCCATTAAAAAAGGCACCGCCTCGCTATTGGGAGAATCCTTGAAGACCCCCCTATTCTCTGGCACCGTTGTACCGTTGCTGCCAGGGCTTAGCATCACGTATGTACTGTACGCCCCCCCCCACCCCACCCACCAACCCACCCTCACACTCGCCCAACAACCCCCCGGTGACAATGTACCAAATAACTCAATTTGACACCTTAGCATGTAAGAAAGTGGTTTCTGACACTTACCTATTTGTGTTTTCCAGGCCGTCAGCAGGAATGGTTGTTTGCCGGGAGGAGGAAGGATCGAGGGAGAGAAGAAAGGAAAGGGGGGAGAGAGAGAGAGAAGAGAGAATGTTTAGTTCAAATGAAATGCACCTTTGACGAGGGGCCACGCTCCCACATTCATCACACGCCTTGATAAATCCATCCGTCATTCATCATACTTAGTCATCGGCGGCTGGCCCTTAATAAATGTCGTCCTTTATGCAAAGTAATTTAACCAGGGCATTGGGGATGGGGTGGGGTTGGGGGGTTGAGGGGGGGGTAGATGGCCAGAGACAAGAACAAGATGGCGAAACTAGAACCATATATGCCACTCAGTCCATAGGAACTCAGAGAGAACGAGCCTGTGAGAAATGAGAAGAAGAGGGCAGCTGACGGACGATCTGATCTATACTACACATGTGACACTCTGCACAGCCATGGTGAACAGTTCTATACTACATGTGACACTCTGCACAGCCGGGGTGAACAGTTCTATACTACATGTGACACTCTGCACAGCCATGGTGAACAGTTCTATACTACATGTGACACTCTGCACAGCCATGGTGAACAGTTCTATACTACATGTGACACTCTGCACAGCCATGGTGAACAGTTCTATACTACATGTGACACTCTGCACAGCCATGGTGAACAGTTCTATACTACATGTGACACTCTGCACAGCCATGGTGAACAGTTCTATACTACATGTGACACTCTGCACAGCCATGGTGAACAGTTCTATACTACATGTGACACTCTGCACAGCCATGGTGAACAGTTCTATACTACATGTGACACTCTGCACAGCCATGGTGAACAGTTCTATACTACATGTGACACTCTGCACAGCCATGGTGAACAGTTCTATACTACATGTGACACTCTGCACAGCCATGGTGAACAGTTCTATACTACATGTGACACTCTGCACAGCCATGGTGAACAGTTCTATACTACATGTGACACTCTGCACAGCCATGGTGAACAGTTCTACTACATGTGACACTCTGCACAGCACAGCCAGGGTGAACAGTTCTATACTACATGTGACACTCTGCACAGTCATGGTGAACAGTTCTATACTACATGTGACACTCTGCACAGCACAGTGAACAGTTCTATACTACATGTGACACTCTGCACAGCACAGCCAGGGTGAACAGTTCTATACTACATGTGACACTCTGCACAGCCATGGTGAACAGTTCTATACTACATGTGACACTCTGCACAGCCATGGTGAACAG
The DNA here is from genome assembly GCF_963924005.1 of Protomyctophum bolini. Taxonomy (NCBI): domain Eukaryota; kingdom Metazoa; phylum Chordata; class Actinopteri; order Myctophiformes; family Myctophidae; genus Protomyctophum; species Protomyctophum bolini. Next base: position 11,509,081 of record NC_137881.1, read on the forward strand.
TTCTATACTACATGTGACACTCTGCACAGCCATGGTGAACAGTTCTATACTACATGTGACACTCTGCACAGCACAGCCAGGGTGAACAGTTCTATACTACATGTGACACTCTGCACAGCACAGCCAGGGTGAACAGTTCTATACTACATGTGACACTCTGCACAGCACAGTGAACAGTTCTATACTACATGTGACACTCTGCACAGCACAGCCAGGGTGAACAGTTCTATACTACATGTGACACTCTGCACAGCACAGTGAACAGTTCTATACTACATGTGACACTCTGCACAGCCGGGGTGAACAGTTCTATACTACATGTGACACTCTGCACAGCACAGCCAGGGTGAACAGTTCTATACTACATGTGACACTCTGCACAGCCATGGTGAACAGTTCTATACTACATGTGACACTCTGCACAGCCGGGGTGAACAGTTCTATACTACATGTGACACTCTGCACAGCACAGCCAGGGTGAGCAGTTCTATACTACATGTGACACTCTGCACAGTCATGGTGAACAGTTCTATACTACATGTGACACTCTGCACAGCCATGGTGAACAGTTCTATACTACATGTGACACTCTGCACAGCACAGTGAACAGTTCTATACTACATGTGACACTCTGCACAGCACAGCCACGCCACAGTGAACAGTTATCCTCCACTACTCCAGGTTGTATCAAAGGGACTGCATCAATCTTCTCTGTGAGCTTTTCAAGAAGACATCAAACACGCTGCTACACATTCAGACGGAACCATGGGTGACCTAGATCGGAATTGTGTGTGTGTGTGTGTGTGTGTGTGTGTGTGTGTGTGTGTGTGTTTGAGGGGTTCATGTAAGCAGGCCACATTTCCTTCTATCGCTGCTCTCTGCTGGAGTGATGTAGACCTGTACTGCTGCACTACTCATGTAGGCCACTCAGAGAGAGAGAGAGAGAGAGAGAGAGAGAGAGAGAGACAGAGAGAGAGAGAGAGAGAGACAGACAGAGAGATTTGTGGACTGTTAGTACTACACACACACACACACACACACACACACACACACACACACACACACACACACACACACACGTGTGTGCACATACACCATCTGTGCGGGGAGAATAATGCCAGTGCCTGTTTAGAGGCATATAAAGGAGAGGCTAGCCCACTATAGAACATTGAACTGCGTGCGTTTGGATTCTGCTGAAGTTTCTCTTTTTCTTTTTTTGTCTCCACTGCTATTATCTAGGTCAGCACAGAGAGATAACCAGAGAGAGAGAGAGAGACATTGTAAAGGCATGGAGTGGTGATGGTGGTACGGAGCTGGGTGGGTGGGGGGTTAGTGTTGCAGTGTGGGTGCCATGTTGATCGCTCTCTCGGTTTTCTTGCTGATCAGGTGAAAATAAGGCGCGCATGCAGTTGGGAGGGAGCTGGTGCAAAGTAGGGCGGGAAGGAAGGAAGGGGCGATGGAGGCGGAACTACAGGGAAGAATCAAATGATATTTACGTTATAGGAGGGAGCATGTGAGGCTATATAATACTTCATTGTTTATTAGCGGTGAACGTTGGGCACTGGCCTATACTTGGAATGATGCAAGTTGGAAATGTATGGCCCCACCCAGTTTGTGACTTGTCCCTTTAATTTTTTTATTTTTAGATCTTGTTTGTTGACGCTTTTTATGCCTTTATTGATGGCGGACAGTAGTGAGACAGGAAAGGGGGAGATAAACTTCTTTCAGTATGAAAATAAAATACATTCTCATTGAAATAAAATGCATTGTAACAAAAGTCCTTTTCTCACCAATGGCATCCAAATAAAATACTCTCAATCTCCAGGAATGGTGATGCTGCAGCACACAGTCACACACAGCTAGGAAATGAAAGGTGTGGAAAGTATTCTTTACTTAGCAGCCTATTTTATCAAAGGCTAAAACGTAACAAAATGTATAAAACTGAAATAAAAGCAACACACAGCCATCTACATTGATGACAGAAAGTAGTTCTGTTCTGAGTACAAACTGTATCGACATATAATGAACGAGGTAGGTTAGCCACTAGCCAAACATTTGTGCTAAAATAGCTCCTCATGTCTACAAGCTTAGCTAACAAAGTTTGTAGCAACTCACACTGTTTAGCAGAACAAACTCTCAGCCCTCATGGATCTATGAGGGCAAGGTGTGTGTGCTGTCTTTTTTATGGTTCTAATTATTTGTTTGGGCTCTGTGAATCTCTCTCTCTCTCTCTCTCTGTCATGGAGGACTTCTTCAGTGCAGTGCAGCTTATGTGTGTGAGTGTGGGGAGCAGAGAAGGGCGGGGCAAGCAGTTGAGGTGTGTCGTCTGATTGGGTGAAATTCACCTGTCAGTCTCCATGTCTTTGGCTGGCTATTTGTCAGCAGCATGACAGGGGGAAATCAAGTTAGGTAGACTTGCTCCATTTCTTCATTAGTAACCAGTTTCCATGACCTGGGTTACACAGAACAATCATTGTGATGACAGAACAGGCCAGCTTCATCTACACGGCGGTAGACCTGATTCTACAATGTATAATGTCTCCTAAATCATGACATGTTTCTATGTCAGTCAGTGGTTCTCAAACTATTTAATGTCAAGGACCGCCAGCATTATGTATGTGTGCGCCGATCCCCATCTGAAATTATGTTGTTCCAGGGCCCCCCCAAGAAGCTAAGATTGTAGTTAAAAACGTTTGCTGTGAAAGAATATAAGATTTGCAGCAGCTGTGGTACAAACACTGTGACAGCGAGAGAGAAGCATCCCAGCTTCCCAACACCTATTTCCATCACAGCAGGCCTGCAGTGCTCTGTGATCCTGCCTAATTAAAAACCATCAACACACACACACACACACACACACACACACACACACACACACACACACACACACACACACACACACACACACACACACACACACACACACACACACACACACACACACACACACACACACACACACACACACACACACACACACACACACACACACCTTCCTACACTTATAGGAGCTAGCATCATGCACACAGACATCATTGCGCTTTGGTCTCTTCACTCTATTCACTCCATTTAAATCACATTTGCTGATATTTACCACAACGTTACTTATATCCTCCCTCCCCTTTTCCCACATTCTCTCTACCCCCTCCCTCCTTGTCTCATCAAGTGGCTCTCTTCCTTCACTTGTCTCACCAAATTCCTCGCTCGGTTCGCCCCGCTCCCTCTTATCAGCTTGCAAAACAAACTGTCTGGCTCTGTGTGCCCTGTTTAGCAGAGGAGAGGAGAGCGCCTCTCAGTGTGCAGTGAGAGGGAGGAGATAAGCGCTGCGTGCTGCACTCACTGCCGCAGTGACACACTGTGAGAGCAAGATGGAGGAGGGAGCCATATGTATGAGGGAGAAGTCTCGCGTGGCCAGACAACTATTTAATTCCATTATGTACAGTCTGGAACTGCAGACTTATATTTTTAACTTCCGTTTCTGCCTAGCAACACAGCTATATATAGCTTAGATGATTTTGATTTATATTCGGGTCAAACCGTGTTTGATGCTTCCTACAGACAGACAGGAGGGGGCAACATGGCTACCATATAGATAGACAGTACAGTCTAAACACTAAATGTACATTGTAAATCATGTTGCATGCATCATAAACTGATCAACCTGCACGCTGCTCTGCCAGGGCAGCCCTCTGTGTCTCTGCTGCTCTGCCAGGGCAGCCCTCTGTGTCTCTGCTGCTCTGCCAGGGCAGCCCTCTGTGTTCCTGCCAGAGTGCCTGCAGGCTCCCCATATTACAGCGAAACACCACCCACCCCAACACACACTGCAGGCACCAGCGGGGCACCACTGTCTGCTCCAACTGCACCGATGTACCAGAGAGAGAGAGAGAGAGAGAGAGAGATGGAGGGGTGGTCTAGTAGGCATTGCATGGACTGATTGCCTGGATCTCAGAAGAAAGTTGGCTCTCATAACTCAGTGGTTCTGAGCCTGCGGCTGATGATTGTGTGTGTGTATGTGTGTGTGTGGGGGGGGGGGATTTCAAGACCTACAGTACCTAAAAAGACCATGACTGCATCAAAAGTATTCACCATTTCCCATATGATTTTACGTACAACACGAGTTACGTGGATTACAGACGTACACACAGAGATGCGGTGCATTTATAGATAGATAGATAGAGATAGAGGGGATTAGTCATAGTTTGCCGTTATCAGCAACGTTGTGGTGCTCCTATAATCTGGTTCCTTCATCTCAGATGAGCTGGCTGGCTGGCTCGGTCACAACCTTCCAGAAGCCCCGCTGATGGCCATCGCCGAGCGCCCTGGACTGTGGGGTCACCCCACAATCTATCTGCATAATGGCAGGCGGGGAGATTCACTCCAGCGGCCATCCCACGACCTCCCCGCCACCCCTTCCCTCGCCACATTGGCTCTCTGCTCACAGTTATGTGGGTCACGCCTGACATTTCACAGTCCCCACCCTTCCCACACACAGCCTCCTGCACAGCACCCATTATTTATACTGTTGATTTCGTTGAGTAAAACTATGGCGAGAACTGATCGTCGACTACCTTTTTTTCTAAATAGAAACTAAATAAAAGCTAAGCTATGATGACTAGGACTAAATATAGGCTATTGACAATTTCGTCAACAAATAAACTAGACTAAAATGTTAGGAGGGGGTCTAGTGGAGACGAGATCCAGTAGAAATAAAGTCATGTCATGTTTGGTTGCGCTCATGTGTTGCGCTCTGTCAACAGCAGTATAGATCGGCAATTTTCTGCATGCCACCAAGTGTATAATGTAAACACTTTACACACATTAAACTCAATACAGTGGACATTTGACAGATCTACAAGCTCACAAAGTGTTCCCGCGCACGTGCACTGCGTGCCGTGCATGTTAGCTTGGCTGTTCTTATAGTGCTAATAATACTTATATTGTGAACCCCCCTCCTCATCAACCATCCACCACAGCTTAAATGTCAGCAGAAGACCCTCCGGGGAGCGCGGGTGTCTTTTTATGCAGGGCAACAGAATAAACCAGGAAACCATTATGAAGCCAGTGTTAAAAGGGCATGGCCTGTATAACCAAAGCCTTGTGGGCTTTAAAAAATGTGTCGATAATAAAAAAGAATGCAACGACAGCACGAGGAATAATGAGAAGAGTTGAATGACACTGTATAACGTTACAGCATTCAGTGCCATTAAAGCTCTGATGGGCTGTCACTTTTTGAGGGGATCAGACTGAGATGGCCTCGGGCGGAGGGGGGCGCGGCACGGCATGGGCCGGCCGGGGCCAGACAGAGAGAGAGAGAGAGATAAAGGTCACGTGTGGCAAACACCCTCCGACATGCGCCTCTGGCTGTCAGGGGTTCAATACAGTGGTGGAAAGCATTGGTTCTCAAAGCGAGGGAGTTCCAGGGGGTCCCTATATAGCTAAATTAGATATAGGAACCAAATGGACCCTCATAGGTCTGTAACTCAAGAGTGTTACACTCTCAGAGTTAAATTAACATTGATTTTACAATATACATTGGGCGACCCATGAGATAGAAATGCCATTAAATGGGTGTCCGTAGCCTAATGCATGTCAAACTGACGGTCCTTGAAATGTGTTTCGGAATCACTGCTATAGCCGTAACAATCCTCTTATCGGGGGTCCGCGGGCTAATAAATGTTGGTTTGGGGGTCCACCGTCCTTGACATGAAAACGTTTCAGATCCACTGGTGTAAAGTAACTAGATTACATCCACTCAAGTACTGCACTGTACTGTATATGTTGAGGTACATTTACTTTACAGTTATTTGGAAACATCAGCTGATTTAGATTATTACAAAACATAACCATTTGGAAATAGACGATCTACAAGATCACTACGCGTCGTGCCGCCGTTGTGAGCAAAGGACTTTTTTATACATTTGAGATCATTTGAAAACTTGTGGGACATTTTGCATATTTAAGCATAATTTTGATGCCAATACATTTGTATATTTTACTCAAGTGCATTTTGAAAAACAGACTTTCACTTGAAAAAGAGTTGAGAACCACTGCTGTAGAAAAAAAAAGGAAACGTCTAACACAAGCAACACGACACAAAGCTGTTTCTGCTGCAGGTAAAACTATGAAGTCTAATTCATAATTCACTGCAAAACATGTAAATGAGCATGAAAGTGTAAGTTCAGGCCGTGAGGAACCAACCTGCCTGGAGGCAAAGTGTCTGGGTGGGAATGAGCTAAACGATCAGCGAGGTCTTTACATAATGTTATGTATAGGTAAGAGCTCTTAGAGGTCCCCCGAAAGAATACCACACCTCTGTGTGTAGATACGGGGTTTTAATACTGCACTTCTATGGTGGCCAAGACAAACTGACAAAAACCTGTAAATGTAGTAATGTGCCTGGCTAGTCCCCCATGGCTGCAATTCTGGCAATGGGCTGTGTGTGTGCGTGCGTGCGTGTATTATTTGCGGAAGACAGTAAATTATTTACAGTCCCCCCCCCCGTCCCCCACACACACACACACACACACACACACACACACACACACACACACACACACACACACACACACACACACACACACACACACACACACACACACACACACACACACACACACACACACACACACACACACACACACACACACACACACACACACACACACACACACACACACACACACACACACACACACACACACACACACACACACACACAAACATTTCCGGGAAAGAGACTGTATATAGTTCCCCGAGGCAAAAATCGCTGCAGCCATTTTCTCCCTCTCTCCTTCTCTCTCCCTCTATCTCGATTTTCTGTTTCATTCATTCGCTCTCTGCCCACGCTTTGCCTCTCCTTTGGCGTGTGTTAAAAAAAACATAGCATGTGTGGTGGTCAGAGGGGCTGCAATAATGCATTCAATTCACGGCCCATCAAATCATATAAACGGGAAAGGACAAGACGACACATCCCGGTACGAGAAGTACCCGTCGGTCTGCACAGCTCCATCGCAGAACTCCAGATGGAGGAAAGAGAGAAAGTACAAAGAGAGAGAGAGAGAGAGAGGAACCACCAAGTGTGTCATTGCAGAGTGAAGTGAAGGCGAGTGCTTCCACCACCCGCTCCCTTTTCCCCCCGATCGATTCCTCCATTTCCTGTAAATATCTCTCTTTTTCCAGTGGGAAGGCTAAAGAAAGTGGTCTACGTTACTGCTCTCATTCCCTCTCTCTCTCTCTCTCTGCCGGCCTGCTGGATTTCCCTCTGTCGATAGTCTCTCTCTCTCTCTCTCTCTCATCTAGGAAAAATGGGAGGAGGTGGTGGTGAGAGCAGGTGTTATATGACGTGCTGGGTTGACCCAGTGGTTCTCCCATGCATGGCAGCTCCTCTGTCAGGACTTTGCCTGCCTCGGGGTCTGAAGAGTGGGGGGAAAAACCAGGAGAGATGGGGAGGAGGGGGCGTGTGCGTGTGATGGAGAGGTGGAGGTGGGCGGGGGGCTGCATGGGGTGATGGGGGGGGGGGGGGGGGTGTCATCGAAGGTGGTTTCATTTCTTGCCAGCATCGTGGGCTCCTCGCCCAGCAGCAAATTGGCTCCGGCGATTGAAAGTCAGCGAGGTGAGGGCGAGAGTGAACAGGGAATAGTGAGCGAGGTGGCTGCTGGGAGGAGATAGTTTGAGAGATTTCCCAATGCGCCACTCTCTCTCTCTCTCTCTCTCTGTCTCTATCTCCCTCACTTTCATTCTCTCTCTCTCCGCCCCCTCCCTCTCTCCGCCCCCTCTCTCTCTCCTAAAGTGTTTTTCAGAAGTGATATTGCGGTAACATCATAGCCGCCCGGGTGAAGGATTGAGAATAACAGAGCATTTCCGTCGGACCTCCAAACACTTCTCTCTCTCTCCCCAGTGAGACTCAAAAGGGCATTATATAATCCCTGACAGGGATATGGAGCTGCAGAAAACAGCTACTATTACCGTTTAGGATATCATCTCAATGGAACGGCCACAATCCAAGCACTATAATTCAATTCGAGCTCTCGCCTTCGAGTGCCATGCAGTCAGAGGGCTGCAATGTGCCGGCTGTGCCTCCATGCTTAAAATGCTTCTGGGTCACGCAGGCATAGGCTACAATTCAATTTCTGCACATAAATTCTCGAATGGGAAACCAACCTGTGCCTGTGTTGAATACCTGTTGAGTGGTTGTAGGGATACACGTGTGCATAATGCCATGCATTCATCCACTCACTCAAACGAATCGACACAAATCAGACAAAAGCGAAAAGAGGAGAAAAAAAAAAGTCCTCTCAAGTTGGAGTATCCGGGCTGCATGTGCACGTTCCAGAGAATCAACCAACGGATGTGATCTCATTTACTCCCATTATGTTTAGTTATGACTGAGAAAAGCCACAGTGACCAGCAGCAGAAAGTGCTGCAAGCAAGTGGAGTGGTGGTTCCCTGGCTTTCAGCACCACAGCTGTGTGGACAGCTCCCCAGGGCCGTGCTGCAGTGAAGGGGCCGCATGTTCGCGCTTGCTAGGGCAAAACAAACATGTCCCGGGCTCTGGGTATAGATCACACCAGGGCTCCCTCCCCTCACCCAACTCCGCCCTCCCCCTCCCTCCCGGCGCAGACACATACAGCTCAGACTACTTTTCAGAACCACACCATGACGGACAGCTCCCCTGGAAAAAACGCTGTGCTGCAGTGTGATTGCCAGTGTAGACACGAGGCACCAGGGGGGAGCAACACAAACATGGCTTTTCCATTAGCTGAAAGTTGACGGTGGGCTTCCCGAACAGCAAACACCCATCTCTACGTGTCTTTCATCCTCACTGTCTCCTGTCTATAGTCTATATGCGGCGGTGTTTTTTTTACTGCTGACATCCGGTATAGTTGTATTTTTTTGGTCGTCGGTCTGCCCCTCCCTCCATCTCTGCTTTCCTACTTAACCTGTTTAGATTCTACAAATTCTACAGAGAAAAATGTAAATATTTGAGAAGCAAATATTTTAGTTAAAAAACGTTCGCTGTGAAAGAATATATTTTCAAAGATTTGCACACATTTTTCACAGTTTTTCAAAAATAGAAGATCTACAAGCTCGTAGCGCGGTACTCAGTGCCGCGCTATGAACATGTAGATCTGCTATTTTTCCATAGCTAAAGTATATATTAAACACCAAAAGGGTTTCTCGTCCTGAATGGGATAAAGCGCGAGGAGCTGTCATTCTGTGCGTGGTTACCACCCTCACCCCCCCAGGTAAACATTTCTCAGGTCTTTAAATGAATGGATGACAGGAGGTGCTGACAGTCTTGTACAGTAGCTGCCTTCTTTAATCGGGCGTATATACAGTACGTCAGGGTTCTATGCCCCATCCTCCACCGCTCCTCCTCCTCGGAGAGCCCGCTCTATAAACCTGTGGCAGCGGCAGATGTCTGTGGGGACAGACGACAAAGTAATTAACAGAACTTCTCTCTATAGTGACAATGTGGCCAAACACATTTAGGGGCTGGAAGGAACCAGACGAGGGTTTTTGGAAACGGACCGAAACGGCAGGGTGGAGAGAGACAGACGGAGACAGATGAAGGAGGCCTCCATGGGAGAAGGCGGAGCGTGTGTGTAAACACAGTGTTGAACAGAAGAGGAGAGATGGAAGAACTAGCAGGGGGGCAGGGGTATGCATGCCGTATAGTCTCAAGTGTTGTTGGGACACAACGCGCCAGCTGTATAGGCATGAGACAATGTTCACTCCGACAAGACCACGGCAGCGGAAATTGCATCCAACATCTATCTACAAATGCACCAAATATCTGTACGTACGTAATCCACGTAACCCGAGAATCGTTCGCCCCACCGACTTCAAATTCGACACACGCGTTCACAGTACCACCACAGAATGGTGGACCTATTGTGTGTGTGTGTGCGCAGACACTCAGGCAACGGCACGGCACGCAACGTTGTCTACGCCTGCAGCTGCAGCACCACAAATACGCGTATATTATATGCGCATGTAAGCGTGAAGGGTGGCACACACTGGCATTTGTAAAGATGACAACAGAGCACGCACACGCACACACGCACACACACACACACACACACACACACACACACACACACACACACACACACACACACACACACACACACACACACACACACACACACACACACACACTCACACACGGATGGATACTACGCGATGCACGCTGCATGACAACAGTTATGGAAGCTTTGGTTGGAAACCCAAATGTCACAGCGTCATTATAGGATGCAGCTCTGCTCCCTGGAGACACATCTACATGAATGCCATGCAGTCAGGAGTTATGTGACAGTTGTTTTGGCCTAAGATGATGCCTCCGCCATCTTCCTTCCTTCCCCCGCTGTGCCCTGAGGTTTTCAACACGCTCGTCTCAAAGTCACCACACCCCGGAAAAAATGCTACACTATCCACAAGACCAGAGATGGGCAATTATCTCTCCCAAGGGGCCACATGAGAATCAAAAGAATATTGTTGAGGGCCGCGGGCCAAAAGGCTGAACTCAATTCTGCATAATACACATTCTATTTCTAGATAAAAAAGGAGTAAATGGCATTGATTTGACAGGCTGGTAAGAGTATATGTTATTATTATTATTAGGCAAATGAAAAGTGAGGTTTGCCTTACAAAAATGTAATTCATCCAATAAAATGTTCCAAAACAATGGTAAACAAGTTGTCAATCACACACAATTCACGGCAAGGATACAGATTAATGTGAAGTGAATAAAGTGAATAAACAAGGCTTCAAAAGCATGCATAAAAGGTCAAACATTTGAAAGTACGTTTTATTTTCCAATTTCCATCAAGTAATATTTCACGGCCGGTCAGAGGGAGCCCCATAAAGGGCCGTGTAATGCCACAGGTCTGCACAAGACGCTGGAACCTCCCTCCAAAACAATGGTCTGCACAAGACGCTGGAACCTCCCTCCAAAACAATGGCTTTGAAACCCCTTTTCATATCCAGGCCCATCATGCACTATTCATTTGGCATTTGAACCACGGACCACCATTCAATGACAGACTCTCACTCATTCTCTCTCTCTCTCTGCAGTACACAATGATATATGCATTTATAATGGTTAGCAATGCAGGCCTGCAGTCATGTGGACCCTTGAGCCTCTATGGGGTGACAGCTGGTACATTTGTGGGGAGGTCACAGTTGGTCATATGTCAGTTTGCGTGACAATCCAACACACACACACACACACACACACACACACACACACACACACACACACACACACACACACACAGCTGGGCGGCCCTTCTGGGCATTTAGACTGGCATGAGTTGTGTGGCAAAGGGCAACTGTGGAGCTAATCGACCCAAATAGGTCCCGCTGTGACAAACGTCCAACGTGGTGCGTGTTTGTGTGTGCGTGCGTGCATGTGTGGATGTGCCCTAGGACTGCAACACTACATGATCGTTTTGAATAAGAATGTGTGACCTTTAGCCCAGTAACCCAGGGGTTATGCTGATGATCCACCAGGCTTTATAAAAAGGATGCACTTTGAATAAACAAGAGGTCTGGGATCAACACTAGCTGTCACCGGCTATGTTCTTCTGCTGGCTCTGCTTGCATTTGCTTTTTTACTGTGTGCTCTGCAGTGATAGCTTGATGATTGTTATGACTGGCCTCAGAGTTGGGTCTGTAACTCTGAGAGTGCACAAATGGAACCAAATAGACCCGTCAGGGTCCATTTGTACACTCTCAGAGTTAAATTAACATTGATTTTACGATATACATTGGGATAAAAATGCCATTACTAATTAATGTCAAACTGAGGGTCCTTGAAATTAAACGGGTTGAGAATCACTGCTAGAGCTCTTCTCTTATGGGGACCCTGGCGGCATATCTCTTCAAATGGGGGTCCGCGGGCTAATTAGTGTAAATTTGTGGGTCCTTGACATTTGACAGTTTGGGAACCACTGGTGCAAATGGCAAATGTTTCATTTACATATAGCGTCTTTATCCAAGGCCCTTACAATACATGTGCATTACATTCACCCATTCACGCACACATTCACACACCGATGGTGGAAGAAACCATGCAAGGCACCAACCAACACATCAGGAGCAATTAGGGGTTCAGAGTCTAGCTCAAGGACACTTCAACACTAACTCTGGGGGAGCCCGGGTTCAAATTGCAACCTTGCGGTTACCATCCGGCCACTCTACCCCTGAGCCAGTGCTGCCCTGGTGTAGATGACACTGAGGCACCTGTTTTAACACACTGAACAAAAAGCATTCGTATTCTCTCTCTCTCTGGGTGCTAATCAGAGGAGGTCTCATTCACGGTGTGAGAGAATGGATCTATGGATCTATTCAGTGTGTCATTAGCCTGCCCCCCCACTGCCCCTCCCCTCCCTTGTTTCCTCCAATCACCTCATCCTGCTCATTTCCCCCTGCTGCCATGTCCGTGGTGTCTCTCTCTCTCTCTCAACAACTCAGGACAACTGAGAGGCAAACATTGTCAGATAATTAAACTCTGCAAAAGCCGCCTAGCCACTTCATATGTATTCTACTTACTTGAAGTACACACACACACACACACACACACACACACACACACACACACACACACACACACACACACACACACACACACACACACACACACACACACACACACACACACACACACACACACACACACACACACACACACACACACACACACAAATAGATTAACACTATAGAGCTAATGACAGGCCGTTTGCTCTCTCTCTCTCTCTCTCCAGCAGTGGAT
>NC_137881.1:11526855-11886855 GCF_963924005.1 Protomyctophum bolini
AGGCGTGATGTGTTGGAAGGGGTGAGAGACCATCCAATTTCTATGCTATATGATTCTTTTCCACTGCTGTTTTTCATACAGTGCTACGGTGTGCCATCCATCCATCTGCCGTCTGAGCTCATCTGGGTTTGCCGTGTTCTCCATATTCTACCGCATGCACATATGACAACAGCATCCTAAGGTTAGCAAGGAATATCACCTCTAATACTAGCCATGTTTTGCATGGAGAGTATAGGTTGCTACCTTCAGGAAGGAGATATGGTGTTCCAGCATACAATAAGATCAGACTGAAGAGGTCTTTTGTCCATCAGTTGACTCTGAGGCTTAATCAGGAGTTTGGGTTTCATGTATTGCCATTATAGGACAGCTGTGACACACAAAAAAACTCCAGTCTCGCAGCCAGCTTTGTGCCTGGGTCCATTTCTTACATATTCTAATTGTCTGAACAGAGAAAAAAAACGTTATTTCTTTCTTTCTTTCTCTTTCTAGGCAAATATGTTTTGCTGATGGAGCATCTGTAACAGCAGGGCAGGTGGTAGGTAGAGAATATTTGGAGGTGAAAATAAGCCTCTGTTCTGTTGGATGCAACATTTGCATTTCTTTAATTAACGCCTGGATCTATACCTCCCAATTGTGTCACTTCCTGTGGTCCCGAAAGATGGAGAGGGGAAGGTATGAAGGAAGGTACGAAGGAATTAAGGAAGGAAAGCTAGATAGAATTAAAGATGAGGGGGAAAAAGAGTGGGGCGACTTTGACTTGCCAGCAGTGGTGGAACGTAACTAGACTATGTATATACAATCTCACACGACACATTATGAGCTTAATTGTAGATCTGCTTTTTTCAAAATAATCTTATAGATTTAAAAACTTGAAATTGGACCTTCTGTATATTATATGTATTCCCAGAAAAGGGAATATTTAATAAAAATTGGTCCCGCGACCCAAACAAGGGTCCCGACCCACTGTTTAATTGGGAAACAATGCTTTATATATAGTACCTTATAATCTGCTATAATGTGCTACATATATCTACTGTAGTGCTGCGGAGACAGAGCCCCTGAGACAATAAAGCGGCGATTGCTCGGAGCCAATTCAATGAGAAAACACTAATCGTTCTTGAGTGGGTTACAAGCCGCTACACATGCAGTCACAAGAAGACAGTAGCTTTGCTCACTTCACAGCCTCGCCGAGCCCTATATATATATATATATATATATATATATATATATATATATATATACTGTATCTGCAATGTGTGTCTCTGCCGCAACACCACTGGGTTGCGGCGAGTTTGCAACATCTGCGAATCGTTATGATAATGCCATTATTTCAACGCACAGCACATTCAGTGGGATTCTTTCTCCATATATACCATAATGAGTGTGTACATCATTTTTGTTTTGATTGTATTGCTGTTGTATTGTATTGTTCTTTCTGCAATGTAAACGTATGTTTTCTCATGCCAATAAAGCCCTTTGAATTGAATTGAATTGAGTGTGACAGACAGAGAACACGCCTCCCATCTACATCTTCAGAAACGGTCAGTGATTTAAAATGACTCAGGGTATACTGCAGAGAAACCCATCCCGGATGGACACGGCTATATGGTCATGCAGGAAGGCACCTCTTTTACCTCAGCAGGCTGAAGAGGTTTGATACGGGGGTCCTACGGGCCTTCTACTGGCTGCTGACTTCCAAGTACCTGGGTACTTGCATGGAGGGCTCTGAACGGCATGGTCAGCATATGGAACTCCAACCTAACGTTGTGTAAAACGGTAGAGTCTCTAGAGCTACACCAGAATGCTGCGTGCAGTACTTCACATCAGTAAGACATGTTACTGACATGAAGCTGTATGATGGAATGCCAAGGGTGAGCCAGAAAATAGCAGCCCGGAGAATGAGACTATAGCAGGACACTGCCAAAGACACCAAGAGCTTCCAGCCAGCAAGTTAGTGCTGTGGGAGAACCAACCCACGGTCACGAGGACGTCCCACATTAACATACTGTATGTGGATGTACTCAAGAAAGACACAGGAGCGCAAAGCACCAACGAGCTGGCCAGATGTGGAGAACCGAGATGACTGGAAGCAACGATGGAGGGCTCGTCTGAGGACGACCTAGAGAGAGAGAGAGAGAGAGCCACTGCCTGGTATGGGAACTGCACTGACGTCAAACGGCAGAACTTTGCAGAAGCTTCCTGCAGAGACAGCCCAGTGCATCAGTGGACGTATAAGAATCCTGCCATCCAGGACATAATACAATGGGTGTTGTGTCAGAGAAGCCCCGGCAGGCTTATCAGAGACAATATAGCCATCCAAACAACGGGTTGTCTCAGATGTTGCGCCATGTGGCTCAGCAGCCACTGGCATATGCTATACAACTTCTCCCCCAGACAGTCAGGCTTACGAACGAGACTATAGGTCAACATTTAAACGCTGCAAAAGTCAACAAAATTGTGTATTATAGATATTTATTCACACATAACTGTATAAAACTAACCAAAGCACACAGTGACTACAAGCACCTTCTCAAGTATATATATATTATTTATTTATTTTTACAACTGCTGCTATTCTTTATTGGTCTTGGCCTTTATTATTGCTGCTATTTTTTTTAAATATTTTTAATGCTTTATTGTTTCAAGTACGTGTTGCTGAGAAACCAAAACCGAAATAATTGCACCATTACCGTACAACGTACATGCTGCAATAATATGAGAACGTGGTGCATCTATTAACTCCCGTTATCTCCCTCTCTCTACAGAGTTCTCTCTCTCTCTCTCGTTATTTCCCTCTGGCTCACCTTTTGCCTCATCTTGCGAGGTTAGATTGCCCTCAGGCACACGGCCCACTAACTTCCCCACTCCGCCACATGTAACATTCCTTTTCTCAGCAATCCAATACTCTCATTTATAGCGCAGCATTAGTCAGCGCTATACCTAATAACCCAGCCAATACATGGTGAGTGGTCATAGCGTAGCGGCGCAAGCTAGCAGCACGAGCCGATATACGATCAATGGCCGGGAACTCTGATTGGTGTCCGTGGAGGCTAGTAGGGGGCTTTCTAATGAAGCGGCCGCTACTGTATCCAACTATCCGTCCACATGCTGGGAGGCATTTATAGAACACGTTAGCAGAGGAGAGAGGTAGGCGAAGACATCTTTCGGAGTTCCATTTTATTTCACAGATCAACAACCATGGCTGAGCCTGCAGTCGCACAGCCTCGCGGCCAACAACACAAATGCACATTTGTGACTGTTCTTGACCGAGTCTAAGCCATTGCATTTTTTTTTTTTTCATGTCATATGAAAGCAGGGAATCATAGCTTCATATTGACATATTGGTTGTTCAGTTTGACCCACCAGTTTAAGTTAATCTCTCATTTGTGGAGAGACAGGCTCACACATAATTTAGACTGGTAACACGATTCATCTATGAAATGATATACATACTTGCTTGTGAGTGAGCGTGAGTTTAGAGGCATTTCCAGCATTACTGATATAATAGAGATGCCACAGAGGATGTTTTGTATTCTAATCCAGGTCTGTAATGTAAGGGCAGAGTTTGTCTACACACACACACACACACACACACACACACACACACACACACACACACAGACACAGAGAGAGAGAGAGAGTACTCAGTACTGGGCAGAATGGCCTTGAGGGGAGACAAACACAGTATATCCTTTTAGTGATTCGAACTCTGAGGAGGTAAAAATTGACCGAAATGGGTCGATTTTGACACTAGCTCACTAAAGGATTTTACTGTGAGCATTTTGCTAATGGATGCGAGTATACTTGGCATACGCTGATTCTTTCTCTTTCCTTTCAAATCTCTCATCTCCTCAAAACGGGCAGACTGGCGGCCTGTCCTCAGTTAACCCTTTCCAGCGGGTCAATACATTGGCCCAAAACACAACAAAACAAGATATGTCCTTGCTTGTGGTAATGAAAGTATTCCATAAGACCTCTTTCCGAGCTCCCAGCGAGTTACCCGAGTTATGTTTTATTTGATTTGTGGGTCGATTTTGATAACTTGTAAGACATACAAGGCTTTCTGCAGACACTGTGGTATACATCAGGGGTTCCCAAAGTGGGGTCTGGGGACCCCCAGGGGTTCCAGGAGGTCCCAGGAGGTCACCAGCTAAATGATAGTTTGGAACTGAATGGACCCTTATGGGTCTGTAACTCTGAGATTGTACAAATGTACAGTCAACTTTGATTTTACAATATAAATTGGTAGTGTGTGCGGCGTGCGTGCGTGCGTGCATTGCGTGCGTGTCACAGCCTAAGGCAACCTCACAACAGTGCCTCCTGGGGGACGGTGAAAGGTGACACCTCCTCCAGGATGTCTGGACGGCACAAGGAGCTGCGTGCGTGCCTCGTTGTGCTTTCCTGCCATGCACCGACTTTAATGGCTAATCCACACATCTGTGCCCACGTCTCATTCCTTCACCGGCGGCGGCGTTCTATCGCCTTCATGCTGTTAACAACAACACTCTACTAATGTTGCCTCTTTACGGCGAATTATTCGTCTTCAGAGGGATGAGGAGAAATTAGACAAGAGAGAGAGCGAGAGCTCACGGGCTGTAGACATCTCCCCCGCAGAGGTTAAGCACCACTTCACTTTCCTCTATAATCTCACAGATGGGACACTTCCGATAATGAGACTGACTTACTTCTACATCTGTGAGCGTGTCCCCAAAATCAACCGTTGAGAGCCAGGTGTGTTAGCGGCTCTTTGCTGTGCAAAAAAGGCCCTGGTTGGCCCGGTCTCACCCAAACACAGTGAAATAGTGCTTAGAAAACCTAAACTTCCTTAAATGACACTGAAATCCTCCCCATAGACAATGACGGAGGGGCGCTGTCTCTACCGAACTTGAGCCTCGGGAGACACCACCGAGCGGGCCTAAAGGACCGCGAGTTGCCATGTCGAGCGTTGAGAAGTTCGGTAGAGCCGTTCGGTAGAGTTGTAACCCGATATGGATTGGACAGAATAGTAAATATTGTCAAACCCGAACTCACCCAGCCACAGTGAAATAGCACCTCCGTACTAGTGAAAGCCACGCCTCCGTTTCCGTCATATGAACAGATTTGAGGTTTCTAGGCATGTTTTTTATTACTGTGAGATTGGACTGAGTAACGCAATAACCACAGCTTCATTCCTCAATGACTACGAGCACCACAGCGTTTCATGCATGACTCCAGCCAAGCCTGGGGACATTTTTCAACCACATTGCTATGCTATAGGCCAAGATAATGAAATCTGAATAAATCCCTGTGCTATCCATGAGCCAACTCACTGTAGTTGCTGTGTCTCGTGTGCATTGGGCTTCATTATTTTGGCCAGCTTCTTGGACCGAAAACCAGTGAACTCCAAATAAGTGAAGTAGCTCTGTGCGTCTGTAGCCACAGGGAAGAGAGTACTTGTAAATAATTGAGCGAGTCGGAGCTCAGCAGAGCAGCGGTTGAACAGGGGACGTTTGGCCAGAAGTCTGTTGCTTTTACCTTAATAATTGATCGGCAGGCGGCCGATACGGTCCTGGGTTGCATGGCGCACAAGAAAGAAAATCGAAATAGTGTCAAAAAAAGGAAGCCGCAATATGAGAACGACGGGGGGATGAGCTGAGTGAATTATACAAAGCAAACATAGACAGATCTATATGCACAGTACAGTACAGCCGTGCTGTGAAGTACATCTTTCATTGAGTTTTAGATTTGCATCTTTTCTGCCATCTGCAAATCCATCCCCCCCTCACATTTCATACTGGGGCATTTCCCCAGTTTATGAGCGCTGTGAAGGTGAAGTATTGCTGAGGGCTATCTTTCTCTCAACTCTCTCTCTCTCTCTCTCTCTCTCTCTCTCTCTCTCTCTCTCTCATATCTTCCTGGCTGGGGATCAAAACCCCTTTCAGGTGCAAAGTAAACTAGTAGTCTTTCTCCGTTCTTATACTTTGCTGCTATGCTCTCATGAATCCCTGGAGATTGTAGTGTTTTCACTACCAGTTCAAAAAGTCAACGTTTCATCTAACCCAGCAGCCAGGTTATACCCATCATCGCTATACCACACAAACTACTAAACCTGTGCTGCTGGTTGACGTCTCACTTATGTCTTCTGCCTTTCCCTTTTTCTTTGCACTGATGAATGCATTTTGTCGCCATGCATTCGTCCTCCTCCTCCTCTACGGTTTCCGCGCATGCATGGCTATCGATTGCTCCCTGCTATTCCGGGCCTCTCTCTCTCTCTCTCTCTCTCTCTCTCTCTCTCTCTCTCTCTCTCTCTCTCTCTCTCTCTCTCTCTCTCTCCCGTGGCCTCTCTCCAGTGATCTATCGGCCCCTTTGTGAGATTAGAGTCAAGGCTGGGCCCCGAGGGGTGTTAAGATAGAAACAGAGATGGGGAAGGTGGAGGAGAGTGGAGTGTGGAGATGGTGGGGACTGCATGGGGCTCCATGGGACCCACTCTAATGGGGAACACCATGTGGCCAAGAAGAACAAGCGCAGAAGAGAGTGTAGTGGCAAAAAAGCAATATGGCTTAGTACATTCCAACTTATGAAAGGTAAAAGTACATCAGAGAAAACATATATGGCTCCTCACTGAGGCCTGACCACAATTAAGTACAACAGATACTGAGTCCAGCTGTGTTAGACTTTGGCTTGCCAAATCATACAGGATGTGTATACCAGAGAGAGATTCGGGAGAGATGGATGAAATGTGGAAAAAGGACATTTGTGCAGCAACTCAATAACACTTGAATAAAAACAAGGAGTCTGTTGACAACATGAGGCTGTTAGGGGAACATTCGGAGTGCCGATGTCAACACATTTATAGAACGTTTGGGGAAACGGCTGCAACCCAGTTTATGCCGAAAGGCTTATGTCACGATGTGTACGAGATGACACGTGTATAAAGGCTTGGGTGAATCTGGTGTCGGGGAGTCGACTCCGAGATTCGGGTGGATACGCTGTCAGTTTGCTGCTTAACCCTGCTTTGCTGTAGTATCCTCTTTGCTTGAAACAAACACTGTCTCTAAGCTTGTCAACAAGACTGGTCATGGTATCCGGAGAACTCACCATTTTAGTCGCCGTGGTTTAGTGATTTTTAGCTTTACTTCACCTTCATTTAAATTGCATTGAATTGAGAGAAAGAGAGAGTGAGAGAGAGAGAGAGAGAGAGAGAGAGAGAGAGAGAGAGAGAGAGAGAGAGAGAGAGAGAGAGAGAGAGAGAGAGAGGACAGTTGTTTAGAGTTTACACTATAGATGAAGTAGGTATGATGGAGTTTAAACACCAAAGTACCGAAACAACATTAGTAAACAATATCCTGAATTGGTAGGCCTATGGTTATTGGTATTCAGATTCACATACTCAACTTTTTATCATTATCTAGCTGACCATTTAATTGCACAAAATAATTTGATCACTTTGGAAATGAACTATAACAGCTGTGCGTTTGACATAGGCCTACTATACTGATGAAGACAGCATGTTAGTATAACGATGAAGACATTGCGAGTTGGTAAACCGGTGAGTTCTCCGGTATCCTGAGTCATTGCATCTGGTGAAGATACATTCAGCACAACCCCAACAACAAGAGACATGGAGCAAAAATAATAGGAATATACAGTACATAGTCTATAAGCAGTGATTCTCACACATTAATTCATGAATATTAGCGGATATTGGAGATATGGCTTATAGAGTAATGTCTTACAGAAAATAAGTGATTTGAGAAAACAGGCTTGAAAGGTTCACTTCTGTGGACTCTATTTGATATTCACATTACATTTATCTTTTCGATTTCACATTTATTTCACTGCCTGTGCAATTAACTCATTTTGGATAAAAAAATGAAAAAAATCAATTCCGCTTTTCTCCTCGTGGTGAAAAGCTGGAGGCTGCAACGATGGCAGCTCTTTTCTCCTCGTGGTGAAAAGCTGGAGGCTGCAACGATGGCAGCTCCTCATTCAAATCTGGTCACATATTGCATGTGCTTCCAAGGTAATATGGAAATGTGTTTATTTAAGTTTTATGGCGCTACAGGGGATTGCTGCATTGGAGTGACAGCACACACAATGGATTATGTGCCCAATTACCTTCATTGACAGGCAATTTTGCCCGGAGCTGATGGAGGCTATTAGCAAAACCATCACCTCCCCAACACCAAGGCTGTTTCAAAAAATAAAGGCCCCGCCACCGCATGCCGTCCACGGGAGATAGACGGAGCGATGACCTCCAAGCACACTCAATTATGGAGTCATATAATCCGGGATGCCGCATGGCCAGCAGCCCTGCATGGGAAACTACTAATTGATGCTCTTTTAAATGTAGGAGGTTAGGCTTAAACAATGGAGCGGTCAGCACCATGGGGCGGGCCGGGGCCCCTCGGGGCCCCCCTCTCCCTTCCCTGTCACTCAGCTGCCATTGTTTAAGGCTGAATTAATTCCCCTCCTTACATAGAATGTGTCACTGCCATGTAAGGTTCTGTTCTGCTCTTCTGCTCTTCTTCTGAATAGCTGAGGCTATTCTTTTTTGCATTACACAAATGCAAAAACATGCTGCTGCTGCTGCTGCTGCTACTACTGCTTGTAAAATAAATATACATACTGTACTTTAAACAGTATGCAGTCAGTATAAACAATAATAAATAATAATACTACACTCAGTGGATAGGCTATAGTTTCCATTACTTCTTTATACAGACCAGACCGAGGTTGAGGCTGTGGGAATGTTCATAATTCGTCGTGCGATGCAACCTCAGAAACACCAGAATACCCTTCTTTAGACTGAAGGTTGAGTGGATGGAACGGCTACCGACAATAGATTACATTGTGATTATGAAACACCACGTATCGGAAACCACTAAGTGATTTAATATCAGCTTATTAAAATATATAAATAAAACGTGTACGGACAATGGCACCAGAAATTACAATATAATGCAGTCCCGACAACCAAAGTGGCCATTAGGTCTGATTAGGGTAGCAGGAGATTGGTTTGGACGCCAGATTGTGCCACTTATTTTGTTTATTTTTCCAGGAGGTGTCGCAGGCCTATTTTAATGAAACATCAGTGTTATAAGGTGGCCATTAGATAAGCCCCCCCCCTCCCTTCATCTGACACCTAAGGCAGATCAGATATCGTATGGTAAGTCCATAATCACATAGAGAGGTTTCATAAAAATACACAGCCCACAAAACCACCGCCATCTCTATTAGAATCTGGACAAGCTGCAGGTTTTCATAAACACTCTGCTCCATAATGCACACACTATCCGGAGCAATATCCGCTTTATTACAGATGCACGGATACTCGTCTATGGGGGTAGCAGCCAGTCCACGGCGGCAGCGACGCACAAAGATAATGCAAAAGTCAACGCACGCTTAGCTCACTTTTTAAGACTGTTGTGTACCCATTAACACGTCTTATGTCTAAATAAAGGTGCTATAGAGTGCCCTGCATGCAGCAGATGAGGCAGATCTTTACTATACCTTGCACTAATATCTCTCTTTAGAAGCGTTCTAATCAAAACCATGGACAGCGCCGTAGATCCAGAGATAATAATGCATGGAGCTCAGAGCACGGCGTTTTTCTTTCTTCTCATCATTTATTATTATTATTATTTACTCTCCACTGACTGTCGAAAGCAATTTGGCCTCAAATGACATTGGGCAAATGCTTTTTATCCACAAGCAGCAGCAAACCTGCAAGCTCATACATTTTCAATGACAGTCCGGCGGGGATTGAATTCCTGAGCCGTCAGCGCTAAAGCCACGCACACGGCGGGGAAACAGCGGTAGGCACATGCACCGGCTAACCTAAGTTCACAGGAAACACAGAGGAATGGCAGCATCTATAGCTGCCTGTGATCTCAATCTTATAGAAACACACCACTCCGTGTCCCTTCAGCGTCTGTCTCTCTCTCTCTCTTATACACTCGGTGTCAGAATGCATTAGGCGACAAGACGTCTGGGAGACATCTGGGCATTCCCCGCACCGTGCCTCGGAGGAGAACATTAATTCATCAACCACCTAAACCGTTCCACTCTGCTATGCACCGCTGCAAAAATAATCGCTTTGAAGAAGTCATACTACTGACGGTTCTTGAAGCCTGAGACGCTCTCGCTCAAAATGGGATAAAAGATGTTAAAGAACGTATATATACACCTACAACATGCATTCTATAGGCCCGTTCACCTGCCTGCAGGCGTCATCTGCTCTCATGGCGGCTCCCCCGCACGTTGTCGGGTGAAAGGGAGCCCCGCTAGTGACGTCGAGTAACAATAACACAGTTACATTCGACAGGGAAGCGCAGCGAAACAAAGAAGAAGGACAGAGATGGATGGAACAGAAGAGAGAGTGAGAAACCCACAGGGGCCACGCATCAGGGCAAAAGAGAGATTGTCAATCAACTCCTGGCGCTACACAGGGGGATAGCCCCCTAATGCACCCAACAGCACTACTAATGGAAAAACTCAGGGCCAAGAAAGCCGGAACTGATTGCATGTATCAGTGGAGGAGGGAGCTGGCTGGAGGGAGCGATTGGCGACATGTCAGCTTTGATCAAATCTGAACGACAACCGTGTGTGTTTTCTTTTTTTGTTCCAAGAAACCTTGCAGCAGCAGCAGCAACCACAACGAGCACATCGGGCTGTCTTCAGCCGCTCTACTGTCAGCCACAGAAGAGAGTTGTTTGTGTCCAACTGTCCCTGAGGAAGACTCTGAGGCTCCTGTGGCACTGTCGCCAACTGCGCCATCTGGTGGGTGGCTCAGAGCGCCATCCATTCATTTTAGATGGCGGACACCTTTATTCTGAAAGCCATTGCACTATATATATATATATGTATAAATGCCATATCGGAACGGTCTCAAAATAATACTGATTATTTAATCGGTTTTCACCAGCAAAAAATAATAATGAAATCTACATTTCATTTGTGTACTTGTCATTCAGCAGTCATTCAGTTGTGAAAACTGACACTTGGAAAAAGAGTATATGCTATTTATTGATTGATTGAATACTTTATCAACAGGCTTTGGGCCAGGCCCTATAGGGCCTAGGCTTGTTTTCATTGTGGTTCTCTGTATAATATCGAAATCGGTCAGAATCTGTATCGGCAGATATGTCCCTGCAAATAATCGGATATCGGTCATAATTTCATAATCGTGCACCCCTAATATATATATATATATATATATATATATATATATAGGTCTCCTCCTGAAGCCAAGTTTAGCATGCTCCCTACTGGTGTGATTCCTGGTGTCACAGATAAGCATGGACTAAATTATCGCAGCGTAATTAATTAAACGGAGGAGATTCTATTAGTGGAAATTCAAACAAGGAGAAAAAGGTGCAGTTTATCAAATGGCTGCGCCTCAATTAGTCTAAGCAGCCAAGCAAGATAAATAGACGGTATTAAAAGCCCACAGCAGGCGAATCCCCTGCGGCTTCCTTCCCTCACCTGATTCGCAGCCATCGTTGTTCAATGTGAGAGCCACTAACAAAGAGTTCATTTTCTCACGAGGGTACAGGCTGTGAAACCGGTGGACAATGGACACATCTTTTCAGCGTCAAATTGAAGGCATGAGAGATGCCAGAAAGTAAAGACAATTCGAAGCAGACGACACCAAGGGAGAGAAATGCGCTGCTACCTGCACACCATTTGCACCACGTGTGCACTGCATGAATTCACAGTTGCAGGATTTTAACGATTCTGGTTCCTGAAGCGATCCCCTCTATAAAACGGTCCGATTCCTTAGCAGTTATTTCCATGTATCGATTTCCTAGCGGGTTCCAAATGGCCCCCTTGCAGGTCTGGAAACTCTGAGTGTGCAGCAGATGGAAGCAAATGGAAATTAAAGTTTGAGAAATTGTAATTGTATAGCAGACGTGAATCCCACATAACCAGCTCTGATAGTTTGGGAAATGTGCTCTTCTCTCTCTCTCTCTCTCTCTCTCATATCACGCCACATCACAGCAGGCTCAGCCTTGAGATAATTTACTTTTTGACTCCATGTAATTGCACGCTGCATGGCTCATGGAGGGCAATGGCCTGTGGAGAAGTCTGGATGCCTCGCCGGGGCTGAATGACATTCCCCAGGACGTTTTGGCGGGGACATGATGACGCGTGTCCCGCTGCCGTAATGTGGCCGCCATTAGCGCTGGCATGTTGCCGCGGGTTAAGATTGTATATATGCAGTGAAGTGCGAACGTCAGTGCGCCACATACTTGTCAAACCCCACTACTGTAGGCCTATCCTCCCTGTGGGTACAAGCGTGTGGACACTGACTGTATACACCAGTGGTTTTCATCCCTTTGCAACTCTGAATGGGGTTAAATTAACATTGATTTTACAATATACATTGGGGGTCCAGAGATATAAATGCCATTAAATGGGGGTCCGTAGACTCAGGGCCGATTCATACTCCTGTTTCGGCGCTGTAGTGCCGAAATGATTTCGGCTCGTCAGAAAATTTCAGTAGCACCGAAGAGCCGACTTTAGGACGGTACCTGCCCCCCCGAACCTCAAATGACGTCAAATTGTAGGCTCTACAGCGCCGAACCGACTTTTATTCGGCTCTAAAATAGGAGTATGAATCGACCCTAATGCATGTCAAACTGAGAATCACTTCTAGAGCCTTCTCTCATGGGGGTCCTTGGCATACCTTTTCAAACGGGGGTCCGCAGGGCTAATTCGTGTCAATAAGCTGCGCTTAATGGTACACCTCAGTAATGACCGCACCCAGGCAAGCCTCTGTGAATTCGTTATAATATATAGACAAATTATAAAGGTGCTGTTGTCATGGACGCTGACGGATGCAGAGACAGGGAACGGGAGGAGACAATTAGAGAGGGAATGAGGTGGAGGAGTGAGGTGAGGTCAGGTGGAGTGCTGGCCATGGCACAGTGAGAGAGAGAGAGAGAGAGAGAGAGAGAGAGAGAGAGGGCCTTGGCAGGACACCACTACATTCACAGCATGGATTTATAGGTTGGTTTAACTCGCCCCTCCCTCACCACTGCATAGCCCATTAAGTTTGGAGTCCTGCCCTCAACTTTCTCCATCTCTGTCATGGCTTTCTCCATCTCTGTCATGGCCTCTCTCTCTGCTCAAGTAACCGAAACCAGTATATCTTTTTGAGGAGCTGTAGCCCCGCCCGCCCTTTGTCCAGCTTTTGCTCAGTGCCGTGTGTGTGAGTGTGTGTACAGTACGTGTGCACAAACGTTGTCCTAACGCAAATATTTAAATGCCATTGACAATGAATGGACAATTTTGAGTGTTTGCGTAAACACAAACATTGTAGACGAAGGTGAGGACGCAAATTGTGATTGGCCGGAATGATATGAGATGATAAGAGCGCCCCTCACTTTATACGAGTGTATGTATATTTATATTTATATTTATGTATATATAATTGATATGCCTGTGAAAACCACACTACTGTCTCCTACCTTATTATACCTAACGTACAGTACTGTATACTCCAGTTACATATAACTGTAGTCCTCATTTCATGCCTTGAGGGTCATTCCGACATTCGGTCCCCCGAGGGTGCGTGTGTGCAGGCGAAAAGTTACAAGAAGAGCCACGTGTCCCCCCCCCCGATAGGTCGGCGTCGTATTTCAAACGATGACAACGGGTCAAATGACACCTCGCGCTGTATATACGGGCCTATAATTGGCTTCCTGGGGCCGTCGGGGGACCTGACATTAAGAGGCACGGCACCGTTGCACCGCGAACCGGTGTACGCTATAGCGTGTAATGAGTGTACGGGACCCCCCGTCCCCCCGTGGACACGGTGGGACGGCTTCCAGCTGCACCCTAACCCCTTCCTCCCCGAGCTCCCCCTCCTCGCTATAGCTGCCTCCGTCCTGTCCTCTGATGTGTCAGAACGTCCTCAAACTCACAATTTCCAATACCTTTACTTCTGTACTACACTACATGTCAGAGCCAACATCTTTTGCTCCACTACAATCATTTGAAAACATTAGTTACTTTGGAGTCATTCGGGTCACTTTTGAAAATAGCCGATCTACAAGCTCACAATGCTCACAATTGACATGTTTAGAATCTGATCTCAGGTCAAAATGGGTTAAGTATACATTTTGATGCCGATATACTTTTGTACTTTTACTTGAGTATACATAGAATTCTGGACTTTTACTTAACGTAACCACTGCCAGTTCCCTGTATTAACAATGCCCCCGCCATGCTGCACCCCCACCCCATCATCCCAGGTGGGGCCATCATCATCATCCTTACAGGGGGTGGGGTTGGGGGGTCTGGCAATGACCTCCACACTCCAACCCGTTCCACCCATGGGCATCGGCCCACTCCCCTCACTATCCCCTCCCCTGCGCTCGCCTTTTTATCAAAATGAAAATGTACGAGCTGCTGATTATACGAAGGGGGCCGCTGGGGAAAATCAATTCTCATTTGGAGGGGGAAACATTTGTCTTTTCGCTCCGCCGGAGCCCGCGGAGCTTTGACAGCCACTCTGAACGTTAAAGGGTAACGTGTGCCAACGAAGGGGGAGGGGGGAGGGAGGGGAGGGGATTGGGTGGGTGGGCTCGCTCGCTAGCGGGGGAGAGCGAGCAAGAGAAAGGGCGAGAGAGAGAGATAGAAAGAATCACAGTGCAGTGTGTGGGTGGGTGGATGCGTGTGCGTGTGCGTGCATGTGTGTTTTGCGCACGCATTTGTCTTTTATGAAGTACGCGTCCATGCAAGAGGATGAGTCGATCGAAAAAGTCCCCTCTTTGTCTACCTCTCTCGGTCACTCTCTCTCTCTTTACTATTGATTGTGTGAGCCCCCATGGGGGGAGGACCCTCAGGCACAGTGCATGGTGGAGAGGAAACATTCACAGTAGCTAAATGAGTGTGTGAGCACCACATACACAGGGGGGGGGGGGGGGGGTTCTTAGCTCACTGACATTTAACTTGACATTATTGCTTCAAATGTAAATAAATAAACAGGTCATACTGGTCCCATAGGTCATACTGGACCCTGGCAGTTTGAAGGAGACCCTGTATAGGACAAACACCTGGAGGAGTGGACAGCAGACTCCAGAATAGCATGTGTCCCCGCCCCCCAGCGGGGACCAGCTCAGGGGCCTTGTGGTTAGAGTGTCCGCCATGAGACTGGCTCATACCAAGGACTCTAAAAGAAATGGGACCCTGCAGCTTGCCTGCTTGGCACTGAGGGTGTATACTTGTACATCAAGCTGCCTCAGCGTTACAGAAACAGGAGATAGGCTCCTATATGGACCTCATGGCTACAGAAACAGGAGGTAGGCTTACTTCACAGCAGGGAGCATGCAGTCGCATAATGGCAGTCTTTTGATAAGAGACACACAGAAGTCGACCTCACACACAAATATAGGACGAAAAGCAAACAAACAAAAATAAGAGAACTTCGGCAACCTAATGCTCTGTATAGTTTCGACTTTGTACCCTTATTCCCCCCCCCCCCCGAATTTAACTGGCGGCCTCGGCGGTACAACAGAGAAAATATTTGACAACAGAAGCTGTGCTGATCCGTGACAAACCGGAGCTGGCTGGCTGCTGGCGTCAGGCCTGATGGTACATCACACATCTGATCTGGGATCTGGACAAGGACACGCGCACTGTCACGGAGGAGCATGCCAAAACTAGGTGACACGCACACATGAGCACGCACACGCACGGAGAAACATGCCAAAACTGGCACGTGCCTAGGCGACGCACGATCGCACACACACACACACACACACACACACACACTCTGATTCAGGCAACGAGCCACATTTTGCAAAGCGGAAATTGCATCTCTCACTTATAGGCACTTGTGCTAATATACTACATTTCAGCAAATGAAAGTGTAAAAGGCTGGCAAATGGGACATTTCACAACATTCTGGGACGCTTTTTAACTCCACACTCAAGGGTTTTATGTTCATTCTCTGTCTGCGCACACAGCCCCGTCTGTCCCCGTGCTCCCTCGACGAGACTCTCTGAAATACAGCACACTTCATGCTGCCATTAGCAGCACACCGCCACATGCGCTGCTATAGTCTGGAAAATGGAGGCGGCTGTAGCACTTCTATCCCTAATGCACTGTGCAGACAGTGGTGTGTGTATATAATATATACTGTATATATGCTTTATGTGTGCTATATGTGTCTAGCTGAAAGTCAAAGCAATATATAATCATGGAGGGAGGGAGCCGCAAAGACAATCTATTTGTATTCATATTCCAATTCCCCATAACTATTATGTGCTTTCACTTATAAGTAATAAGTTAAAAGTACCCCTTACGCTATGCGTTTATTACCACCTCTCTCTCATCAGAGACAGAGAGAGAGAGAGAGAGGTCATGACTTTGGACAGTGTGAACTCGTGTGAGCAATAGTTTGTGTGCGGTCGGATGCTCGACACATCAGGCTCTATCGAGAAACGAACTGAACTGTAATAGCGTGAGCGTATACTCTATTTATTAAAATGTATGTTACAAGTGGTGTATACAGCTGCCACATCTGAACACAGCCCGGACATAACAGAAGTGAGCAGAAGCAGGTTGTTTTGAGCATGACGACGTTGTAGAGTCGACTGTATTACAGAACAATTCCATCCCATTATCAGAGGAAGGTATAGTTTCACTAACTATACCTCAGTGAGTCCGTAGTGGATATTACAGTAAGCACGGGTCAATGCCCTGCATGTGTTAATTGCAGAGATGATTGGAGTGACAGTCACTTAAAAGTGGCACCTTGGAGAACTGGCATAAATAATTCAACATAAGTGGATGTACATACTCGAGGTTCATCCGGGGCTATAGTATGTGGCCCTCACACCTACAGATGTGCCTTTGCAACTCGTTGAAAATGCTTGTTTTTCCCTGCAGGCTTCAAAGATCAAATAAAGGAACTACAAT
This sequence comes from Protomyctophum bolini, assembly GCF_963924005.1. NCBI lineage: Eukaryota > Metazoa > Chordata > Actinopteri > Myctophiformes > Myctophidae > Protomyctophum > Protomyctophum bolini. The sequence goes on from NC_137881.1 coordinate 11,543,767, forward strand.
GCTAAAGAAATGGCGGCGATCCGAGCACTCAAAACAGTTACGAAAATTAGGAGAGGGCGGATATAAAATCAAGGCACTTTATTAATAAAGTTAAAACGCAAACATGTTTCGACTCACAAAGGAGTCTTCATCAGGGCAAGTATGAGATTATGAATCTTTTCCGGTGTGCGTGCGTGCGTGTCATGTTGAATTGGGTGTGTGAGAGATGCTCTGGCATGGCGGGCTCCTGGCTGTCCCCTTGCAAAGAACACACACCCCTGATATGCTGGGGACTCAAACCTCTGCATGGATGCCTAGATAAAGACTAGCCAATATATATATAGACACGTCACACTGCACCTCGAGGCGTACACGACACGTGGACTTGTGCACGGCTTGAAGAACGGTGAACATGCAGTATACGCGAGAGCTTCAGTCCAATGACTTCAACATCACTATTATCAGTATCGTGTTGTACCTTTTTTTTTACGTGAACATCTTTGACATGCGGCTTCCTTGGCTTATAAGCGTTCCCGTTCTGTATGTAATTTATAACCTTTCACGGTCCAACCTATTTCTCAGCATTTCAGTCAAAGCGCAACACCATGATGGGCACATATACTGTACTGCTTTGGGCCGTAATATCATTCCATGAAATTACCTGCATGCACACACACGCGCACACCCACACACCCACACACACACACACACACACACACGCACACCCACACACCCACACACACACACACACACACACGCGCACACCCGCACACCCACACACACACACACACACACACACACACACACACACAAAGAGGTGCTTTTGTGTAAAAGACGAGTGTCTGTGCCAGACACTAATTGGGCGCATGAAAGACCTCATGCCAACGGGGATGAGAGTGCACCTTTAGCACCCTCCCTCCCCATCGGCTCTGTGGATGCTGTGTATGTGAATTATCTGCAGCTGCTGTGTGTGTGTGTGTGCGCGCGCGCATGCGTGGGTGGGTGCGTGTGTGTGTGTGTGTGCACACGTGTGTCATCCCGACACACCCAATCCCGATCTGTCCCCTCCTTTCATCCATATCTCCATAACAACCGACCACCGATCACATGGCATGCCTCCTGAGAAGAGAAGAGACAGGAGCCTGTGTGGAGATACAATGACACCCAAAGGAAGGCTAAATAAAAGAAGGTGGTTGGCATGCAAGAAAGAATGCAAAGAGGACGGGATATGATGATGAGGAGGAGGCGGCGGTGGCATGGGGAGGTGCATGGGTGCACGCTGGTGGGATGCAAGAGAAGGTGTGTGTGTGTGTGTGGGGGGGGGGGGGGGGGTAGACGCCTCTTCCGGCTCTCACAATTTGCTTCCTCACTTTTGTCTTCAATGTTTGTGTTTACACAAACCCTCAAAGCTGGACATAGGAGCGGCTAGCGCCTCTCAATAACTCTATGGTTCTCAACCCCATGTGTTTGAGTCAAAGAATAGATGCTCCCCGTGAAAATGTTACTCAATTAGAAGTGAAATTTCATCAGTGAAATTTGTACTGGAGTTAACGTCGTGGAGTGATTGTATTCGTTTTGCAAATTACAAAGTACGTTTCGATATGAACGCATTTCTGTATTCACCCCCCCCCCCCCCCCCCACACTCAAAGAATCTCCAGACAGTTTAAAAAAAAAAGTGCTGTGAGCTAATAGATCAGCTGGGGTTTTTTTGCATTTGAAATATGGGCGATTATTCATTGTGTAACATTGTCCTTTCCTAGAGTGCAGTCAAAAGAGCAATATTTGCGTTGGAAATGTAAGTGGAACGTGTAAGGCATAAGCATCCGAAAACACAAGCACTCAAGTAAAGTGCTGTCCACAGTAATGTGCACACTAAAGTGGCTCCGGAGTTGTTTCCGTCTGCCATTTATGCGTGAGATGCAGTCATCTGTTGACTGTATAGCTCTCTTGTTTGTTCCTGGCTCCAGGGGGAGATTTAAAATGAAGGGTCACCACGGGCTGTTACCCATCAGGTCAGCTGTGGCTTTGCAAGAAGACAATCGGAGCCATTTTCGAGTGTTATTATAATGCTAATCTCAGGAAAAGGAAAGGAGGCCACACAATGCTCTGACAAGCACAAATAACTGAAAGTGGAGGCTATTTTATCTTTTAACTGGAGATGGAATGGACTGAGAATCGGGACCAAAACAACAGGACACATCACACCTTCCCTCTGCGCGGCACATAGCTGTCCCCAACCCAATCTAGGAGTGCAGCAGAACCAGCTGGGTCTCGCCCAGCCTTTTGGCTGTGAGAGAGCCTGCAGTCCTCTGCCAGGTCATGTCAGAACGCCAGCCCCCCCCCCCCCCCCTGGCCCATTGTGCTACCCCACGCCAAGAGGCTATGACATGTCATTACAGTTCCTCTAGCCCTGTTCCTGCATGTTCAGAGGGTGGGCATGGGAGGGGGGGGGGGGGGGGGGGGGTTGGGTGGAATGGATGGTGGTGGTGATGGTGCCCTATCACAGACAAACACACCCCTACACAACCCGTACTGGGCTGGCGGCTATTTGGATATGAGAGAGAGAGAGAGAGAGAGAGAGAGAGAGAGAGAGAGAGAGAGAGAGAGAGAGAGAGAGAGAAGAGAGTGTGAGAGAGAGAGAGAGAGAGAGAGAGAGAGAGAGAGAGAGAGAGAGAGAGAGAGAGAGAGAAAGAGAGGGATGTCAGAGAAGAGGTGAACAGAAACATTGGCGTGAGCAGCAGGCTTCGCTACAGGCGGACGGATGGACGGACAGACAGACGGGACAGACGGGCGGGTAAAAGGGGCAGAGGGACAAAGTGGCACAAAGTGGCACACACACACACCGAAGCCATCACCTTGAACAGTCTCTCTGTCACATGTCACCACCCCCCCCTCCCCCAATTGTCACAGTGCTTCAGCTCAGCCGGATGGCAGAGGGAGGCTGACAGCCTCTCTCCCTCTCCCTGATCTGTCCATTCCTGCCCTCCTGCCTCTCCTACTACTACTACTATTGCAGCAGTGATTACAATTTAGGCATTTATCAGACGCTCTTAATCCAGAGCGATTTACAGTGAGTAAGAACAAAAACACATGGTAATAGAGAGACAGAGACATATAGAGAGAGAGCGAGCAGAGAGAGAGAGAGTAGGTGGGAGGGCAGCCAGTCAACGACACGGAAGGCTTATGGGTTTCTGTTTTTAAACCTATATAACAGATAACATGAGAGAACACAGTGGCACACAAAGAGCAGAGAGGCTTCCATGTATATTATATACCGGCAGCTTGAATGCACGCCCTAAATATTTATTACGCTCCGCTTTCAACGAGCACACCTTATAAAAGCCGCAGTGCTGCTTGTTAGAGAGAGAGGGAGAGAGAGAGAGAGAGAGAGAGAGAGGTTAGTAGAAAAGAGGGATGCGGTAGGGAGGCGGGGGGAGGTATTGGAGAGAGGACGACAGACAGAGCGAGAAATAGAGGAGTATGACAGAGTGAGTCACACGTAAATATACCTATATATAGGAAGGGAACGAGAGAGAGACAGAGAGACAGAGAGAGAGTGTCGTTCCTACTATAGCCTGCATCATGCTATCTCTCTCTCATAATGGGCAGTTCTTGTCAGACAGACATCCTTCTGTATGATTCACCTTTCGGGGGGAAAGTGACCCGGTGGAATGAATAGTTGCTCATATAGCAGTGTGTTGCCACTGTGTGTGGGAGGGATGATCATTATGGGATGCTCGTATATAGGAGTCTGTAAATAAGCAGGGTTGGCTCTATAGCTGGAGGGAACGGTGCCACTACTATACACGGAAGGCAAAGGGAGAGCTAGGGGACGGCGGGCGGATATCACACAGGCTCCTTTTGATCACAGAGACATGTGGGCTCCTTTTTAATTAATGGCCCCCGAGCCATGTGCACTTGTGCGCGTGACGCGCACGCTTCTCACTCACTTCTCCTCCTCTCCCGTGCTTTGGTGCATGCATGGCAGACACTTTCCGTTCCCACTGTGGCACATACAGTATATATATATATATATACTGTATATATATATATAATATGCTCTATAATCGTGTGGCTCATGATACTATAGCCGTGATGTTTGCATGCTAGTATGCATGCATTCATATCTGTATGTGAGCACTTGAGAGAGTGAGACTCCAATAAGTGCACTACCATCTGGGCTATATGGCAAAAATCAACAATTAGAGGTGCACGGTTATGAAATTATGACCGATATTGGATCTCCGATTATTTGCAGGGTCATATCGATTCTGTCCGATATTATGCAAAGGACCACAATGGAAACAAGCCTATAGGCCCTATAGGGGCTTGGCCCAAAAGCTGGTTAATAAAGTATTCCATCAAACAATAAACATACTCTTTTTGCAAGTGTCTGATTTCACTACTGAATGAGATGAGTATACACACATTAATGTAGAATTTAGCCATCGACGGTCACATTATTATTGCGTCATCAATATCGGTGAACATAATCTGGATTATTTTGAGACCGATCCGATACCGATATGGTATTTTTATGGACGATTTCGATACGCTACCGATCATATCGTTCATCTCTAACAACAATGTTGATGCCATGAAGATCAATGGGTCTGCATTTGATTTCACTCTTTTACATTATGAGTAACTAATGTGCTACATTTCATTTTAAATTGTCATTTTCATGGATTGAATGTAGAATGTTTTGAGCAAAGGTGCTACAACGTTGGTCAAGGTCTTTCGTCTTTACATTAACACACCCACACACAGCAACAGAGCACACAATACAGCACTTTGGCCACATAAAAGACGTGTGTTTTCCAGGCAGCAAACAGGAGGAACGCATGCAGCCAGCCGCCACTCGCCTGCACAGACATGTCAAGACCAATCAGATTGGTTGACATAGCATGATTTATGGCTCTGCCTATAAGCATCCATTATGGATCCCATGCACTTGGCCTCTGTGCACCCAACTACGTACTCATGGTGCTTGTACGTGGTCTGCTGTACAATTTGAGGGAAGTATGTGCTTAAAATGGAATTCAGAACATGTGGCTAGTGCCAATGTTTGCAGTGGCATTTAGCCCGGACGCAAGGCAGCTATAGACAAGTAGAGCAGAGTGCGAGGGAGGGAGGGAGGGCGCTCCCGAGATGGGCACAGACTTATGAAATGCGTCATTCATGACACTTCTGAATAATATAGGCCTGATGTGAGCCAAAGAGATGTGCCAAATGCGCTCCGATGGCCGAGGCGAGCGCGGCCCGCTTGCATTAGCACCTCCCGCTGCTTCGCCCCATTAAGTCATGTGTACCCGACACACACACAACACGCACGCACAATCTCACCCATGCACAGCAAACCTTTTATCTGATCCCTTGCTTGCTCAAACAAGAGGGAGAGAGAGAGAGTGTGACAGGCAAATGGATCTAAATGAGAAATAAGAATACTACTGACTGAGCGAATAAGCATGTACATGTCTCCTTCCCTTGCGTCGTGGAAATTTAGGGATAAACATTGTAATAATACTCCAAGTTACAGGCTGTTTTTGTCTTTTGAGTATGTGTCCCACAGATTGCCTTGACACTTGCTGCCTCTCTCTCTCTCTCTCTGAGAAAGCTTAATTCACATCCCTCCGTCATGAGAATATACAGTATCTGTATCTAATCTTCTAACTATAAATGCACCAAGTCTCTGTGTGTGTGTGTGTGTGTGTGTGTGTGTGTGTGTACGTACATGCGTACGTCTGAAATCCATATAACTCGGGAATCGTTCGCCCCGCCGACTTCAAAAACGCACGTTCCACAGCACCACAGAGTGCAGTGCCCGGTGTCGGGTCCGTCAGATAGACGCTTGTCCAGAACCAGCACAAAAGCGGCCCGAAAACAGTACTTCCGCACGCTCTGCTCTGCTCGCGCAAGTGATAACTGGGTGCAGGGCATGCATTTTCAACTTGCATCGTTCCAAGTAGACCATTGCCCAATGGGCACTGCTGTAGTATAAAAAAATACTAAAACATTCCTGTTCTATCGTTGACCTTCCTTCCATCTGTCTGTCCTCTCTTCCGTCACTCTTTTGCTCCGTTCACTCTTAACCCATTTTGGGCGGGAACCCCTTTTGGTGTTTTAAACATTGTTATCATTTATAGCTATTGAAAAATAGCAGATCTACAAGCTCATAGCGCGCCACGAGTGGCGCGCTACGAGCTTGTAGGTCTGCTATTTTTGAAAAATCGTGAAAATATTTATTTCAGAAAACTGGAGGATTTAGATTTTTTTATTTTTAATTTTGAGGTCAGGACTAAATGGGATAAATTCCCTCTGCAGGGCTTTGCTGCCTGGCCTGCTGCCTATGCTGAGTCCAACTTCAATTCTCCCTGCCGTGTATACCCTCCGCTCTCTCTCTCTCTGTGCACCTTTGTCTTTCTTTTTGCCCTTGCTCTCTCGCTCTCTCTCTCTGGCAAACTATTTTGTCCTCTCCTGCCTTTTCTATATGCAGCAACTCCAAAAAGTGAACAAGTCGAGAGAGGGGAATTGCTCATAGCGGTGCCGAAGAACCCAAGACTCTCCAAGTTAAATTAATACTCAGGCTTTCTCCAGTGAGGTGACGAGGATAAACAACTCAAGAGCTTTCCATATATCTCCCAGGATGGCCTTGCATATATTGGGGCCCGCTGTGCCAATACCCCCCCACCCCCCCATTCCCCTCCCCCCAGCCAGCCGCCCCTACCACAACCCCCTCCAAACCGAGTCCGTGTGCGAGACAGAGATAGTGGGAACACAAATGCTGCGCGTGCTGTCCAAGCTATTCCACATGCGATAAAATGACTTAAATGACTGTGGGTGGTTTTTTATGTTCCTCCAAAAGTCCACAATTGAGGTTATTATAAGAGTATGTGCACGCACACACACACGCACGCATGCATGCACTCCACGCACTCAACGCACTCCACGCACTCCAAGCCCATGCAAATGCTTCCACGAAAACACACACAATTAAGCCACAATTTTCGAAGAAACATTTTGACAGGAATGATGCACCGAATGAATGAATCTTTTTGGCATCGGGGGATCGTAACTGGTGGCAGAATGGGCAAAACGCAGCGGTGGCGCCCGGAGAGATTTAGAGGCCCACAATCGGATCGGGAGGCAATACACTATGAGGCTGTTTGCACACGATAAGAGGGGTTCAGAGCGAGTGTGTGTGTGCACAGTGGTATAAAGTAAGCATATCTATTTATCAATTAAAGTACCATTTTGAGGTATTTTTGCTTTACTGCATATTTCCAAATTTCAGTAATTTTACTACTCCACTACATCTCAAATATTGTACATTTACTCATCTAGAATTATTTGAAAACTGTAGTTACTTAAAAAATAAAAAACAACGTATGCATTATTACCCATGCACTTAGAGTACCCTAGAGTATTTCAGGCATTTGAAATTAGCAGACCTACAACTCACAATGTGTCTCAATGTGATGCATTGTGAGTTGTCGATCAGATTCTGATTCTGCATAACGACAAGTACATTTTAACTACATTAAATGTCTACACTTTACTAACAACAACAACACACACACACACACAAACACACTTTATAATGAATTACAGGGGCGACAAAATTGTCTCGCTGAATCACCGTCACACACAGTTGACAGCACCCATGCACACACCTGACAGCACACGTGCACACACCTGACAGCACACGTGCACACACCTGACAGCACACGTGCACACACCTGACAGCACACGTGCACACACCTGACAGGCAGGCTGTGAACATCAAGTCCAGGGATGATGACAGTAAGCAGATTGTCACAGTTGAAAAGGCAATCGCAGTGTCTGTTCCGGCGTGTTCAGCTTATTGATTATGACGCTTTACATGACGACCAATCTGTCTAAAATATACCGCGGCATGTTTGGTCTATATGAGGAAGCCAACGTTTTCCAGTTATTCTACTATGGTATGAATATCAAGTCGCAGATAATTATGCTGCCTGGTATTTCTTTAGGCAGTTCTTTCCTGTCTTTTCTACAGCGTCACAGTCCCGCCCCTTTCAGAATAACGAGGGCACCGGAAGAGAATTTCCCAGATTTTTTTCCATAGATGTTTCAGAAAGTATGTATTTAAAGACCTTTGCGCCTCGCACAAAGCCAACTCGGCTCCCGACAAAATGATGACAATAAACACAATTCTTTGGGCCGAAAAAAGTAATTAGAAAGAAGAAAAAAGGGCAGTGTACAAGTACAACACGGCGTAGCACTTTGTTTCTTCTTTGTAATTATTTGTTCGGCCCAAAACATTGTGTTTATTGTCATGATTTGTCAGGAGGTGAGTTGGCTTTGTCTGAGGTGTAAAGGTCTTTAGTTTAAAATGAATACTTTCTGAAACGTCTATGGAAAAATGAATGGGAAGATTGATTAGAAAGGTCGGCCTGGCTAATGCTGCGAGTAGCCATTTGCAGTTTTTCCACCCCAGTTATGTTCAGTAACATTTGAATTACTTTAAAGTCTATGTTGGACAAACTGTGAGTAGACACTAAACAATAACATGGTTTAGAGTAACAATCTAGTCTCACGTCTCAATAGGCACCTTTGTGTGGGCCCTGCATGGGTGGGGGAATGTCTGGTTTAACATTAGAACATGAAATGGGCTGCGGAGAAGGTTTTGTTTGACATTAGAACATGAAATGGGCTGCGGAAAATGTTTTGTTTGCCATTAGAATATGAAATGGGCTGCAGGGAAGAAAGGCTTTGTTTCCGTGTGTTGACAACAATGCCAGATGCCCTTTTTGTGGGTGACATCTCACGGTTTGTCACTGCAGGTATACGAGACAAGGAAACAAAAGCCGCATCCAAACTCAGACATAATAACGTGCGTGTTTCGAAGCCGTAGCTGTTCTTTCTTTTTTTTTTCCTTTCCTCAAAAAGGAAAAGAAAGGAATCTATTCTTGGCAACAAACTAATTAACACAGATGTTAGCACCTGGGATGAGAGGCGAAGCGAGTGAGGGAGAAAGGGAGGGAGTCAGTGAGAGGGAAGGGAAGGGGGCAAGGAGAGAGAGAGAGAGAGAGAGAGAGAGAGAGAGAGAGAGAGAGAGAGAGAACAGAGAACAGAGGGGCTGTCAGAATGATGGAGATGGTGGTAAACAAGGGCGATTGGTCCACTGGGCCAGCCAGGGTGTGGTTCTGCATGCGCCTGAGTGTGTTTGTGTGTGTTTGTTTGTTCGAAACACAGAACACACACACACACATACACACACACACACACACACCCCCACACACATGTTCATGGATGTACACAACACAAATACAAGATGCAGCTTATGATAAATATGCACATATGCATGCCAGGAATGCAAATGGCATCCATCATAAACACGCAAAGGCACATATGCAAACAAACAGCCACGTTGTGTGTGCGTGCATACATTATGGCACTCTGTAAATATTCCATTATATATCCATTATACATTTCTGCTTCTGCACCCTCTAGTTTGGACGCCACGTGGCTGCACCGTGACTCCCATTAACTGGCCCATGTCTTCCTTCCTTAACCCATTTAGGAGTGAAAATAAGCCAAGCCAAGCCAAGCCAAGCCTGGAAGCACTACTTGGCACAACATGACCATGGGATCTGTTACTTGCAAAATGAGCGAGCGACTGTCCCTCTGTTACACTGACCACAGTGACTGTCCCTCTGTCACGCTGACCACAGCCAGCGACTCGCACTGTTTTGAAAGCAATATCCGACTGTTCTTTGTAAAGCGATCGGGGCCAGTTTTCACCCGCTAGCGTCACAGTTGAAACAGACTAGCCTTTATAACGTGCTGCCATGATAATGAGCAGAAATCATCTTTGGAAATAAGGCTCATGAAGACATCACGGTTTGACTTATATGGAAATGAGGAACGCTCGTCTCTCACTATCAACACAATGTGAGGCAACAACAGACGCTAAGGTAATTAAAATGTGGATCTTTGCTAATGGTCACAGGGCCCTCCCTCTGGGTCTTTGCTCCAATATAGTATGCATACATATGGTCCGAGATATATCACTGGGATAACTATGTCTTTAGCACCCGCATGATTCCCCCGCAGAAAAATACAGAGCATTGAATGGGAAACAGTATTTTGTGCGAGATACAGTGCTGCACTTTGGGGAATATAACCAGCCTATAAACCCCCTGCCCAAGAAAGTACATCCAGCCAGACTCAGGAATAACTTTGTCTAATTTAACCAGAAGCCAGCTAGGGCCCCATTTCTGTTCTGTTCGACTCCATTCAAGTATGCAATCCGCTCCGACTGCAGAGAGCAGCAGCTCTGATCTGCTATATCTTCTTCCACATCTTCAGATCCATAATTCACCGACGACATGATATAAGAATCTATGTATATGCATTAACCCCAGTCGCCTATCTAGCAACAAAAAAAAATACATTAGGCTGTCTAATGTAGCTTTTCCCGTGCACAGTGCGTCTAATGTAGCTTTTTCAGTGCAGCTCTCTTCTACAACTCCCCCCCCCACCTCCCAAATGCTATACTCTATATGGTTAAATCCATCAAGGGGGTGAACATCGATCAGCCGTGGCGTTATACTTTCTTCTCTGTCTGCTCGCCGGGACGAGCTCATAAAACATGGAGCGCAGTGATTGTGCATTAGACAATAAAGATGTGTGCTGCTGCTGGGGGAATCCATTAGCTTCTATACAGAGAGAGGTGGATAGAAACATCTGAGGGGCCTCGGCGGCACATCCATCTCGCCGCTCGGGGTGGCAGCGGCTTTATGCGGGGGGACATGAACTTCTCCACACGAGGCCCCCCAGGTGAGGTGAGGAGGAGGGTGGGTGGGTGGTGGTGCGAGTTGGGGTGGTGTACAATACATGTATGTGTCTGCGAGGGTGGAGACGGATGGATGACACAGCTAGGCGTTCATTAGTGTGTGATGAGGTGGCGAGCGCTTCTCACGATCTGTCGCTGTGCGTGGATAGACTATATAGTGCAGACTGCGTCATCATCCGTCCCTTGTGTGGTTTGTGTGCCTTCTCTCCTATCTCTCTCTCTCTGCCATTGTTTTCCGAGCCTGCACGCCCAGTGCAGCAGAGAGAGCCTCTAATGTATGCACTCCTCTGCAACAGGGGCGGTGTCTCCAGAGACGCGTTTTCTGTACAGTTAGAAGGACAATGTGCTTCATCTCTCCTGCTTATGTCTTTTTAATGACACAGCAGGTACTTTGCTCTCCCTCCCACCCTCTCTCTCTCTCTCTCTCTCTCTCTTTCTCTCTCTCTCTCTGCCTCATACAGTTATAACTGCGTATTCATAAGGTCCTATTTAGAGGCCCAGCTAATATGGCACTCAGTCCTCCGTTGTTCTGAAGCTACTGATGCATACCATGGAATGTATGAGTACCACAGTATGCACTGTACTTTATAATATACCTCACATTTCCAATCCCAAGTCCTGTAGCCATGCACTGTAAGCTAAGTTGATAACATCAATCCAGAACATTTCCCCCAATGACTGCAGGACATTTGGGTAAAATCAGATCAGTGGCTCTCAAACGCAGCTAAGGGTCCTTGAGGCAGATCCAGGGGGTCCCCAGCTAAATTAGGGACAGTTTGATTTCACTATTTGGCCCATTTATCTGGCTAGAAGTTAGCCCATAAGGATTACAGTACTGTTTAACTCCCCGCCGGTTATCTCTCCCAGTTGTAGAAACCTGTACTAAATCAAAACGAACACCACAGAATATTCTCTCATGGGGGGGGTCCAAATCAATACGAATCAATTTAGGGTCCTTGGCATGAAAATCTTAGAGAACACCACCGAAACGGATGAATTTCAAAAGTGTGTCATTTATTTCATTGGCACCATTTTATCTTTGATTTGTCGCACGACAGCGGTATATCGGGGTGCTTACGGCAAACTTTCTGACGCGCCGACGTTGATATGCGACAGAATCCCCGCAAAAAACATAACGGACTGTTTGCAGCAGCGAGCCAATAACCAGTGAGATCAGGCCTGACTGCAGGATGCATTACTGGCCACGAGGCATCAATTATGCATAATGCAGATACGTTTGTGTTTCCTCGCAGCTGCAAGCCCTGTGACACATCCCATAGCTCATCAAAGGCGCTCATAAGCCCTGAAAGGTTGTTGGGAGCAAACGCTTATGGATGCCCCCGACGAGGAGGAGGAGGCTGGCTGGTGAACCACATCTCGTTGGGGTTTCACACTCCAGGCATCGGGCTGTCGACTTCAGAGCAGAAAAGATACCCCCGGCCCCGGCCGGCGCCATTCGTTGCAGCCCGGCCCACTTCAAAGTAGGCTTTTTTTGTTTTTTTTTTGCATTTCAGATCACACACACGACGCCACGGGTCTGCTGGCCACTGCTTTCATCTCGCACACTTTGACCAATGTCAGACAGACTGGTCCCTTAATTCCCATCATGCTCTCATCTGTCTAATGGCTAATGGATGTTGTGCCATTCAATCCAGAACCCCCCCCAGTCCCCCCGTCCCCCCGTCGCTCTTCATTTCAGTCAGAGACACCCGCAGCTCGGATGACAAAATGACTGCAGCCAAAATATATCTTTTCTTCCGGTTGTAAGAAGCCCCCTTCCTCCTGAGATCCCTGGCATGCAGTGGCAGCAGTGTTGCCTATATACAGTAATTCCTGCTGCCGGTGCACTCTTCTGAGCCTGCTCCATTCACTTGCTTCTAAATAGGTTATTCTCCCATTTCTCCTCGCTGGTTCCCCTGCCTCCTAATCAGCACTGTTCCTGTCCTAGTTTTAGCCTCTCGTACCCCCACCCACCCCCCCCTTGCTCCCATGTTCTCTCCACCTCCCCTCCCAGTTTCTTTAAAACCATAATGAACCCCAGTGTCTTCTTATTCTGGTGGCGAACATTCAGCAAAAAAATTACGACAAACAAGCTTGCATTCCTCACAATGCAACACAATGGTGAACTTGTAGTTTGCTATTATTTTCGGCAAAGAGATTTCATGCAACGATAAATATTAGTGAACCAACAGTAATATCGAGCCCTGGGGTACCCCGGTCGATATTGTTTTAGTCATAATACAATTCAATTTAGTTCCAGTCATTCATCTGGAATGTTGTGGTTTTAGTGTCGTTTTAGTTGACATTGTAGTAGACACCTGGACACTGTGAGGCCATAGGGTAATGAACCAGGCGTAGGACAAGAGGGTCGGTAAAGAGGTGCTGCAGTAGCAGCAAGCCCTCGTGGGATCCCGCGTTATGTTTTCTAAAGCATTGCCAGTTCATTGGCCACCAACAGCAGTTTGACCTGCACCTGCGCTACCGTCCCTTTACCTTTGTGTTTCTGGGTATTATTCAATTATCCCTGTGATTTAAACTGTAGTGCTGCAGCAGGTGTTTCTGTGAGTGCATGCGTGTCTGTCTGTCTGGCGTTATAGCGGTCATAGTACACACGCCCAGGTGTTTGTTTGTGGGCCGGTGGTTTGGGAGCAGGTGTGATGCAGGTGTACTTCCATCCTTGCCAATGTGGGCGTGCGTGAGCATGTGCATGTGTGTGGTTTGATTGGGGGGGTAGTGATGAAAATCCATGCATCTGCTTTGGATTGCAGTGCAGTGAAAGGGCAGTGCACTTAGCACGTGCAGACGACCGGGCCTGGTGGTGGTGACTGTCTCTGGGATCCCCAGAGGGGCAGCCCTGATCTCTTCGCTTGGCTACGCACGGAGGAAAAGGGAAACAAGCGACTCCATCCACCACCAAAGCAAACAAGAAACAAATTGAGCTAAAAAGGTCAATCATCCTCCCTCCCCCGCACAGCGGCTTTAATTAAGAAAGCAGTGGAAAATACTAGGCAACCTGCAGTGGTCTGGGAAAACATCACACTGACAGTGTGTGAATATCAAATACATTCACTCTCTCTTCCGCTGCTATTTTTGAAAGCCAATAAAGCATTGAATTGCATATTAATCCTTGGTTGAAGCTACTTTGCATGATAATGTTGTACATGTCTATGCCCTCTCCGGATGTAGACCACTGGAATTGGAATAGCGGTCTCCTGTGTAGGAAACCAAGCATCTAAGGCTAGGCCAAGAGGGAATCCCTGCTCGACCAGTTGAGATATTGGCCTTATTAGCTTCAGCCAGTACTATCCGACAGCATGTCTCAGTGGAAAAGTACTCCGAAACCACTGCATAATGTGCAAGTTATGTTGTATTAGCATACTCTACCTAGCCTGGCCCGCGTGCCAGCGTGCTTTCTGGTCTAGAGGGGCGGGTAGCCTGGCCCGCGTGCCAGCGTGCTTACTGGTCTAGAGGGGCGGGTAGCCTGGCCAGCGTGCTTACTGGTCTAGAGGGGCGGGTAGCCTGGCCCAGCCAGCGAGCTTTCTGGTCTGGAGGGGCGGGTAGCCTGGCCAGCGTGCTTACTGGTCTAGAGGGGCGGGTAGCCTGGCCCGCGTGCCAGCGTGCTTTCTGGTCTAGAGGGGCGGGTAGCCTGGCCCAGCCAGCGAGCTTTCTGGTCTAGAGGGGCGGGTAGCCTGGCCCAGCCAGCGAGCTTTCTGGTCTGGAGGGGCAGTTAACATGGCCCAGCCAGGGTGCTTTCTGGTCTGGTCTCGTTCCCCCATGCAGGCTTTCATGTTTTGAGCCGAATGCGAACAGAAATAAAAGCCTGGGTACCGATGCTACACTCTACCAAACAAACTGGTTAAAATTTGTGGGAAATAAGCCCTGGATTGCAGCTTTAATTTGCCCTGCTGTTGTCGGACAGTTTGAATAAGCGTTATTATTCCTGTTCCTGTATTGTTTCCCTGACATGCACACAGCTGTGGGCGACTGTCGACTCATCCCATTAGTGGTGACGGCATCAGTTATCACAAAGTTAAGTCAACATCAGAGCATCTGTGCATGCAAGTGCAAAGGAAATACTTTTCACAGTTAAAATGCAACACAAACAACCTGCCTGCCTGCCAAGATGGCAACTTGAGCAGGGATGCAGCGATTAATCAGTTTGGCAGAACTATAAAGTTATAACACCAGCTTTAATGAAGGGTCGCACAGGAAGAAAAAAAGAGAAAGAGATACAAAGCTTTGTACTCCATGTTCTGGCAGAGAGAAAGGGACAGAGGGGAGAAAAGGGCGATAGAGACAGAGCAGATGAAAGGAGGTGGTGGGAGGATTGTTCTGAAGGAACGAGGAGGATTGGGGTGGGTTAACGAGGGAGGGAGAGATAGAGAGAGAGAGATCTTTGTAACAGGACAACGACATGAGGGCTAGTTGTAGTGGCGAGCTGCAGATATGTATATATTCCGGTGCCTGATCTGGACGTAACAAGACTTTTCATTGGATAAATAATTACTACGGGTGTAACGATATAGTATGTCATACAAGTCACATGGAATCAGATTTTTCCAATGCGTCTTGAGTCACATTGGTGTCAAATCTGATTCAAATCTGGTTTAAGGAGATCATGTCTCAGTCTGAATGCAACAACCTGATCTAAATCGGATTCCATGTGATCTGGTCACTTGCAAATGGCAGTGTGAAAGGTCGGGCCAAAAAAACTGATTTGAATCAGATTTGATTGTACGTATGTGATTGATGTGACTGCAGTCTAAATGGGGCCATACTTACTGTTGTAGTATACGACATGCTGTGTACTCATACAAGGTACTTGTACGTGAATATGCAATGTACTTACTGTATATGTATTGTGCACTACCTGAACTGTAAGATACTTTATGAGTGAAGACAGTTAGAGCACGCAGCAAGGTCAGCGTGCGGCAGGCAGTGATTGTGATGTCTAGTCAGTGACGTCATTAGGACATGAAGGATCCAAGCTATACAGTATATGTGCTGTACAGTACGTATGTGTAATAAACTGGGTGAACGTTTTAATGTGACCAAGTCTCGTGTCATAGTTAATCGTCTCCCGGGCCTGTCTGTCTGTCTGTCTGTCTGTCCGCCGCCGAACCAAAGGAAACAATCAACCGGGTCGTCACACACCAGAACCAGACGGGTCCAATACTTAGAACAGGTTTCATAACACTTACTGTATGTGCTAACAAGGAGGCCTGTCAGACAGCATTATTTACTTTACCACTAAATAGTAGAAAGCCTACAGGGATCCAGTCCACAGGGACTGCTGCTGCTGCTACTACTACTACTACTACTACTACAGGATAGCCTGCATTTCATTGCTTTGGGCCTGGATGAAACATCCCAAACATGGGGCAGCGTCTCGGTTCACGTGCAGCCAGAAGAACCCTCTCACCACCAGATCCACTCCCTATAGCAAGAGGCCTGTCCCGCGGGAGCCAATTAAGAGTGGCCGCGGTGTCCGTGACAGCTGCTCTGACTGAGGTTCTGGCCCGACGCCTCTGCTACAAATACTGACAAGAGGGGAGGAGATGGAGGGAGAGGGGTGGAGGATGGAAGAAGCTAGCTGGCACAGAGCGGAGACCCAGGTGCTCCAAACAGCAATGGGATTTGTAGAGCTCTTCAGGCAGATGATGGCGGTTTCAGTTCCTGGTGCCTATACCCCGAGCACCAAATCCCAGTTTGTTCCACGGGGGGGTTTAAGTGTGGCTCAAGTTTTGTATCAAGAGTGTATAAGCATGACGGTAACATCTTTCTTTATCCATTTTTATATATTTTAAAGCAGACATAGCCGTGGCAGAGGAGGCATTACATTTTCGGATTGTCTGTGCTTCTGTCCATCTGTCCCGGAAATGGCTATAGAGGGATTTTCTAACTTTTTCTTGCAGAAATGTCAACTTGCACACACAGCATTTTGGAAAGAACTCAGGCCACTTCCCTACTTATTTCACAGGTGTTACCGATGATAGACCTACCAATGAAGGCTCTGGTCAAACAGTGGCAGGGTGCTGCTATTGAACCAGACAGTGGCCTTGTGGTTAGAGTGTCTGCCCTGAAAATGATAGGTCGGGGTTCGATCGCCGGCCGGGTCATACCAAAGACTTGTAAAAACACTCTCAGAGTTTTGGAGTTCCTTGAAATTAAAAACAAGTTTGAGAACCACTGCACACAAAATGGAACAGAGCCTTAATTAGTCTCATGGGTAAGTAGGAAGAGTTATTCTGTGCGCATAGCCCATTAACCCATTCTGACCTGAGATCAGATTCAAACGAGGTTTCCACTGGACACACACTGGGTCTGATCAACCCATTCTGACCTGAGATCAGATTCTAAAAATGTCAGTCGTTCTTCAAATTTTTCAAAAATAGCAGACCTACAAGCTCGTATCGCGCCACTCGGTGGCGCGATACGAGCTTGTAGATCTGCTATTTTTCAATACATAAAGCGTAAAATGATGCTAACACCAAAATGGGTGCCCGGTCAGAATGGGTTAACTGTTTATCCTGGTCTCTGTGACCACATAAACATACTCCTTCTAAGTCTCTCAAACCCTGCATACATTTTGGACAAACACAGATATAAATGGCAAATGCGTGACGGGAGGCATATATAAACGACCATGATACATTATTTAAAGTTTTTTCCTCATTTCTTTTTTACTTTCACTCTTGTGACTTCTGCCGCCTTTCACCACATTCCATTTCCGTTCCTAATGACCGTCTCCCATTCAATACTCTCTTTTATGTTACGCACTCTCTTTTTCTACACTTCAAAAAGAATACTGAACATTCTTGCTGTGGAAAGAGAGAGAGAGAGAGAGCAAAATATGATTGAGCATGCAGGGAAAGTGGGAGCGGGGGATACAGTACTATATAGCCTAATGTTTTCCATAACACAGCAGCAATGCAATCGAGTTGAGGGAAGTTTTTTTTTTAATTGGCGCTGTTGAGATAACACTTAATAATGATGGGGATGGCTTGAGTGGGGTGGGGTGGTGTCTACAGACTATGCATTTTAAAATGCTTTGCTAGTGAATAATATTCTGGGCCGAGTGGGGCGTGGACTTGAAAAGACGTGCAACAGGGGCAGCAACAATAAAAAGGAAACATACAACAAATAAATGAGTGTTGTGCCTGTCACAGACACAGACAATCAGACATGCACAGAGAAAGTTCAGTCAGGAAACTCACGCATCTGATATTGATTGCCTGTTTGAGTCTCGATAATACATTAAGAGACTACGTATAGGGACAAGCCACGTATTTTGTGAAACGCATCTTCAAAACTGACGCCTGCCTCCCAACAACCACGATGCCTATTCGCTCTTTTTTTATCTGCCAACAGGTATTCATTTAACAATGGGCTCCTGTGGCCATGCAGACACCTGTTGCTGCCTTCAGTCGTTTGGACTGACACCCGCTTCCAGTGTCCAGTCCAACCCAGGTGCTGCTAGCTGGCCATCGACTCGGTCAAATTGGCAACCACCCCCACCCCCTGGTTGGGCAACACAATGAAAGTGGCCTCAATGAATAAAAGTCTGGCAGTTTCCACTGGAAACACAAGCGGGAAATATGCTCACCTGCCTGGTACACAGGCTCCTGAGTAGCGGATATTGCCAAATGTCCATCCATTGAGGTCTAACATGGCTGCTGTACTTTTACAATTTTACAATTTAGGCATTTAGCAGACGCTCTTAATCCAGAGCGATTTACAGTAAGCAAGAACAAAAACATGGTAACAGATCAAATACATAAAAATAGTCATCATGAATCATACGCTGGAATATCTGTATAATGAAACTATGCGTATATACTACATAAGTTAAATAAGTTGAGCCTTTGCATACGCCTGTAAGTTCGTCGAGGCTAGGGCAAGTGTTATGGGCTAAGATGGAGTCTGAAGAGGTGGGTTTTCAGACGACGGCAGAAGATTGGGAGTGAGTCTGCAGTTCTGATTGCAATGGGAAGTGCATTCCATAGTTTTGGAGCCAGAAGAGAGAAAAGTTTATACTTAGTATTAGCATTAGCCACACTGCTCGCCATAAAATGTATTTTGGTTTTTTTATCGCGAACTGAGCGGTCCAACTATACTTTGGTGCCTTTAGAGTCAAGCACCGTTGTTGACTTAAGCCCAATGCGACCCCAATCAGTTGACTTCTTAAGTGTGAATGGCTCAGCTAGCTGCAGGGGTCAATGGGTCGTGTCAGACAGACAGACAGACATACATAGACATAAAGTCACTTAATGGAGGCAGTTGGCACCGCTCAAAAAAATAAGCGTGTTATATTGTTTTTTTTTGGGTTGTTTGTAGTCATTAAATGTAAACTTTAGTCAAACTTAAAGATATGGTGAAATATAAACTGCTGGACACCTTTGCAGGAGAGTGTAGTCATGCAGCACATAATGCAAAAGGGAGAAAAAAGCCTACGCTATGATGAAAGCATTTCAGCTCCAACAGTGTAGCTTCATTACTGTCAATGTCCTCTCCATCCTTTTCTCAAAACTGCCAAATCCATTCTTGCTCTTCTTACTCAGCCACTGTTTCTCTAATCACATGTCTTCCTCTCTCTGCCAGCATAGATCTGACAACAGTACTCACACTGAGGACAGATTTGAATCTTGTTCTTTTTTCTATAGGGAAACACTGCCATTTATAGTGGTTCCCAAACATTTTCATGCAAGAACTGTCCAATTGATACAGTATGTATTTGGCCATGGACCACCAAGACCAGGCTTTATAGAGGGTATGCGCGTGACATCAACGTCATACCAGGAAGTTATACAGAGTGGCAAAAAACCACTTTCTGGCGTTTAACAACGTTAAACGATGTTAAATTCACTTTGCCACTCAATTAGCCACTCACGTCATGCATGCGCATACCCTCTATTGCCAGGGATTGCCAAATGAAGATTTATGTTAAAAGAATATTCAGAATTATTAAAACATTTTTCCAATGTTTCAAGACGCTAAACAGGCCGATCGACAAGCTCGGACCACGTTGCGATCGGATCACGTTGCGGCACGTTGCAAGCTTGCAAAGTGGCAGCGGTGGCTCAGGGGTAGAGTGGCTGGATGGTAACCGCAAGGTTATTAGTTCCAACCTGGGCTCCTCCAGTGTTAGTGTCGAAGTGTCCTTGAGCAAGACTCTAAAACCCTAATTGCTCCCGATGTGCTGGATGGTGGCCTTGCATGGTTTCTGCCGCCATCGCTGTATGAATGTGTGTGTGAATGGGTGAATGTAATGCGCAATCTATGTAAAGCGCCTTGGATAAAGGCGCTATAAAAAAGCACCATTTACCATTTTGCAGATCGTCTATTTTCGAGTAAAACTATATAATAATGTGGTTAAACTAATTTCTCTGGGGAGTGGTGGGTAACCCTGGAAGCCCCTCAAGGACCCACTTTGAGAAGCACTGCTATAAATGCAGGCCAAGAGGCAAACAACAGCCCCTTTGATTAGCTTCGCTGCACTGTTCTCACAGCCTCAGAGAAGAATGTCTGATACTGTACTCTTAGGCTGTTGTTTTGTTTGCGTGTCGTTGCATAATGCCTGAAATATTCCTCAAGAAATTCCACAAACAATCCCTTCTAATCATCTTCCCCCACATGCTAATCCAAGCAGCAATTCATCCAGCCTTCAAAGAAGACAGCTTTTAATTTATAACAACATTTTGACAAACAATTCCCAGCATTTTTTTGCTCTGAACAGATTTGCATATTGTATGAATCAAAAACAGATCACGGCGGCTAAGCCTTCTAATGTTTAATTATGGATTTAAATATCACCTTTGGAGGTTATGTTTAACCCATTTAGACCCTTTGTTTCCATGTCAGTGGTTCACTGGTTCTCAGACTATTTCATGTCAAGGACCCCTGCTCGTATAGCGTGGCACTCGGTGCCGCGCTATACAAGCTTGTAGATCTGCTATTTTTCAATAGCTTAAGTCTAACATAATGGTTACAACACCAAAAGGTGTTCCCATCCTGAATGGGTTAATTTGAACCGTCATTATAAGCTAGTTTAATGTCAAAAAGGCATTGCTTTGAGTCCACACATGTTATTCTTTTAAAGAAATTGTATTGTATGGTCAGACTGTAAAGTGCTCTTCCAAAAGAGTCTGCGTTCCAGAGGAGCCATGGCTCGAGGCAGAGATCCAAGTGAATAATGTTTATTCATCACCTCTGGCTAACGTAACGAACCGTCCCTGTTGCTATATTCATCTAGCCTGCCAAAGACTTTCACCTCCACAACACCCCCGTTTGCCTTTGAGGTCCAATCAATATAATGTCTTTAAGTTATAATTCACCAAGGACTTTTTTAAGATTTGTTTGTTGTTTCTATTCTGCCAACACTATCAAGTGAAGATAGAAAGGAAAGAGGGAGGGAGAGACACGCAGCAAAGGTCGTCATGATTTGAACTCGAACACGCAACATGCTCTCAGGCCAAGGCATGCGCCTGGACCACTTGGCCAGTGGGCGCCCCCAAGGACTGACTATATATATATATATATATATATATATATATATATATATATATTACACTCCAGAGACGCTCAGGACAAGATTATTTTAGCTTCATTGCTTTATTTGCATGACGCGTTTCGCCATATAGGCTTCGTGCCGTGTAGGTGCTTTGCATATATATATATATATATATATAAATCAGGATGTGTGCACAAAAGAAAGCACAGGCTTTAGATTAGAACAGATTCACAGACACTTTTGCATATATTATTATATCATCAATCAAATATTGTTCTGTCAAATGTTTGGAGACACACCCATGTGCAATATCCCCGCATGACCCAGCTCAGAGGTTGCGAACTGCTGGATTAGAACAAGGATGAGAGCGCATGCACACACGCACGCCACCTCTCTCTTGTGGCTGCTGTAAGCTTTCATTAAACAGCACACAGCACATCGAGTGGCTCCCAGCCTCGCCTCAGTATCCCATCCCAGGGGCCGTCACAGCATCTGAAAGCTATCCTTTTAAGTGGATATAATTACTGTTGGAAATCTACTTCTGACCGATGGGTAATCGTTCGGCAAACCTTTACCGATGCCATATGACGTTATATTGATTTGTCTGTGTGCTTTGTGCTATACTGGCTAGAGGCTAAATGTGTTTTGCCATGCAGGGGATACTGGGAGTTGTAGTTCTGGCATTGGTCTCACGCTTTGTTGACGTTTTTCATGTCAGTTTGCTGTACTGTACTGTGGCAGGACATTGCATCACTTTAGGAGTAGGCCTACTGACTGGCGCTGTCCCTGTCCGTGGGTAAATTGTGCTACAGATGCTAACATTTACATTTCTTTCCAGTGTCAGACATACTGTATTAATTGCGTTTGTTATTTCCTCCCAAGATAATTTTATACCATCTGCTCTTGGCGGTCTGTTTGAGAGGCTGTATCTTTGTTTTAGATGACTCCGCGCCTCCTGCACAAGGACATTACAGTTTGCTCTTGGGAGAAATTAAGTTTTCAGAGGCTTAGCTTTACCATTACACTGCGGAAATTATACCACCCGAGCACAATGCACTACTCTCGAAGTTAAAGGATGACTCCAGGACTAAATGGCATACATGTCCCTGTTTACATTGATCCTAAACTACTTGCCACAGGGTCTATTCTGTTGTCCAGTTTCCCCACCAGCCCTCGCAGCATAGAGCGGATTCCATCAGCATATCACTTTACCGCTATTTGCTGCATTCATTATTATTGCAAATATAATATATGAGCAAATATATGAGTAAAACAGATATCACGACATATCCCTTCCCTTCCTTCCCACACCTGTAAACTGTGTGTGTGTTGTCAGTTGAATAGCTGCTGGGGTTTATAATGGCAATCAGATGCACCGAGACAGCAGGGAGAACAGAGTCGATATTCCCCTGCTGCCAATCACACCTTCCTGTGAGCCGTTTGTTGGAAGACAAAGTCACTGTCGCAGCTGCCTGGGTGGCAGCTATTCACCCACCCACGTGCACTCCCCACGTGCACACACACACACACACACACACACACACACACACACACACACACACACACACAAATATGCACGCACGCACGCCAACACACCTCCTACTCAGTGCATGCTGCATAATTCATTTATTTTCCATCTCCACTCCTTAAAAAAGCATGCAAATTGCAGGAGCGTGATAACCACTTCTTCGCGGAAACGAGGTACGACGTGTTGAATGACTCTGTAATGAGCTCTCTGCAACACAATCCATTTCATGTGAATATTATTGTAACTGAAGTAGAACACACGTGCACGCACGCACGCAGGCACACACACAGGTAAACATACAACAACAGCCTCACCATCACCCAAATCATCATCAAGCCAACAAGGCGTTTATTATTTCCAGCCCCAGCTACACTTGTTGTCCTCCTTAACGCTAACAGACTGGACCGGGGAGAGAGCTATACAGAGCATCTTTATCGCTGTTGTTTACTTGGCCTCAGAGACCTTTTGCACTTCCCGGCAGAGAAGGATGGACATACAGTATTGCTAAAATAACAAAGACCCTCCCAGTCCCAAAAGCTCTCCTGTAGTCCCTCGGTACCTCTCATAAGGAAGAGAAATAGGCAAGACTCAGCACTTAAATCCAATAAACACGCACGCACACAGGGACACGCACACACACACCCATGTTGTCCCATTGGGTCCTTTCACAAGTGGGTCCTGAGAGCTTCCAGGGCAGCCTGCAGTCTCTGTACCCACAGGGAGTGGGACACAGTGTCAGATATGACATCTGCTACCATTAACTGGCTGCATGGCTGCCGGAACTTTTCCCATGCAGTGAGGGGTGAAACTTAGAATTTATATTATAAACTTTCACGACAGCCCAAGTACAAAATCGAAATATAATTTATGAAAAGGCTACTACAGTGAATTCGGTTCACAGAAGTTGTAGGATATCTGGGGATTATCTGCCTTCAACCCCCTCCACTCCCCCCCCCAAATCGGGGTCTAGACTATTTCACAATGTTCTTTTTCCACAAATGAGTCTTTAAAAATGGGGGTCGTCTCATATTCGGCACAATACGGTACTTAGTCTCCACCACTGCATGCCGGCACTATAGCTGCGCTGCCAAAGGCCTTGTTGTCACGTCCCGTCGGCCCATCGCGCCCTTTCCCCCCCCGTCCTTCCGAGTCGCCCGGAGCAACGGCATTTTGACTCTGACCCCCGGCCGGACAATCCGATCTGAGCGGACCGACCGTACTGAATGAGTCTGACCCCCCGCCGGACGATCCGAGCCGACCGAGCGACTGAATGCCGCTGAAGGTGAACACCAGACGGGACCTTTATCCAATGGAATGTCAGCACTATTATCTGATGGCACGCTCTTGACAGGTAATTACGTGGACAGAGAGAGAGAGAGAGAGAGAGAGAGAGAGAGAGAAAGAAAGAGTGATGGCTTGGTTAGGTGGTGGTGTGTGGGGAATAGTGGCCTCCTTTCTGGGTAATTAACCACACTGACAGTCATGCACACACACACACACACACACACACACACACACACACACACACACACACACACACACACACACACACAGTGTGTGTCATGCATACATGTGTCCTTGCTGCCACGTTGCTAACCTTGGCATATGGTCGAGCAGACGAGCGAGGTACGTGACATTTTGCTGCCGCGGCGTCGTGTATTAACAAGGCTCCCACATGCGCGGGACGCGCGCGGAGTCACACCTCTTTCGGACACGTTGGCTCGCTGTCAGGATGGGAGGGTTATGCCGCCCGATGGTAAAGGTCACACGGAGGCCTGAGGCGGGTTGCTACACTGGTACTTAAGTCTTATACCACTTCTATGGCCAATTAATGTCGCTCCATTTGTGTTGGCTATCTGCTCTGAGGTTTTATGTACAGTATAGACTAGCTGTAGTGTTTCCTAGTTAGTATTTAGCACAATATGGAAACATTTGTATATCTCAGTATTTACGCCAAATATTGCGATATAGATATACGATATTACCGTTACAATATGTCATATGCTATATGTTTTAAGTGTTGCAACATTGAAAACTAAACTCTATTCAAAAAAGTGTGTTGGTGAGTTCGCTAACGCACTGGACCAGGGCTAGCAACAATGCAACGGAGCGGTGGTTTATTTTGCGAGGGGCACAGGCTAAAACAAAAATACATTGGTATCGCGATGCCGTTGCCTTTTTGCAGTACTGATATTGCGCATGTTCATACCTCGTTAACAATACGACAACGGTATATTGTGCACTGGCCTTACTATTTGGCATCCCTATTCTGAGGCATCCCTATTCTGAGGCATCCCTATTCTGAGGCATCCCTATTCTGAGGCAAACATTCGGTGAAACGGAACCCCCTTCAATAACTTAAGTCAATGAAGTATACAGTCGGGTTTGGATGTTTTACAATGCATTGCATGAAAGTATTATTAGTATGATTATGTAGCAAATTATTATTATATAAGTCATCATCTAAATATATGTCCTTTATTTATTTGTGAATTTATGAATGAAAAAAACGGCTGGGCGCTAAACAAAAAAAAACATGCTATGAAACCTATACTTCCAGCGACCATTATTATGGGCAGCCGGCGCCGCCATGGGCATTATATGTGGTAAAACAAAACAAATATAACAAAACATGAACAATGTTTATGGTTATGAGTGTAGAAAGCAGAGTCCCCAATGGACAGAGAATGAATGTGACCGGTGAGAGGGGATTCTCCTGTTCAACACTAGCAGCTTTCTGATTAATACAGACCAGAGAGAGAGAGAGAGAGCACAGTTTAAACAGCCTGTGGACCGCCCGGGCCCACGTATAGCAGGCATTAATCAAGGAGGGGGACAGAAAGAATTGTTTTCTCTCCGCGGCGTGGCACAAAAAAATAAAACTTCATCTGCGTCTGGTGGCGAGGAGAGGGAGAGGAGGGGAGGGGGGGGGGGGGGGGGGTAATGTGGCGTGACATTCTCTTCATATCGCAGAGCTAGAGGTCACCTCCCGGCACCGTCGACGACGAAAGAGCGAGCGAGCGAGCGAGGGAGAGAAATAACCCTCTCCATCTCTCAACCTGCTTGCGCGCCGCACCGCCCAGACATTCATCAATCGCCGCTACCTCCTTCCTTCCTTCCTTTCCTCGCCTCCATCTATCTGGCCTCGACGGCACACAGAAGTTAGAGTTCTCAAACTCTGCCCGAACCCCAGCAGGGCCTCGGGCTCCATGAAAACAGATATTATAATAATAAAATAAATAGTTCTGTTCTGTCTGTTTGTGTATTTATCTATTATAAAGATGGTTTCACAGGCCCGAGACCAGGGCCTCTGGCCTGATCAGTTAGGGCCGGGACTTAATTTTCGGACCCGATGAGAACTCTAACAGAAGTACACAATCACTGCGT
Organism: Protomyctophum bolini; assembly: GCF_963924005.1. Taxonomy (NCBI): domain Eukaryota; kingdom Metazoa; phylum Chordata; class Actinopteri; order Myctophiformes; family Myctophidae; genus Protomyctophum; species Protomyctophum bolini. The sequence goes on from NC_137881.1 coordinate 11,570,012, forward strand.
AGCCATCAGTGGTGAAAAGTACATTCACTCAAGTACTGTACTTAAAGATGTGTGAGTGCCATGGTTTTTGTAGGCAACCTTTTCTGTTTTGTATGTGTCTATGGAGTTAACATTACTCTAATAGAGCCCATGGTGTGGTTAGAATATTTAAATATGTCTTCCCTGAAACCTGAAAGCCTTTGAGTCAAAAGGCCCGATCGAAATGGTGGTGATATAGTGACATCACAATATAATCCACTCCCCCTTTATCATACAACAACAGCTGTGGGTGCAGCTTCAGTTCAGATGGATCACCACCCATCACAACCAGGAAAACCAGGCATAGGTATTGAATTAACTGGTGGGTGTGTCCACTTAAAACAACATTTTAACAAATATATATATTCCTTATATAATAATAATACCTGGCACTCCATCATTAAGTACTTCTTCATCACTGCATAGCCCTCACACCTATATCTCTGCCTTCACCCCCATCCATTCCAGTGCAATGCATCATTTTGAACACTGACTGTAGCATCCCTCAAAATGGTTCCATTCTCACACTGACTGACAGCAGAATTACAGGCTTTGCATCGGAGCCATGAAAGCCATGGGATTACTATAAGCAAACACATAACAGGATTCTCATTTATGATTTCCAGCAATCGTATAATTGCTGCATGCAGTGCTGTGACACGACAGAGCAAACATTGTGCTAAGTTAAATTTACACCATGTAATTACTTTGACTGGTAGAGAGTGGGCGAGAAGAGGACTTCATTGGAAAGGTGTATAATTTCCAAAAATGCTCAACATAGACACGCACGCACACACACACGCGCTCGCGCGCACACACGCGCGCACACACGCACACACACAGTACGCAGTACGAGTTGTTAATTGGAACTTGAAAGCGACGATGCTTGTATCAAAATACACTTTGGATGCTATTTGCAGGAGTGGATGTGATTGGTGGGTGTTTTAGTTTTTTTTTTTAGGGTCACAGCATCAATTATACGTACTCAGCATCAGCCAAATAAATCACGGTAGCTTTTGCCAGATTAATTTGAAGTCTCCCTTTTCTGGTCCGCTAAAAATGGCTACTCAATACATGCCAAAAGAAAAGGAAATTAACAGCCTGTCTTCATATAATGGGTCAGGGAAAAGTTTTGTGTGCTTGCATGTAGTGTAGATTTAGGTTTAGTTTAGTACATTTTAGTCATCTGAAAGGTTTCAGTGTTACTCTAGTTTTAGTTTAGACTAAATATCATAAGATTTCTAATTGATTTGGCGGGCCGTCGTAATGACAGATTTGACACTTGCTGAAAATAGCACATCTACAAGCTCACAATGTGTCGTTTTGCGATGTGTTGTGGGCTTGTAGATCTGCTATTTTCAGCATTCCAACCAAGTGTAAAATTACTTGTGTCTTTTACTTATACTGACGAAATTGTAAACATATTTAGTCTTAGACGTAGTCATCATGGCTTAGTTTTAATCTAGTTTTCATTTTACAGTCGACAGTTTCAGTCGACAAAATCAACACTAATTGCATGTTTGAGTCATGTATGCAGAGCTGGAGTCCATTGTTCACCATGGCTACAAATATAGAGCCCCTGACAAAAATAATGTATCTTACACCTTGCGACCCCTAGGTGGCTTCACCTGTGAGCGAGATGTGATTGATACATGCAGAGAGAGCACTGTGGATAGAAGCCACAAGGAGGGGATATGAAAGGGATGGAGGGAGGGAAGGAATTGACGGGGCCAGACGGATGACTGACAGGCAGTGAAACACTCGCTCTCTCGACAGGGGAGAGCGCTTAAAGTCAAAGCATCGTCAGGGGGCTCTAGCTGCTTCTGTGCAGAGTGGAGATACCAGGGTGGCTACAAATCACTCCAGCCATGCCGCTATACTCGAGAACACGTTATCTCCCCCTATAGCTCCTACCAGGTTGTGTGTGTGTGCACACACACTGTGTGTGTGTGTGTGTGTGTGTGTGTGTGTAGAGAGAGGGGTGTGGGGCAGTACAATGAGCAGGGAGAGATGTTAATCATGTAGGAGAGACATGGTAAAACCGAGGGAAAAAAGGTGTTTAAGAAAACAGCGGTAAATCATCGGTGTAGAGTCGATATGGAGCTAGCCACCCCCGGGCGGCCCATGTTTCAAACGAGAGACAGATGCAGACAAGTCAGAGGCGACGGACAAGGCGAGGTCAAACAGGGCCGATGGCGTCTGACGAATGGAGGCCATGTGGAAGTGCGTTGGCAGTGCCAAGATATAGCCTTAATTAGCTGTACTCCAGCCATCCATCTTAGCTTGAGCTAGAAATGTCCAGCCCAAGCTCCCCCCCCCCCACACGGCTCCCCTCCCAGGTTCCCCTCCTCAAGTTCCAGGTGAGTTTACCTGCAACTCAGTGCACTGATTGTTGTATGTTTTTTTCTTCCCTTTGTATTTAGGGTTTCTTCCTGGAGGCTGAAACCTTGACAGTCAAACGTGCCAATGAAAACATGACACTCAATCTTTAAGACTCAGATCCAATCATTTCAAAAGCCAATTTTTCCATGGCATATCGTTATATGACATAACCCGCAGATGCAATGTGCTCCAGAAGCTAAAATAATCCATCATCCCCATGCATCGGTTTTTGGTTCACGATGACAGCGGGTGGTAAATCTAATCCAATTTGTGGTTAAGCCTAACCTGTGCAGAATTGCAGATGGATGAGTAGGCATCAGACTGAAAGGTTGACACTGATCTGGTGCTGGCGATGATATGCCCCCTAATTACCATGACATGAATATGCAAGCGAGAGCCGGCCGAGGCGCTGCCTGCCTGCCTGCCGCAAGAGTGCTCAGGGCTCTCTGGACACAAATGCAAAAAAAGTTTAATTGAAAACACTGAGGAGCCCAAATTACCGGGGAGAGAGTCAAATTAAACATGAGTTCCCAGTATTTAGATGCCCGTATAGATGCCAGTTTCAATTTAAACGCGCGTGCAGAAGAGGGTAGAGGAGAATCAGATACGTGGAGGCCAAGGCGCCGGCATCCAGTCCCCCAGCATCAACAAATATAATTCAGCAGATTAAATGTCATGTTTTTTTTGTGTGTGTGTTACAAACATCGTTCAGCAACACTTTCCGTTCATCCATAAAATAGAGGATAGTGGAAGAAAACAATTGTTTTTTTCTCTCGCTGGCATGATGTCATGAAGTCAGTAAGATCATCTTAAACTCCGCCCACGCACGCACACCCTGCCATTGGCAGACAATAATCCTCTGTCCAATCACGGGACACATTGGCTGTCGTGCGGAGGAAGGAGAAGAGGCTCTTTACGGAAAAGATGGGGGCGACGGAGTGATTTGCCTTACACATACAGGCCATGAGATAAGCCCTTTTGGGGTTTATATCCTCCAGCAGATAGAGGGAAACCACATTAGTTATCGTCTCAGACAGATTATAGCCAACGACTCTGTCCTCTAAGTACAGGAAGACGCCAGACAGGCCTTCGCTGTGCCTCTGTACTGCCATTAAGGAGCGTCCTCCTCCGCCTGCACACAGCTCGGGCGCGCTAGCATCAATCTCCTTTACGGCCTCTGCCGAGTTATCGCTTTCACTTGACTCTGTCTGAGGAGATATTGACCTACACCCGCCCGCGCTCCTCCCGTTCCCTGCCCTCACGCGGCACCCGCATGGGAGACGCTTGGAACCGGATGACGGGCAAATATACACCTTGTAAGAACACTCTGAGAGCCTGTGACAGTCACTGGTCTGTTTGGAGACAATTAATGCAAATAATCTAACTTAACATCGACACCAAGATGGAGTATAACAATCAACAACTATCTCGGGCAATGTTTTATCCTCACAATCTATTCCTTTCAGTAGATCTCAGGGAGGAAACAAAAAATTATTCCAGACAAGCAGAACACAAACAAACTCTTGGCAGACAGAAAATCTTCCAGTGTGTACCATTATATTACAAAATATCAGCATTAAGCTGTTGCATTTTGGACAGTACATACAGAATCGTACTGTCCAAAACGGTCAATGGTTTTCGCATTGCCTCTGGGATGGGTCTTCTCTTTGTTTTGGGTCAGGGCCGTTTCTATCATCAAGTGCCATGCAGTGCAGGCTGATGATGAAGAAGCAGGAAAAAGTCAATGCAACGCACAATTTGTTTTCCTGCCTCCGGGTATATTCTTCCGTTCGCTGGATAATCGAGTGGCGACCATCAAACTATAAAAGGCAGAGGCTTAGGGCTCCGTGGCCCACAACCGTGAGTCCAGCCCAGTCAGGCCTCGACTGGGGGGAAAAAAAGAAATCACCTGGGTGACTCCTGAATAACCTATTTCCTCTGCGAAATGACTGATGGGTTGGGATAAGATGTGGGGTGAGGTGCTGGTGTGTGGAGCGCATGCAGTGGTCGGGGAGGGAGGGGAAGGGGAAGGGGGTGTGCGCCTATCTCTGGTTCTGCTCCAGTAGTGCCTCGGTTCATCTGTGCAGCACCCCCCCAACTCCCCAAAGCCCCCGGGAGGAGATTTAAGTGTGTCAAGACTCTGTGTGCGAGGAGATGAGTTAGAGGCCCTCCGACACACTGATGGCGACTAGACTTCATCCTTCCTTGTATACCCTTCTCTTTCCCTCTCTCTCGCTGCCCTCCAGCCTTCCTCTACCCCCTTCCTGCTGTGAACGATCTAATTTTTCTCCCGACTCAATTAATCTCTTCTTCTTCAGCAGACACTCAATCCAGAGCGATTTATAGTAAGCAAGAACAAAACATGGTAATACATAAAATACATAAAAAATAGCCTTCAAGAATCATACGTAGCTAAGAACCTAACAGTGGAATATAATGAAACTATGCGTATACACTATAGAGTGCTATGTCTACATGCTATCTAATTTACATAAGTTGAGCGTTTGCATACACCTGTAAGGTTGTCGAGGCTAGGGCAAGTGCTATGGCCACTTGGCAAGTGCACGACGGGGTAAGATGGAGTCTGAAGAGGTGGGTTTTCAGACTACGGTGGAAGATTGGGAGTGAGTCTGCAGTTTTGATTGCAGTGGGAAGTGCATTCCATAGTTTTGGAGCCAGAAGGGAGAAGAGTTTGGGACGTGTGGAGCGTTGTTACAGCGTTTTTAGTGGAGGTACTTTAGTGGAGGTGGTGGCCTGTGGGCACATCAGTAGCGGTGGCAGGAGGGAATGAGTTCGATGCATGCACCGCCTCTGTCTGTCACTCAAGTCAGAGCCTCGGACACGCGTGTCAGACAGAAAATATGAGGTCTTTGACGCGATGTTAGTTATTGTGTGTCTGCAGAATCTGTGTATGTGTGCACTTTTGTGTATACATGTGTGTGCACGTACTGTATGTGATGCGAGACCGCACACGTGTATATTATACAGTATGCAATGCATGCATAGCAAGGAAAATGAAGGCTGCTCAGCCTGCTCTCCGATTCCTGGAATCCTGCATCGATTGGAATAATAAGCCAGCCAGCCCCCGCCCAGCAAAAAAAAAAAGATCACGTTTTTGATGTTCTTTTAGAGCTAATGTGCTACGGCAGCCATTACGGTATCAGCTACAAGGAATAATTAGAAAACTAGGCATTCCCGTAGGGCTGACTGCAGTGACTGCAAATGAAATAAAACACACACATTGAGTATAGGAAAACACCGAAGCCCAGTCAATATAGACCCATCCCGTGGGTGTTTCTACTGTCAACCACCCGGAATAAACAAATGTTGACGAGAAACCCCTGTTGACAACCCCACCGCCTCTCACCACCTCTCAGTCAAGGAAATCATAGCGGAATATGTGGGAGTATAGCCATGCGAAGAGGTCAATGTGTATTTATTTTAAAAAAAATCACACACGTGTGAACTGAGTGGTGCAATTCCCCCCCCCCCCTCTCTCTCTCTCTTTCATTAGAGACACAGCACTACCCCTCTCTCTGTTTCTGTTATAAATAAGTCACATACTCGTGCTCATTTACACACGTACACAGGTACACGGACATTGCTGGTTGTAGGAGTGGTTGCACCACTCAAAAACAATGTCGTGGAGGGAACAGAAGGGTGCATGGGCGTTGGGAGGAATTAGCTAATTATGCTATGATAAGGTGGATGCCACTGTTTAATATGCTACGAGAGGAAGAGTAACACATTCCTGTTCTCAGACTAAGCTGTCAGAATACATTTAGCTATATTATAATTAGTAGTATTAGCATTCTTTTTTTATTTAAGACGTTTATTTGGGGGTTCCAAATGACTCCATGGCACAGACAACTTTAGGAACTCCAGAATGGTATAACATAACAGGCAGTTCACAGGGTAAACACAACCTCTCAATTTAATGTCGACATTTTGGAGCGAGTGCTAAAGCAAACAGCCACAAAATTAAATGGTGTCCCTTTGCCATGCCAAGTGCCGTTTGTGATCAAGCCCTGACATCCCTGGGCGTTGATTCGTATTCGGGGTGGGGGGGGGGCTGGAGGGGGTTCAAAGCACCAGTCATGCATAATACAAGCCACTTTGTTTATTAATGGCGAGGCGTCCCAGATGAGAGCTCAAATCCTGGGCTCCCGCTTTAATATCTGACGGCTGAATAATTAGAGAGAGGGCCCTTACAGTACATCACCGCACCCCTCTGAAGCTCCCCCGGCCCCCCCTTGGTCTAACAAAAGCCAGTTCGACACCGCTGCCTGCCGCCGCCGCCGCCGCTACGGTGCAGAGCAGACGCCATGCCCGGTGCACCCGCGGTGCTTTTATCTGCCGCCGTGGCAGCCTCATACTGGGGTGGGGTGGGGGAGATGAGAGGGGAGGGCCCCTGTCACGCAGCCTCATACTGGGGTGGGGTGGGGGAGATGAGAGGGGAAGGCCCCTGTCACGCACCGCCACAGTGCAACCATGTCAGCTACCCACTGAGCTCTGCGCCAGCTGTTAATGAGTGCAGGGCAGGCAGCATCCTTGTTTAAGGAGAATCCACAGGCGGCTCCTGCATCTCTGAGAGAGAAGTGCACGGTGTTTCATTATGTGTGAAATGCCAACTAGAGAGCTATCCGTTGCTCTCATTTTCTTCATAAAATCGATTGAGCATTGAATACCCTTTACATCGTTGTGTTGGTTAAAAAAAAAATATTGAACCAATGGAAAGTATTAAAATGTTTCTTTGGCGAAAACCTCCTAACTCCATTGGATCCTCAAACTATCTGCCAAACCAGCTAACTCCACCCGTTTATCCAACTTCTCTTCTCTTTCTTTCTTTCCTCCCATAAGTGAGTGCTATTGAACACGTCTGTGTGTTGGTTAAAACAACTACCAATGAAAAGTATTAAAAAACCTTCTTTGAGCTGGATGTTTGTATTTTCAATTTCCTGATAAATGGTTAGGTGGTTTCTTGCAGACAGCAGAGATATACTGTATATATGAAATGAGAGAACACTATTTCAAGAAATAGCTAGCCTTGCATTGCAGTGCTCAATGGTGAGGTGGTTATTCAAAACAATAGGTTTTTATATGAACTTGGCATCATTATTCTTATAGGATCTATTCATAGTGCTATGCATGCATTAAACCTAGCCTTAACCTCAGTAAAAACTATGCCTGCTAGGGAGCCTAATGAGATGTAAGGCGTTGGAGGAATCCATAATAATATCCCATGCAGGGACCGATAATGAATATCTTTCCATCGACACCAAATATTGTAGCCGGAAAAATAGCCAATCAACAAGCTCACAATGTCTATCTATACACAAGGTCTATCTACAAGGAGTCCCGTAGAGAGATAGAGAATGTTTGGCCATTCATTTAGGTCCAAACTAGAGACGCGCACGGGTCCATGGCATGCATGCAGTATAACTAACTAGAGGTTCTTTACTGCACTCGCCGTGACCCAATACCATTGTTCATGTTCCTTTCTTGGTGAAAGGTGCACGTTGAAATGACCGCAATGACCGAATGAATGTAACTGATGGACGGTTAAAAAAATATATAACTCCCATCCTGATGTGATAGCGAGTGACGCGAGTCCAGCGGAGCCGCGGGGACATTAATCAAACGGCAGGCATGAGGGAGGATCATCACCACCTCCGGCAGCACAGAGTGCTATCTCCGCTGCTCCTCGCCTATAATGGAAAGAAAGCTACGAATGGCTGTTTCTGGCGGCGCGCGTTCATCTGGTCCCCGTGGTCGTGTATGACACCTTATTTCGTTGTCGGACCCACAATGCAACGCTGTGGAAGACAGGGGAAATCAATTTGGACGACGGCCACGGGGAGATGTGTGTGTGTGTGTGTGTGTGTGTGTGTGTGTGTGTGTGTGTGTGCGCTTGCGAGGCAGCGAGCTGGCTGGCTGCAGGCGGGTGGGCGGACGGACGGGAGAGGTGATCGGCGCCGGTGCTGATATATGTCAAGAGTATATTCTGGGCTTTATTTCACGCTAACAAGGATCCATCACTGTGCATTAATGACACACATATACTCCGTCTCCCCCGACGGGTGGGAGAGGTCTGAATAAACTAGAGGCCACTCTGACGCAATAAAGGAGGATGTTTGTTTGTTTCTGGTCACAGGAAAGTGAATCTGCATGCCAAAAAGGTTACTGAAAAAAAAAAAACTACAGAGCAGCAAGTCAAATTATTTTGTTTTTAAACAATCGCTCCCAAAGTCTGACAAAATGTACTGTATAACATTTACACCTACGTATATTAACTGTTTCTTCATGACTTGACAGATCTCTCCCTTTCCACACTGATCTTTCTATAGCGCTGCAGATCAAGTCATACCATGCTCTCTCGGCAGCCATCTTTTGAGTGCTGCTCATTTCGCAGCGAGATGCCTTGGATCTGTGTCGGCTTCACTGACCTCCCACTCCTGTAACAAGCAGCAGGGCTGCCATTCTGAGTGCAGCCAAAACAAGAGTGCAAACTCAAACAATTCCACAGAGCCCATGCACTCGCAGCCCTGGGCCATGAAGCTGTCAGCGCCACTGCAAACAGGCACGCAGGGATACAACACAGCCAACAGGTTTCTCCCCCATCGGATACGCTTGCCCGCACAAAAACAAACAAAAACACACTAACCTGTGGATACTGAGTCCACTGTTTTTAGGCATTTGCATTTGATGTGCAGTGCACTGCAGAGTGAGACACTGAGGAGGTGCTATATGGTTCTCAAGGATGTCCATGTCAAGGACTCCAAAATTGTCACATATTTGGCCATGGACCCACATTTGAAAACACAAATGTGCCAGGAACCCTCATACGATTTGTGTTGTTAGACTTGATTTAATAGTTTATAGTATACAGTAGGTTGGAGAGAGTGAAACCCATAATCATTCGTATAGTACATTAGCACATTCTATCATTGGGTTAACTTCTAGCTTTGAGAACCACTTTGCTCCGCGTCACACAAAAACACACTTCATAAAATGTCCACGTGATACAACGGGCGGGCTCAAAGCCAAGTACAGAGTGCGAGATTGAGGGCGGGGTGCATGGAGGGGTCATGCATTTAAAACTATTCTTGGCAGAAGATTGGATTCAACACTCCTCCTATCATTGTGAAATGGCTCCAGGAGGATGACAACACACTGGCTCCATTTTTTTGCCTGCATGGGCAGCATTGCGGTGAGGCGCCGTGCTCGCTTGGCGCTGTTCACATTCCACCTTTCCCAGAAAGCAATGAATGCTTCAGGGGTGAAACAGCGATGGACGGGCGGGGGTGAGAGCAAGGAGGAAGGACAGGAAATGTCAGCGACGACGAGCTTATCTAGACGGGCCAGAACACCAGAAGCGCCCTCTCTCGCTTTCTCAGTGGTGGCGTGTGTGCGTGCATTTGGGTTGCGTGTCTCGTCGGACTTGCTTAGGGGGAGGGAGGTGGAGATGGTTCATGAATACTAATAGCGTTCTATGAAAGAGAAGGGTTGTGACTCGGCTTTCAGAAGAATCGCCCGTCTGCGCCCTGGAACACAGACGTGGGGGGAAAAAGGTGAAAACTAAATAATAAACTATATTGAAAAAGAGAACTGTGTAGGATGAAGGCAATGTTTAATTACGAGTGTACCAAAATGCAAGCATGGAAAAACACCAGGGGTACATGCAGGTGAAAGGGGGGGGGGGTTAGAGATAAACTGAACTAAATTACGACTGAGAATGAACGAACGAAGTCTAACGAACTCAGCAACAAATGTACTGTCAAGGTCTGTCTATTGACAATGGACACTGTTTCTAGTGAGGTTGAGTGTGCATATTAGGCATGTAACGATTCACTCAATTCACAATACCATTTGTATCACGATATGTTCACGGTACATTTTTTCACGATATTAAAAAAAATAAATCCAGAAAAATGACTGAAAAATCATTCAAAATGATCATTTTTTAATTAACTTTTACTTTACTTTTGACAGTGCAGAAACATAATTGCCAACAACCATCACCTGGGCACAGTCAGTGTCACACACAGCTCCTTCTCTCTACTACTGAAAGTATGACTGCATGGAGTCTCCATGCACTCTCCAAAAGCACTTGAATATGATGGAATATGATTAAAGCTTCACATTTCATCGCACACACACACACACACACACACACCATAATTCACTACCCCCCCTAAAAATGTATATCAAATTGTATTTTGTATTAAATCGATTAATATCGTTACATGCCTAGTGTGCATACCAGTGTCTCTGAGCGGCCTTCTCTTTGTGACCAACCGGGTCCTGCCATTATGCACACTAACAAACACTTCAAGAACACCACCTGGTGTGTTACCATGGAAACTGGCCAAATTGTCAAATAATAAGGCAAAACATTAGAAAATAGCCCTTCTGCATTTTCACAATATTGATCTCTGTGGAACTGAGTCAAACTAATTTGATATGTTGAATGCCTCAAAACATCGAGAACCTGAAAAGGTTGAGGATCCCTGCCCTATACCAACAGCCCCTGGTACTGTAAACCATCCCAGCCATGTGAATCAGGGGTGGGCAACCTTGATGATGGAGAGGGCCACTATAGTTCCACACTCACTCCAGAGGACCACTATAGTTCCATAGTTCCACACTCACTCCAGAGGGCCACTATAGTTCCACACTCACTCCAGAGGACCACTATAGTTCCATAGTTCCACACTCACTCCAGAGGGCCACTATAGTTCCACACTCACTCTAGAGTGCCACTATAGTTCCATAGTTCCACACTCACTCCAGAGGGCCACTATAGTTCCACACTCACTCCACAGGGCCACTATAGTTCCACACTCACTCCAGAGTGCCACTATAGTTCCATAGTTCCACACTCACTCCAGAGGGCCACTATAGTTCCACACTCACTCCAGAGGGCCACTATAGTTCCACACTCACTCCAGAGGGCCACTATAGTTCCACACTCACTCCAGAGGGCCACTATAGTTGACACGTGACACATTTTGAGCTTGTAGATCAACAAAAAAAAATTCTAGGCCTATATTTGAATTGAAATCCTTCATAATGTTTTTTGTATTTTTGAATTGGAACACTGACAAGTAACCTTTTTATTTAAGTACATATACTGTATAGACTGAAGTAATTAAAGCGAGGCATGTTAGGAATTGTAACAGCTGAAATCAATACAAAATCAGTATTCTGATATTAACCTGCGGGCCGCACTAAGTGAAGCTGGGGGCCACATGATGTGGCCCTCGGGGCCACCAGTTGCCCATGTATGCTGTGAATTCACATCATGACATGTGTGTCTTCTGCGGAGTGGGCTCGTCGAACGCACCGAATGGGCGTGCGTACTGCATAACCCTAAAAAGTGACCTCAACACAGTCACAGTGGTGACAGTAAATGACAACAAGTGACATCCCCCCGGGATCAACAATCCACTGTGGCTGTCAAATAAATGGGCACAGGTGTGGTTTTTTACAGTGTAGTATTGGTGTCCTCCTCACAAAACATCCTGACAAAGCCATCAATCATTTTTAAACGCACACCACTCTGTGGCCGCAGATGGTGTGCGAGCAAAAAGTATTTAAAAAAAGTATCAGTCGATAATCCATCAACAACACATCAGAAATGGCTTTTTTTTCTCCTTCCTATAATGGATTAGTCCGGCAGTGAGTCACAGTCCCATGTGTTTGATGAATAATATTGATATGGTGCGCGCACGTACGTGTGTACGCACACACACAGGTTGATAGGAAGCCATGTGTCACGGCCCTGTCATTATCTTAAATTGTGTGACAGCTGTAGGGCGCCAAGGTCACAATGCCATTTCTTGCCCTCAGCCGATCTCATCTCTCTACACTCTCTCTCTCTCACACACACACACACACACACACACACACACACACACACACACACACACACACACACACACACACACACACACACACACACACACACACACACACACACACACACACACACACACACACACACACACACACACACACACACACACACACACACCTGAGGCTGAACTATAGCACCCGGTTCCCTAGGTAACCGGTAATGATGGACAGGGGCAAGAGCAGAGTGATATAGAGATGATTGGTGGAATTGTGCCAGTGGGGGATGTGCCTCGATGACAGGGGTTATTCACGTGGTGGCACGCGGGCCACGTCCCGACCAGAAGAAACCTCTGGAGAAGCCCATGCGGCAAAAGCTTGAATTAAATAGGCTATGCTTCAGTGGTTCTCCACCATGTGGTCCTTGAGGGGCTACCAGGTGGTCCCTAGCTAACTGCTGGACGGTTGTTGTAACCAAATGGACCCTAATTAGAACTTTAACACGTAAAATGAAACCAAATGGACCCGTAATACAGGTCCATTTGGTTTAATGTCACGCTCTAAAAATAGTTAAATTATTGTTAAACATCTGCATTACTTAATTTACAAGTCGTCGGCACAATTAGAGAGTGTAGAATAATTGTGATTTTGATAACGTTTGCCTGTTATATCTCTCCTAATGTTGAATTATAACGTCAATACAGAATGGAAATATTGTTTCGTTTCGGATCTGAGAGTCTAAATGTCATTAAAATGGTGGTCTGTGGCTGAAATGCAGAATGCATAATGGACCGTTGATATGAAAAGGGTTGAAAACAACTCGGCTACTTCAATAACAATGTTAACATTTCATTGTAATAGTATTTTATTTATTTTTATGGGAAGGCTACGGTTTGCCGTAGTTTTATGTTATTGCTGTAGAAATGCACATGACATTTGCCTATTTTAAAGGTATACGTATCGATATAATGTCACACCTCGTGGTTTAATGCATTTGCATACAAATGTGCGCGCGCGTGTGTGTGTGTTATATTATGTTAATGTCACTGCCATTTGTTATGGTTTATATGCATTGTGGCTGTTTTATATTCCACTTAATTCTATACTGCACTTTGTGATGTGCCTGATGGCCTGTATGAGACTGTCGGCTGTGTGACCCAGACACTGGGAGTTGTGCTTCTATTACATTCACTTTAAAATATGAGTCTCGCCCACCTGCAGGTACATTTGAATGTGTAATTGAATAGCCCTGCTCTATATGAGCTATAGGTGCTCCCTCTCTCTCTCTCTCTCTCTCTCTCTCGTTAAAATCCAGCAGAAACGAATGTACACACTGTCGAGCGGAAAATACCACAGCACGCGTGTGCACATGCGCACGCACACACACACACACACACACACACACACACACACACAACCCCAACGCCCTCCCCTTGCCAAGGACACAGGCAGCGGAGCACACATACACATCAGTGAGATCTGCTGGAGCGTCTCCATCCAAAACATCAAGCACAGGCTGCATCAAAATGAGCTCTTTAATCCCATCAGCCCGATGCAGCGGGGCGTTCAGGTATGGATTACCTCGCACGGCAAATATCCCTCTCTCTGTCTCCATTCCAAAGTCATGAGCCCATGCAGCCAGCGTGCGTGCGTGCGTGTCCCCACATGTGTCCCTAACTGCGTTGACGGATGAGCTGTGAACAAAGCGTGACATATCGACAAAGAGGCGGCCGCCTTTCTTGATGCGTGAGTGATGTTCAGACGTACAAGCAAAACGTGCCTTTGAGTGAAGCTCGTTAGTTTATATTTGGAACGATGTAGGCCGGTACAAACCTCTCGTGATAATGTATTCTCACATGCACTGCACTGTAAATAACTCACGAGGGGTGGGGGTTTGAGGGGGTGGGGGGTGAGGAAGTGGGAATGTTTTCATAACCGCCGCAGCCTCACAGACGCATTAGAGACTCTCATAATTCAAATCTGGCTGTGTGTCAGTCAAACCCCAACACTATGAGAACCCCATAGACGGAAGGAAGGGACATCGCGCGCCCTGGGGCTTTTTGGACACAACACAGCAAAAGGCTTCAAGGTCTCTGTTAAAACAGGTACAGGCTGACATCCGAGCTGTGCAAGAGAGTGGCCACATTCGAAACGAGAAGCAACGACTTTAGACAGCCATAGTTACTCCATGTTAGGACAGACTGGGATTGATGAGGTCCGTGTGTGTGTGTGTGTGTGTGTGTGTGTGTGGGGGGGGGTTCTATCACCAGCCTCCAAGGAGCGGGCGAGACAACAAAAGCGATTGAGGACAGTGGGATGACAGCCCCCCCCGTCCTCCCAATTAGCTCCCAATCAGAGACCTTTTTGTGGGACAAATGGTGCGGCGCTTGACTGGACAGAAATGAATGGCTTTTACATTATAGACACGGCCGGGGAGCCGTTGGAGGGTTATGGGTTGAGGGGGAGAGGCTGGGGGGGCTGGTATTGTTGGGGTTATCGTGAAAAGGGGCCTTCCTTCGTCACCATTCCATGTAGGTCGTTAATCAGACGACAACGGAGAGGACGAGACAAACACGTGGCTTCCCTCTTCATACTCATCGGCACGCGCCTCGCACTCCATCAAACTCTGAAGGAGGGGAGAGCCAAAACGAGAACGCAATGCCGCACAAACAATGAGGCAGATCATTATGCCATGCCTGCATGCTATATCCAATTACCATGTGCACCCCACTGCGTGCTGGGCGTTCAACGTTACATAATATAATTTGAATAAAGTGCATCTGAGACAGATGCACACAGTCCATCTAAATGCTAAACAAACCGTCTCACCCTCCACACCCTCCATCCCAATGGAACATGAGCTGCTGAGACATTAGTGCTTCACCGTTAGTTGCAAGAATGGAATCATCTCCTCCTCCGTGGAATGGAGTGGACTGCCCATGCCCATGTCCGATGTGATTTTAGCTGTGGTCAGCGTGCTGGCTTGTGCGCGTGCATGCATGCAAGTGAGTGTTTCCGTATCAGTGTGCAGATACATGCCCGTGATCTGCGTGCCGCCGTGCATCCCTGCAGGAGCACCAGCAGAATAATGACTTCGCAAGAAGAGAGGGCGAGATAAGGCTCGAGTACAGTGGAGTCGCACTGTCGCGCCACGTCTGATATGCACAACACCCGAGGGTGGGTTCGGGGCCACTCCCGACAGCGTAGTGTACGATAAGTGCCATCTTGCCTGCATGGGACACAAGTGCCACTTCCCCTCAGCACACAGCGAGCAAGGTCAGGGCGTGTGGATGACTTTTGGCCAGGGCAGGGACGTGAGGGCGGCGGGGTTGTGGGTTGTTTGCGGACGTGCAGTCTTTAGACGGCTGGCGTTCCCGAACTCATGGGGCGACTCATGCAGTGATAACCAGCCAAGAAGCCTTCTTCAGAACATAAAGTGGGAAAACAAGTGGCCTTCTTATCACCGAGTGGGGCATCAGAGCTTGTAATAAGCTGTGTCACTCGGGTTAGCAATACAATGAGAGCCGCTGGCTGTTCTTTTTTTAGTCAAGGCCCTGCAGGATGGAAGTGTTTCTGATGCTGATAGAAATTGACTCCCACCTGCAAGAGTCTCTGTTTAATGTGCCTCGCGTTGTTGTGTATAGTAGCAAATACAGAGAGCTACAAGAAAAACAATAACACAAGCCACAATGAGAAGCTACACTGCTGTTTGCCATGTGGGGATGCATTACTCCATGTTCGGACAGGTACTAGCCTCTAGGTAAGGCTCATATACAGTATTTATTTACTTATATATATATATATTGTACAGTAAATTTCTTTAACAATGTAGTACTTTGGCCTTTTTGCGTTGCTTAGTGTTGTATTCTTTGTAGATTCTTATTGAATTTATTCTGGAGTATTCTGGAGGATAAACATGGATGCTTTACTGTCTGAATTCTGTAATGTCATATTGTAGCACTGATGTGTTTTTTATTTCTGCCTCTTGGCCAGTTCCCACTCGTAAAAGAGATTTCTGTCTCTGTATGTGTTTTTACTGGTTAAATAAAGGTTAAAAAAATACTAACTGCTACTGCACGCTGCCTACTTAACCTCTAATATGGAGCGAACTTTTGGTGAAAATGGCAGATCTACAAGCTCACAACACATTGCATCATGATGCATTGTAAGCTTGTAGATAGGCTATTTTCAGTGACTATAGTGTAGAGAAAGAAATAGGAGGGGGCTTAGTATATAGCCCAGAGCAGTGGTCTTCAACCAGTGGTCCCGGGACCACCAGTAGTCCTTGAGGGGGTTCTAGGTGGTCGCCAGTTAAATTATGGAAAGCTGGTAACCAAATGGACACTTTACACTCTCAAGAGTTACATTATTGTTAAACATCTACTTAATTTACAAGAAGACTGCACAATTAGACAATGTAGAAGAATAATTGTTATTTTGATCAACGTTTGGCCTGCTGTCTCTCCTAATGGTACCAACATCAACACAGCATGGGATTGGGGACACAATCTTATCCAACAATTACAAAAGGCTAATTTGAGGCAAAATGTCATCAAATGGTGGTCCGTGGCTCAAGGGCCGAATAATAATAATAAATATTAGCCTTGCTTGACATGAAAAGGGTTGAAAACCACTGTCCCGGAGGGATTCTATTAAACTACTGTAAGTACAGAGGTGTGGTTAATAATGTTGTCTACAGCATAATAGCATATTGTTTCTAGCTTACATTATAATTATTGACAGATAGAGACACAACAGAACAAGACAAACCACAGAAGAACAGTGTCGTGTCTGGAGGATGCACTAACCCCTTGGCCTGGGCTCAGCCGCAGCCGTCTCCCTGTGATAATCTACATGTTCCCTTTCAGCACACACAAAAAAACTAAACCATTTTCTCCAGCAGACCAATATCTTCTGACAGCCGCAAATCCACAGAGAGAGGGCCCGAGAACATTTTTATGTTAATTATGTAAATTTAAATAGCTTAGCAACTCGAGATGCAAGAGAAGAGCAATCCAATTATCCGAGCTTGGAGGAAGAGAGAGAGGAAGGAAGGAAGGAAAGAAGGAAGGAAGGAAGGAAGGGAGCATGCAGGATGTGCATCGGAACCGCCTGTTAGGACCTAAAATAAAGGTGCATGTGTGTGTAAGGCATCTGTGCACACAAGTACGTGCCTGTACACATGTGCGGTTGTGCACGCGTGTGTGTGTGTGATTGAGTGCTCCTCTCACCCCATGCATTTTTTTGCATTTGCAGGTCAACAAATGCTATATAGCGCGCGAGTGTCGCAAAAACACCCTTTTTCAATTTCCTATTTTACAAAACATCGGCATCATTTCTCCACGTCCCGCAGACAGACTCTCTCTCCCCCCAACCCCCCCCTCCCCCTCTCTCCCCCCCCCCCCCCCCCCCCTCTCTCTCCCCCTCTCTGGTGCTTGTATCGAGCGCGAGGAGGTGCAGAGGAGAATGTGAATGGCTATAAATCCAATGCGGTACTGAGCACCGGGTTAGAGGCTGGGCGGCCGATACGGTCAATGGAGGCTCATCGCACCCCCGATCGACCGACCGCTCCTCTGGTCGCCTGCATGACACCTTGTCTTGTTTGACATGCATTAGAGCGAGAGAGACAGCTAGGGAGACAGAGATAGAGCGAGAGAGAGACAGAGCGAGAGAGAGAGACAGAGAGAGAGAGAGGACGGCTGAGGGAGAGGCGGAGATGGTAGGATATGAGCAGTCAAAACACGCTGTGGTGTCAAACGAAAGGCGCTCCTCCTGCCTCATAAATAGTAGTGTCACGATGATGTACTGTAAGATGCTGAGAGAGGGAGGGAGTGTGGAGAGAGAGAGAGAGAGAGAGAGACAGAGACAGAGAGACAGAGAGAGGGGACGGGCATCAAAGTGATCGTCAGCCTTGCTCCGTCCCTGACAGCAGAGTCTTAGCTAAGAACAGTGCAAGAAGTGACGCACACAGCAGCAGCCGGCGCTGAGCACACAGTACACAGCCTATAGAATGTAGGACACAACAATAAGCAATGCTCAAGGAAGCAAGCAAGCATAACGCCGGGTGATTGCCAGCCAGGGTACACCGTGTACCGAGGCTCGAAAAGGCCAGCAAAAGGGCATAATCAACGCCATTGGTGATTAACAGGAGTTTAACGGCATGAGTCTTGTAGTGAGCCATGTTCTGGGGGGAGAATATTCAGTCAAATACCGGTAAATGAAGATCTACAAGCTCACAATGTGCTTGTGGATAATCTATTTTCGGCCCTAATAATAGACCCCCGAGGGTCACAAGGCCAATAAGTGTATAGGGTTAAAGAAGTGCTCAAATTGATCTCACTCCCCAACATTAGCAGCACCAAGATGGCCACTCCATTCAGAACACGTCATGGATATGGGAGTCCCAGGACGCAGCGAGGCATCCCGGAGGGGAAATGGCTGATGTTTAAAAAACCCTCCTGCCATTCCTGGAGGCCATGCATCAAGAGATGCAGGGGCCCCTGGGGGATCTGCAGCCAATGAGGTTGGTGTCTTAGGCCAGGCCCTGCAAGGGACTTGACCACAATCAATAGGTGAATGAACCAATACGCATGTGATCAACGCACACCTTCTGGCCAGCACAAATCAAACCCTCCAAGATAATTGACTCCCATTGACCCCCTTAAGCCTGTGTCGTTCCTCTCAGTCAAACCCCACACACACACACACACACACAGTGCACAACCTTGTGTCACTCAGGGGGCCGACGTGGCACTTGTTAATCAACAGCATCGGCTTTAGTCAAACCCCCGCGAGAGCGCAGGGGGGGGGGGGGGACTCGGAGAGGTCACCAAAAGAGGATGAGGAGAAGCTATAGGCGTCCTTACCGTGGCCCCCGCGGGTGAGAAAGGGCATCCGGTTGATGGCGATGGGCACGGTGCCGTGCTTGTTGTGGAAGTGGTGGACATGGTGGGTGGTGCTGAGGGAGGAGGAGACGCGCGCGGCCACCGCGGGGCACGGGAACACCAGCAGCGCCAGCGACAGCACCAGCCTGAACAGGTAGGCGGGGCTGGCCCACACCACGGGCGTGGCCTGTGGCGGCTGCTGCCTGTCCTCTACGTCTAATACCTCCACCTCCAGCTCCGCCTCCTCCGTGATGGGGGCGGGGCCTAAGGGCAGGCCCCTCCCCCTCAAACGACACAAACAGGAAGTGAACATCTCAAACGGATCCGGGGCCCATGGTCCCCCTTGTTGTTCCAGCCCAGGGATAGGAAAATAATTAATTAAAAAAATGTAAAAAACAAGATATGAGCCAGGGCAGGAACAAAAAGAAGAAGAAAAAAGAAAAAGGCACGATCCTCTTTCGGAAATCCTCAGAAAAAAAGGGTTCCGCAAAAACGGTGACGTTACGTTATGGCCAATCGGGAAAAATAGAAAAATAAAAATAGAAAATCCTTCCGAAAAAGGAACCCCAAAAAATCCTCAGAGTCCGGCGTCGATATCCAGAAGATCCTTTCACAATCCTCGAAACGAACGGTCGAAACGGCAATCACCACCCCTCCCAGAGAGAACAATCAAAAGACATCCAAACCCCCGTCACGCCAGCTTAAATCTCGACGTTTGATAAGGCAACCTCCTTGACACCCCAACACAAATAACCCCTGGCAGCCTATATGTGAGCAGTCAGCAATAAATCGGGACACAGCGCTGATTACAAAACGCAAAGCCCCGTCTCGGCCACTGAGGGTATAATTAACGCAGTATTTCTTGTCTACGGTTCCTCGCGTCTCCAGTCAACATGCACGGTCGGGCGGCTGATGAGGGGGGAGAGATCGAGCTTCACAGGGCTTCTATACATCCATAACCCAGACCGCCATCATCACATAGCAGGCAAGAATCCACTACAGCATCCCTCCAGGGCTCTCAGGAGGACACAACTTCAACGGAGAACAAACGGAGGCAAATGTTTTGTACGGAGAGAAGCGAGGGGAGCGAGAGAGATAGAGGAGGAGAGGAATCGGTGCTGAGACGGAGGTGCAGCTGGATCCCGTCTGCGCTTACAGTGCTTCAAATCCCTGGAGGAGCTGCAGGGAGCCTCGCAGTCTGCAGCAAAGTGGCAAAAACACCGATGAACTGACGAGTACCAAGTGGAAGACGAGATGATAAATGAACGACGGGGGAGAAAAAAAAGAAAAAAAAATATATATAAACCCAAAATGCACGGTTATTTTTTCCAAGCACGGCAGCGCTTAAATCCCTCTCGTCCACTCTACGCCCCGACCAAGTGGATCAATAGCAGTTCTGGCATGCGGGGCGTCGCGGACGGCCGAAACCCCAAAGAACCAAAGCTTTGAACCACCAGCATCAAAGTGATCTCTGTCCCTCCTCCTCCTCCCCCTTGAGTTGGCTGGTCCAGTTCAACAACACACGATCCTCCAATCTTTCCCCACTTGCAACGGAAGAAAAAAACAAAACAAGCCTGGATCCTTTTATCCCCCCCCCGATTCTCCTCCCGACAATTAAGATGTCTCTCTTGTCCTCTTTCAGGTGGCTGCAGTTTTTCTTTTCTTCTTTACTGGGCGGGGAACAGGCTGCAGGCGGGTGCGGGTCCTCTCGGCGAATCTCCGACACACACTCCTACCGCTGGCTGCCTCCGAAGGTCTGACGATCCTGCCGCTGCTACTGCTGCTGCTGCTGCCACTACGGCTGCTGTGAAATTCATGCTAATTGAATCAGAAGCTGCAGCACCGAGAGCATCCTTCCTTCGCACGCGGCGCGCGGCTCTGCCCCCACTCTCTCTCTTTTCTGTTTTGCAAGAGAGCAGTCGGTCTCTCTCTTTCTCTCCCCGATGCACACACACACACTCGCGCAAGAGAGCTCCACACTTGAGCGTGAGGACAGGGGGGAAGAAAAAAGCACCAAAAATCTGAAGCAGGAATGAAGCCGAGCGGGGAAGGGAAGGCGTCTAACGGCACTCGCGCTGCTTTGAATGCACGAGCCGGAGACTGTGATAGATGGTCTCTCAGAAGAGTGCAGGGAGGCGGAGGAGAGGAGAGAGTCCGTGTGTGTGTGTGTGTGTGTGTGTGTGCCTGCGTGTGTGTTTGTGTGTGTGTGTGCGTGTGTGTGTGTCTAATCTAGGCGGGCGAGTGTTTGGGAGAGAGAGAGAGAGAGAGAGTGAGAGAGAGAGAGAATGAGAGAGAGAGAGAATGAGAGAGCGAGAGAGAGAGAGGGGTGGGAGGAGAGGGAGATGAGAGGAACATTAGGAGGGAGGGTAGTTGCATGTTGTGTGGACAGTGGACACAAACACACGTGCACGCGCACACACAGTGTATGTTCAGAAAAAAACCCAGCTTGTGCCAAGCCCGTCCTGGAGAAAGTGACGTGGGCGGGTGTTGTGTTTCACTCTCAATTCCAGAACACTTGTCACACGCAGACACTCTTCAGATAAGTAGTGGTTTGTGCAATCACCCCACGTACGCATATAGCCGCTTTCCCTTCCCCGCCCCACACAAACACACACGTGCTTGTAAATTATACACACACTCACTCACGGGGGGGCAGGAGGAGTCTCTGACGATTATGAATAATTCAGTCGCTGGCCAAATTAACGAGGGACATCTCCTCCCTCTCTCGTCGTCTCCTGCTGGCACATGTTCCTCCTTCTGTGTTTCTTCTGTCCACTTCTCTTTCTTCTACAGCTTCATCCATCCATCCATCCATCTTCAACCGCTTATCCATAGTCGGGTCGCGGGGGCAACAGCTCCACCAGAGAGCTCCAGATTTCCCTCTCCCGAGCAAAATTAGTAACTTCCTCCTGGGGATCCCGAGACGTTCCAAGGCCAGTGAGTCTCCAACTGCGTTTCCTCCCAGTAGGACGTGCCTCGAGGACCCTCCCTAGGGAGACGCTCGAGAGGCATCCTGACCAGATGCCCGAACCACCTATAAGCTGGCTCCTTTCCAGGCCAACTACTCCGAGTCTCTCTCGCGTGACTGAACATATCACCCTACCTCTAAGGGAGATGCCAGCCACTCGTCTGAGAAAACTCATTTCAGCCTTAAAACCTTATTCTTTCGCTCATGACCCACACTTCATGACCATATAGGTGAGAGTAGGAACAAAGATTGCTCGGTAGACAGTGACGAAAAGAGAGCTTTTTCTACCGCTTACCCTCTGCAAACCATTTTCCCTGCACCACTTTTTAAATAAATGAAATCAAATCAAATCTAACTCGTCTTTCATTTCTCCTTGCACGGCGTGTACTTTCTGGCTATTTCTGCCAAAAAAAGAGGGCAGCTCAGGCAGGATAGTTAATAGGTAGAAAGAGGGACAGAGAGAGAGACACACACAATGAGAAGATATATGAACAGCAGATGATTGAGAGAGGGAGGGGATGAAGGGAGAGTACACAGACAGGTGGAGCCACTGGCTGGGGACGGCGAGGGCAGTGTGGGAGGATTGAGCAACCCAGAATAGACAGGAACAGCAGGAGGAGGAGCAAAGAGTGCAGAATAGGGGAATAAAGTAGAGGAGAAAGGGGTGGGGGTGGGGTGAGGTGAAGTGATATCGCATATCGGATAAATCACAGCTGATAGAGATCTCAGTTGGGACGGGCAGTCACCGCTTTGGAGAGGAAAGAGAAATGGCAGATAAGAGGAAGAGCTGGACGTGCTCTTCTGCTCTGATGAAGAGGAAAGGAACTGCATGGACTATAGCACTCAATCAGGACAACACGAGCGCACAAGCACACACACACACAGAGATAAAAACATCTGATGGTTGGGGATAGACACCCAGGGCCAAGCCACTGTGGGGAGGACAGGTAGCCTCTGACAGCTGTCCTGGGCTGGGTAGCGCAGGGTCAAAAACGTAATTTGTCAACTGCAGTGGCAGCACATCACACACACTGTATGAACTGCCAGCGTTGGACAGCAATTTTTAAGATATTTTTGGGGGCTTTTATTGATAGATTTACAGTAGGTTAACAGGAAATGGGGAGAGATATGGGGGTGGCACGCAGCAAACACAGGCCGCTGGGATGGGGTGTCGAACCCGTCACACCCGCGACTGTCATGATTAGCAGCCTATGTTCCCAGGCGGCTGGTTGCTTTCTAAAAAAAATGGTCAAAATGACTTCTCAGACATGCTAGTGCCAACTGACTGGCTGCATTTGTATCGTCAGCAGAATGCAGCCTATATAGAATATTACAGCTTCACAGAGACTATGGATATTAATAGCACACATGTCAACATTACTGTAGGTATGTCAGTGTGGAGTGGTTTTGTACTTTGATACCATAATGTGTCGTTTTACAGAAATATCCATGCAGACAACAGGACACATAGATAAAAGCTGCATTATGTGCAACACTACTGTGTTACCTACCCATCTTATGTCTACTTGAACAAGTACAAACACGTCTTTATAGGGACTCGTTGACATTATAAATGTATGTTTTCTTTCTTTCTGCCTATTTTGTCATCGGAAACTTTTCAAAGTGTGGAAGAGAAAAGCTTCCGCACTGCCAATCCAGCTATAGCTGTGAAACCACTGGCAAGCCACCGTATACTGTCAGCATTGCTCATTTGCATTGCAGTGCCACAAATCAGAATGCTACAGTAGCACGTATACTACTGTACCTTACATAAACTATAGGTATGTCTCAACTGAACAAAATAATGCCATGCACTCCATGTGACTATAGTAGAGAACAAAGAAAAAAATGAAGATAACTTTGAATGCCATGAAGACATTCATGGCATACCCAATAGAGGAATATACTGAGCAGCCAGGATGCATTACAAATGATGCATAAGCTTATACAGTACAAGGCGGTCTGAATGACAGTCAGGACTTGAAAGTCAAAGATTTGCCAAACATTATGTGTTTGCTAGTGAAGACTGCCTGTGAGGACTGCATGGGGACTCATTATGGTGAAAAGACTCCAAGGAGAGGAAACACCTGCTGCTCACCCACCGCCGGTCTCCCAAGGGCTTAGAGGAAGAAAAGAAAGTAAAAAACACACACATAAGGCAGGCACGCACACAGCCGAACACACCTTTGAAAACATTAAATGCTCTCCAGTGTGCTGAAACAAAATGCAAAAGACCCAAAAAGGAAAAACAGAAAAAAGAAGAAACCTCACGGTATTCAGTGTGATGCAAGAAGGCAGCAGTTCTTCCCCACGCAGGCGCACACGCACACACACGCACACGCACACACACACACACACACACACACACACACACACACACACCTCCTATGTGCTACAGCCAACTAATTGCGCACACCTCAGAACACCCAGCACACGCTGGGGAACGACTGGCTAGGAAATGTTTACGACAGAGATGCATTGTGGGTAGGAGGGAACGTCTAGCACCGGGCAAACCGTAAAAAATATAGTGATTAGACCGCTCGGAGACGATAAGGAGTGTCTGAGTGAGGAGGTCAGGGTACTTTACCATTTTAATTATGATCAATTAAAAAATAGAGACATACATCCATTCGCATTATTAGAGGAGCTCATCAAAGTCTCTCCTTTGGAGAACAATCGTATTCTCAAAAATATATATATCATAAAATAAAATAAAAATGCAAAGAATTACCCAAAGAATTTAAGGCGGATGGGTGGGTTATTTCTGACAGGTCACGTAATTGCCGATACTTTTAATACTTGTCTTTCCTTATTTGGCCTCCAAGATTCCACCCAACAACCACAATCCCCAATTTATGATATTCTCCTACATCCTTGAAAATAAGCATAAGCTAAAATATGGAATCATCTGTGGGAGTTGTCTTCTCACCAATTCAAGAAGGTTCTAAAATCACTTCTCTTAACCACCAAATACTTACACGCCACACGGTCTGCCAAATTAACCTGGGTCCATTAAATATTTCCCGTAGAGGTTTACTGTTGTGACTTTGACTATTTTTACTATTGTCATATGCTCTTTGCTGTTTTCTGTTCTTGTTATAAATGTCTGTATATATTTTTTTTCTCTGTATATGATATGATATTTTCATTTGTAATAGATCTGCATATTCAATGACGATGTAGTTTTTATTCTATTAATGTACAAATATTCCAGAAGAATGCCACTTCTTAAGCCCCTGGCCTGGAGGGTTTTTAGGCTTTCTCCTTCACATTTCTTTATTTACTTTGTAATATTCTTGTAAGTGAAAACAAACAAACAAACATATAGTTAGGACGAGCTGAACCTCCGTGGTGGCGAAAAACTGAAAAATGCAAGTCATCAACTCTATTTTTGTGCTAATACAGGCTTTCCACCGCACCAGTGTTGCTTATGTAACAGCAGCACCACTGTAAGCTTCCCCAATCTGCACAGTCTGAGCCCCATCACTGCTGGATGGATGATGCCAAAACCATGCAGGGAAATAACCGCATTAAACCTTTGCTCCATGCAGACTAGAGCTGGGATACCCGACCGAAAACCGACGGGTCCCGTGGGTACCCGACGGGTCGGGCTAGGGTAAGGCTCATTATCATAATTGGTGGTCGGGCTTCGATTCGGGCCAGCCATGCTGTTGATATATAGAAAAGAAAGTGTAAATATGAATAAAAACGATCCGACTAGTCTGTCTCTCTGTGTGTTTCCTGGTTAACCAGGACGCATGGTGCACTTTAGAGTAGCCTATATATTAAGGTGGTGCAGCGTGACAATGCTCTGTCTGCAAGCAGCAGCACCGCTTGCAACAACGCACGCAAGCTTGCAACGCACGTGCTGCAAGCAGCAGCAGCAACAACAAACGTAGCCCCATGTGAAATTGTGAACCTCAGTCACTACGCTAATTCTGTAGGTCTGAAGCTACAGAATGAGCGTATAGGACTGAGGTTACATATGGGGCGCAGCTGGAAGAACCACTGAAGAGAGGAGGACGGCGTTAGCTTACCGTAGGTTGAACTCACCCACGGCGGATGCGATCCTCCTCCTCCATGACAACATGTAAACCGCGATTTTTGGATTAATATAAAGAGTTTGATTTATTAGACAGTGAAGAGTTGAGTATGAGTAAATAACTCGATCCTGCCCATGGACCATCGCAAATTAGGCTACCAATAATCGCCTCCCGCTGGCGCGGATTGTTTGATTGAATAGCAGTTTGCAACTTTGCATGAACAAGCTGTGTGGATTAAATATTGCCAATGCAGAGTTGCCGAGTGTGTGTGTGTGTGTGTGTGTGTGTGTGTGTAATAATGACTGTGTGTATGCATCAGACTACGCACAGTGCTGTGCAGTGTGCTTTGTAGTGTGCACGGTGTGTCAGTTATTTATACTATAGCTATTTATTAATCAACGTAGTAGGCTATGATATAAAACGGACCCCTTTCATGGTAATTTACAAGACATATAGTGTGGCATAATATGTCTACAGCCAGGCAAGCTGTATGCTGTCAGTGTATTAAAGTGCCTTCCTCAAAGAAAAATTAAGGGGGGGAAAGTGTCGGGTATCGGGCACGGGCCAGGCGCATATATTAATAATTAAGGTCGGGCTCGTTTCGGTTTGGACACAAAGTTGTCGGTGACGGGTTCGGTTCGGGTAGTATAAAGTCGGCCCGATCCCAGCTCTAATACAGACATTCAGGGACGACGTGACTCATACCTGTACCTATACTTGGTGCCACCTGTCCCGTTTCTTTGTGCGATACGACGACGTCAACAGTTTTATAACCTGACGAAGATGCAGTATAGCATCAAAATGTTGGTTGTGTTTGCTTGTTAAATACCCCTATATACTTTGTCATTGCAACCGTAGGTCGCAGTTCACTCTGAATACCTGAAAAACCTGGCAGTCTCGTGACACTCTCCATGGCCTTGCAATAAGGAGTGCAACGATGAAGGCCGGCAGCCTGATTGTGTGGCTTGTAATGTGATTTGCACTGTTTATTTACTCTAATATTCTGCTCTTGGGGAGGTAATTAAAATATATCGGTTTTTCAGCGGCCCCAACATCAATTAGGCTGCATGCATAAGCACTCAGATGCACACATTGGCCCACCGATACCTCCACGGCAGAGAGGAGAGAAGGAGTGTGCAAACGAAAAGAAGCCCTGAGTGCATAATAATGGACCTTGATATGAAAAGGGTTGAAAACCACTGATCTAGTTAGTGGTTTTCAACCCTTTTCATATCAAGGTCCATTATTGTCTCCACCAGGCCAAAGGCATGGGGAGAGAGAATGTTTTGCACTCCATGTGTGTGTGTGTGTGTGTGTGTGTGTGTGTGTGTCTTTCTGTTACCAGCTCAGGCACCGTTAAACCGGTCGATGCCAACACACTCCCTGGATGCCAACGATGAACCTCTGCCCCAAATTTTCCAGAAAGGCCTGTGAATGAATGAATGAATGAATGAATGAATGAATGAATGAATGAATGAATGAATGAATGAATTTTTATTTTCGTGTCTTGTCATTTAAGACCCATCCCTTACGGGATTATAAGACACCAACAACATAAATAAACAATTTCACGTTCACTTCCCACACAGAAGTTACACAATTGATCAAAACAAAAACAGAAATAAACATTATCGTAAAATAAAATAATACATCACATATACGTTTTCTTTGTCCTTATGTCCCAAGCTTTCTCTATATATTCTGCTAATGCAAATATCTTTTGTTCGAAAATCCATCTCAGTCGCTCTGCATCACTTAACCACATCAAATCTATATTTTTACATCTGTTAAATAACTTTTGACGTAGCTCATGATACGGCGGGCAATAGAAAATAATGTGATAGTGCCACCAGGAGGCCGATTTTTGAAAAACATTTTTTTTTACTCCTCCAGATTATGTCCAAAATCGTTACACACTATCTCTATAGTCATGTGTTCAAGACAGATCTGTCCGATATTTCAACAAAAAGCCTCAAATCATGAACGCAGCGTGCAATTTACGTGAAAACTTTCACAGACTTTCCTACTAGGCTGAGGAATATATCCCACCCTTTTCACATTGGCCTGTTATAGTGCCACCAACAGCTGGATTTTTGCAAAACATTTTTGGAACAAAATGCCTCAAATAATCCAATTGCCATCCAAGGCATAAGAATAAATGGCACCCTTTTCATATTGGCCTATTATAGCGCCACCAGGAGGTCACAACCTGACCTGCCCTGGTGGAGCCCTTTTCCCCGCCCCCGAGGGGCACTTTTTCTAGTTTATTCTGCATTTGAGCCACGAACCACCGTTTGATGACATTAGCCTTTCAGATCTAAAACTAAAGAATATTTTGTTGTCGGATACGATTTTGTCCATGCTGTATTGTAACTCTTGAGTACAAGTACCTGCTCCTCACAGAACACATCTCTTCTCTCGTGTAATAATGACGATGCGCGCTTGGTTGGAAACTAGAATGATGATGGAAAACAAGTGGGGGAGGATGAGCTCTCCAACAGACGTGGAGAGCTCGGGTTTCCAAACAAAGCGTGGAAAGGAAAGGGGGAGGCTTAAATTGAAAGGGATTGAGATAAAAGAAGCAATATGTAGAATAGGCAGAATAGGTAGAATTATTTTGGTAATTATAGGGGAGGGATGAAATGAAGGGGGACAGGGGGGGCGGGGGGGGGGCTACAAAGCCTGAAAAGGAGACCAAGATTACAGTATAAAGCTAGAGGGAGGTGGCGTTCAGTTTCGCTCTGATGGAAGGAGGTTCCGAACATCTTAATCAAATGAAATTAAATGTCCTCAGGGAGAAGGGAAAAAAAGTGTAAAATCACCTCCCCACCCCCCAACCTCCTTAATTTCTCTTTGCTGCCATTATAAAAGCAATTTACAGTGCAATTCCTTTTAAAGGACATGCACGCAGGATGACAGTGACCGCCACGTTTATCTGATGTTCATTGAGGGGCTCACAGCTTCCTCCCTAATAATTAGGTGTTTGTTAATTAAAAAGAGCTGGAATCCATCATGGGGCGTGCTGAATATTTAAAGAGCACAGGTACAGGTTGCCCCCTCGGGGGCCTCGTATAACAACGCCTCAGAAGCAGAATCAGCATTTCCCTGCTTCAATTTTCTTTTTCTTTTACTACCCACACAGAGAACAGATGCAGCGCAAAGTACCCCAGGGGTAAGATCACGGTCGATGCTCCAAACAACCTCCATCGACACTTTTTTTTTTACAAGAAGAAGACCCCCTTTGAATGGAAAAAAGGACATTTTCTGTTTTCATGGGAATGAAGTCTGACGCGGAGGAATTGCAACAGCTAGGAAAAAGCATTCCGGGTAAATGTTCGCCCTCGCTGTGCGACTTGTCTTCTCTCTCTCTCTCTCTCTCTTCCTTCATTCATATCCCTTCCCCTGCCTGCAGCCCTTCCATCCATCTATCCATCTTATGGCTGCCTATCTCCCTCCAGCTGTGGGCCCAGCTGTGTGGAGCAGATGGGGAGCGCTTCACCTCTGCTTCTCTGGGCTACGATCTCAGTGCAAAGGCCCCTGACCCCTGGAGCCATGCATGGACTGACCCCTGGAGCAATGCATGGACTGCTGACTTCGGAGCTTACTGTATAGTCACTCTAGTCTAGCAGAGAGCCAAAACCACAGCATGGATGGATGTTCCGTGTGCAGATTTAACGGACAAATAAGATGTCGTCGGCACTCCGTTTAGTACAGGGGGGGGAGGGAAGAGTGGTGGAATTATACACTTTGAAGCAATTATTCCTGGCATTTAACCCATTTAGACCTGAGACCAGATTCTACAAATGTCTTTGTAGAATGTTTTCAGAAACACCTGTGTTACTATGTCAGTGGTGCTCAAACATTTTCATATTTCACAAAATATATCTATTTGGCTACCGGACCCCAATCTGAAAATATGTCGTTCCAGGGACCACCCCAGAAGCAAAGATGAGATAAAATTTTCACTGTGAAAGAATACATGTATATTGAAAGATTTGTAAGCAAGTTCACTACAGCTAAAGTTTCAGATAATGGTCAAAAGCTACGGTGACACAGATGCGTTCCCGGTATAAAAGGATTAAAGAATATCAAGCAAGTGATTTACAGGTTTTACAGAAACCTGAGAAGGATTCCTTACTGCGTTCCATTGTGGAGGTAATAATAAGCACAGTGTATGCTCTATAAAGGTTGCTGGGAATAGGATGGGGGGGGGGGGGGGGAGCAGCAGCCATAATAATAGTGGCTTGGCAGTATAATCTCCCACACACAGGCAGAAATGGGAGTCTATTTTGACAAGGGTTTAAGGATGTTTAAATACAATCTCTCTCTCTCTCTACGCCATGAAGGCCTCACAATGCATGGCTCTGTGGAGGCAGAGGCAGAGAGAATGGTGCAAGGGAAGGAAGGAGAAGAGAGAGCGGTACTGAAATGAGAGAGAGAGAGAGAGAGAGAGAGAGAGAGAGAGAGAGAGAGAGATGGGATGTAGGGTGTTGGGGGAGGGGGGGCAGGTGAACAGAGACGCAGGCAGAAGCGTAGAGAGAGAGAGAGAGAGAGAGAGAGAGAGAGAGAGAGAGAGAGAGAGGGAGAGAGTCATCATCTTTCTGGGGCACCAGATTGCACAAGCTCCTGTATGTGAGGCGTGTTTCACATCTTATTTATTCCAAAGCCCAGAGAATACCTGGGATAAAGCTAGTTATTATGTATATGGATCTGTGTGGGGGACGTGTGTGTGTGTGTGTGTGTGTGTGTGTGTGTGTGTGTGCGCGTGCATCAACCGCATGAACCCTTGTCTCCATTATGGGCTGAACATTTTGGCAAAAATATCAGGAGGTTCTACGACAATGTTGAAAAATTTACTTTTCAGAGCTGATACTGTAATTGGCAGCCATCTTGGATCAGAAGTGTAAAAAAAACAGGCTAAATCATTTAATTAATAATTTAGCCTGTTTTAATGTCATTTAATTAACATCAATTATGGATTCCTCAGCCCAATAAGCCACATAAAACCATAAAACTCAGCACTGTAGGCCAAACCATTGAAAAGTTAATTTTCATCATAGCTGGCAGGTAGCCATTTTGGATTTTTGGCTCTCAAACTTTTGCTCAACCTTCACTGCGCAAAAAGCTTGGAATACGGATGTGTATATTACAGGAAACTCCCGTTAATCTTTCCAACAAACTCCCGTAAACTCCTGAATTGTACCATCACACCTGTATATTACCGTATATTATATATGCCCGCTAAACTTGAGGTTTACGGGCAAAATACAGTTCCCGTAATTGCCCGTTAACGTATCAGAAATGCCCCAACTATAAGACCAAATTCATGTTGAAATCTTCAACCGCTTATCCATAGTCGGGTCGCGGGGGCAACGGCTCCACTAGAGAGGCTTCCCTCTCCTGTCTCCCGTCTTAAAATAAAATTAAAATAATAATTATACTATAACTGGGGGGGTGGGGGGGGCATGTTCGTAGTCCCTTGGTGCAGGAGACACGACATGCCGACAGACACTGTCCCCTACAACAGCTTATTTAAGACATAAGCTGTTTTTGATGATCCGCCTGGCGCAACACACGTTCAATAAATGGAAGTGGCTATCGATTGAGACTTCAGATAGCCGGCGCTGATTCCTTCGCCGTTATCACAGAGATTAACCCATTCTGACCGGGAACCCATTTTGGTGTTTAGCATCATGTTATGCTTTAGCTATTGAAAAATAGCAGATCTACAAGCTCATAGCGCGCCACCGAGTGGCGCGCTACGAGCTTGTAGGTCTGCAATTTTTTGAAAAATCGAAGAACGACTGACATTTTTTAGAATCTGATCTCAGGTCAGAATGGGTTCATCAGACCAGTGTGTGTCCAGTGGAAACCTCGTATGAATCTGATCTCAGGTCAGAATGGGTTAACGCACAGCAGCAGCAACAACAACCGCAGCGAGAAATGTGCAGGGAACAGATGGGGTGAGAGAATTCTTTCCTCCCCTTATCGCACAGACATATAAGAGATATATATATACACGGCACGGACAAAATGCAATATTGCCCGCGATCGTGGATAGGACGGGCGACAGGTTGTGGCCTACACACACACACAGATCGCATAATTAAACAAACTCTTGCAAAAAAGGGAGGGGGTCTGAGCCACACCTTAGGTGGGTACACGCGTAGAGACATCAGTACATGTCAGTATAGCAAAACATTGGCAGGACATGCATGACTTGATTGTGGTGAGTGCAGTGTCAACACGTGTATCACAATAATGTGCTTATGTGGATTTAAGCATGAATGCTCAAATATAAAAGTTTAATTCACGAGGCTTGAATAAAGCCCTGAATAGGCCCTTCATATTATTGATTATGGCACCAATTCTGTAGGCATTGACACTGCAGGCTCCATCAAAGACATCAGTGTAGTACCATAGCTGTTGCGATATCGATCAGATGCCTGCGATCATGCTTAACCACATGAGCAATGAGCACTCACTTCTGGGGTGAATATTCGGTGAAAATAGCTGATCTACAAGCTCAGAGTGCATTGCAAGGAGATGCATTGTGAGCTTATACAGTAGATTGGCTATGTTTCTAGTGGTTCTCAACCTTTTCAGGCTGCAACCCTCAACAACAAAAAATAAATACTGAATGGGACCCACCCTGCAAGCACTAAATATTAGATACATATTGTGAAAATAGCTGCTTTCACTTTTTCCACAATTGTAGCCTCTTTCGTAAATGATACATAATATAAATTATACTTTGGACCAGTTTTTACAATAGTTTGATGATTACTTTTGACACAGAAAGTGGCAAGCCCTCCAGCACTTCCAGAGTGCGTGTAGCAACAACAGACTGTGTCTATAATTAGTCTATTTCAGTACGAAAGTCTATGTACTGTATGGCCACATACAGTATAGCCTACTAATGACTCCATATTTGGGCAGGGCTTCAGTACGAATCAACCACTTTTTACTTTCTTGTGCATGTAGTCAGCTATAGACTAGTCCAGAGCCATCTAATAGAACAGTTACGATATAGAGGGGGCAGAAACCGAGCGCTCAAGCATTGTTCATGCAGCCTGAACTGAGACAATCTGGAGTTGGAAACACATTGTTTTCAACGAGGGTGGCGCAAAAAAAGTAAGCATGTGTGCAACATGACAACTGTTTCAAAGTAGTGTACAGTAACAACTAAAGACTCTTTAATGTTTATGTTGTACGATTACTACAAAACAATCTAAAATAAAGGGATTTAAGATCATTAAAGCTGGTTTGTTGCCTAGGTCCAATGCATTTCTGCCTACTTCCGGTCCAGGACTTGTCCCAGTTGGTTGTCCCCATTCTCAATAGAAGTCTATGTAGGAGAGCCGTCATTGGACTGGCCCCATGAAGTGAACACAGTTTGTGTAACTCTGTCTATATCTAAGGCTCTGGTCTGGAGCTACAGTAGATGTGTTTTCTAGCTGGCCACCAGAGAGTATACCCCCCTCCCCCCTCTTATAGACGACTCTCTTTCAGCATGGACCCTCGGGGGTCCTGGATGGGCAAAGTGTGTAGGCTATAGGGTTTACGTGGTTAACGGTGCTTGAAATCAGCTTGAAAGGGATTTTCCAAAGGCCAGTTGGAGCTCTGCTGCCATGTGTCCATCTAAAAGGAGGATTGGTATTTTACAAGTTCCAGAGCAGCGAACGATATAAGATAGCGGCATATATCAGAGACAATTTGCTGATCTCTGCTTAAGATATCGGCTCATATAACTCTATTCAACCAAGACTACTTATTCAAGCAGGACTCTCTCTAAAATCCAGATGTCCCAATATCCCACTGATATTCATACCTGCCATTTTAATCTCTTCTCCCCAGCCCCAGCTATAGCAGCTTAGACGTTTTTTATTTTTTAAGCTCCCCTCTTTATCATTGTGGCCCTCTGGGTGCGAGCTTGGTTGTAATCCCCCTTTCTGATGTTTGCTGCATCTTCTCATAGTCCCTTATCTTTGAGAGACCCTTGAAACAAACAATTTCTGACGACTTCCCCTCGGCTGGGAATATTTCACCCCGATGCTCCGCATATATGCAGTGGGAGCGCTTATCACTGACAAAATACAAATTCTGACAAAATGAAGGCACAGGGCATAAGGACTATGGGTCGGAGATAATTTGTGTCTGGAGGGAATCGCAGTGTGTAGTGTTTGTGTGTGTGTGGTGCAGTTGTGTGGCCTGCATGTGCTGCAGTTTTTTTATCGTTGAATAAAGCCAGTTCGTGGAGGGCTTGACTGCAATGTGTCAGCCCCTGCTAGGCCCCTTTTTACTTTCTTGTACATATAGTCAGCTATAGGCTAGTCCAGAGCCATCTAATAGAAGAGTTACGATATAGAGGGGGCAGACAGGTCACATAGAATCCGATTTTCTTTTGCAAATGTGAGTTGAGTCACATTCAGTGGTGGTTTCAAATCTGATTCAAATCTGATTTGAGGATATCCGTCTCAGTCTAAATGCAACAACATGATCTAAATCTGATACCACGTGACTTGTTTGTGTTTAGACTTGTGTTTAGACTGATTCAGGCTGGATTTGGCTGACAGTCTGAACACACAGATCTGTGACAGATCCGATCCGGTCACTTGCAGATGCAGTGTGAACGGTTGGGGCCAAAAGATCAGATTTGA
Source organism: Protomyctophum bolini (assembly GCF_963924005.1). Taxonomy (NCBI): domain Eukaryota; kingdom Metazoa; phylum Chordata; class Actinopteri; order Myctophiformes; family Myctophidae; genus Protomyctophum; species Protomyctophum bolini. The sequence continues at coordinate 11,604,822 of NC_137881.1, forward strand.
GATTTTTTTTTATAGATTTGAATCAGATTTGACTGGATCTGACTGCAGTCTAAATGGGGCCTTAAACATGCTCGGCACAAAACCGCAGGCGCCATTACCACCGCCATGTCACTGGCACGGCCCACGGCCAGGACAGACGAGGAAGGAAGCCAAACGCAGAGAGAGACAGAGAGAGAGAGAGAGAGAGAGAGAGAGAGATAGAGATTGCATTTTCCGGCAGTGCATGGCATCAGCCGTGGCGGCGGTGCCGCCAACTGCCGATAGCAGCCAAATGCGGCAGTGTTTTCACATTATACATTACACATTAGACACCCTATACCCTCAACCCTATAACCTATAACCCTAACCTCACAGGGGAGCCACGGGTGAGTTTTAACCGGCCACACAAGTGGCTTACTTGTGAATGCACTCTGACTCCTTCTGCAAAACGTGTCACATCTGGAAGGACCAGGTGATACTGTAGGTGTTGTCCAGGGGTCTCATGAGGTTAGGATAAAAATACTGTAAGAGTAATGTAGATATTATATATATATATATATACTCTCTCTCTTTCTCTCTCTCTCAGGGGAAAAGGTCCATCTCCATCCACAGAGAGGACTGGAGTGAATATATTGGTCGTCGTGGTGTGATTCAGAGAGGATATTATGTCCCGTGTTCAAAGGGTCTTTTGTTGCGTGGTTGCGCTCCCATTGGATATGCTAAGCAATAAACTGACATTGATAAAACATGAAAGACGTGCGGCATCAGAGGGATGAGCATCTGCCCTGGTTTGGAAAACGTGTCGTCCCTCATTGTTGTCTGTCCTCGTATACGACACGCGCACATCATCTACAGGCGCACGCCGCCGTAAAGGAGCAAATTGGACACTCATGCATGAAGGAAGCATGAGTTCAAGTCCGTTAATCTCCCCAGGTTGGCTGTAGAGCCCAGGGTCACATTTAGATCATTGACACAGGTGAAAAATGGGTTACAAAATTGTGGGATATATATATTTTTTAAAGCGATAAAACACAATGCGTACACGTCTCGCACACACAGTAGATATGCCTTTCACTGATGTGTGTGCACGCCCGCGAGCATTTGGGTACACGTGCCATGACAGGCGTGACTGCGTACATACAAAACATCATGCGTGTGCTCGCATGCATACGTGGTGCTTTCCTATATCCATGCAGCGTGAGCTCGTTCGTACTATGATGCGTTTACGGTCACTTGACCGTGGGTTCCTTTGTATGTAGCGTGCGTCGTTGCATTGCTGCGTGCGCTCCATTTCCATATCAAAGCCTCAAAGTGAGCCATGAAAGCACACTGAGCTTAACCCATTCTGACCGGGAACCCGTTTTGGTGTTAGCATCATGTTATGCTTTAGCTATTGAAAAATAGCAGATCTACAAGCTCATAGCGCGCCACCGAGTGGCACGCTACGAGCTTGTAGGTCTGCTATTTTTGAAAAATCGAAGAACGACTGACATTTTTAGAATCTGATCTCAGGTCAGAATGGGTTAATCAGACCAGTGTGTGTCCAGTGAAAACCTCGTATGAATCTGATCTCAGGTCAGAATGGGTTAAGGCGCTGATGTTGTTTGACAGCCTGTGTCGGGGGTCCCTGTACGACAGCACACCTCCTGCTAAACAGGATTACACACATCTGTGTGTTTAGGTCAGTGGTTCTCAAACTTTTTTCATGTCAAGGACCCCCAACACCCAGTTTGATATGCAATAGGATTAGGTCTACCGGACCCCCTTGTAATGGCATTTATATCTCTGAGACCCCACTTTATATTGTGGAATCAATGTCAATTTAACTATGAGAGTGTACACATTAAAACAACTGGTTTTGGTATAATATTGAGCCTGGCAACCCTGTAGTAAATCGTTCAATCTGCAATAAGAGATTGTTCTCTTGCAGAGACAATACTATGTCAATGTGCTGAACTGTGGGGGTGATCCCCTGTGGTGAGTTTGACGAGACTCTGCATGCCTTGATCTTGAGAACTCGCACTGGCACTTCTTGAAGATATACAGTATAGAGCTCTGGAGAGGACACGCCTTGGGGTGACTATGCACTAAAAGAGGACAAAAAGTAACGAATAGAGAGATATAATGACATGGGGAGGGGGGAGAAGAGACAGGCCTTGGGGGAATGTCCTTGACATTTTCCCTGCCTGTTACGCCCCCACCCACTCGCTGTCCCTCCACTCTTCCACCTCCCTTGCTGCACACAACCCCCATGCTAACCCGCACCGCACCCCACCCGTGCACTTTCATTTTGACAGCTGTTAGCACGTCGGAACAGCTCAATAGAGCGCGTTAACCTCCGCCGAGTATGTGGGCATCGCTACTGAGTGGCAGAGAGACAGCGTAGCCATGATGTTAAGAGACGGCGCCGATGGGAGACATGGAGTGCCGGTCAGACTGGGCTTGGAACATTCACCGGGTTATCGATGGGAGAAAGACGGCCATCCAAGTACCCCACCTATCGCTGTCCATCAAGCCATCGACTGCTCACTGTCCATCAGCTGAGGCTAGAAGAAAAGTATATGCCCGTATTTGATTTCCTACCCGGTCTCACCCAAACATGGTGAAATAGCACGGAATTGTAATTCCGTATACATACACGCCTAGGAAACGCTGTACATCTGACACTGAAATCCTCCCCATAGACAATGAGTAGACGCTGTCTCTACCCAACTTGGGAGCCTCGGGAGACACCACCGAGCGGCCCTAAAGGGCCGACTCAGCCCCGTCCGAGTTGTAACCCGATAAGGACAGAATAGTAAATAATGTCAAACACGAACTCACCCAGCCCGACCCAGACACGGTGAAATAGCACCTCCGTACTAGTGAAAGCCACACCTCTGTCACGGTCAAAACGGTAGTCGTATAACATGTACGGATTTTGGGGTTTTCTAGGCGTGAAGGCACGGATTTCACCGTGTTTGGGTGAGGTGGGGTTGTTCCCGTCGTTCATTCATTCTTCCATTATACTCTCCTTATAGTCTTGCTATCTCTTTGTATGCAAGGTACTGTGCCGTGATGATCACTCACAACAAATAGCAACATATATAATACAGTGATTTTATTGTGGCGAATGTTATGTACGCATATGGTACACATCTCCTCTCGGCTGAGGGGATGGGTCCGCCTCAGGCAGCCGTTTTCGTATGCACGGTGCCAGATGCGCTGCAGTGCATGCGGTCCTTTGTGGAGCCTGCATGCAGTGCGCTTTATACGGATTACGGATAGCGTGCAACGTCGTACCTATAAATATGTACAAGAAGCATTAAATCATTGATTTGGCTGTAGAAGTATGGGAGCACTAACTGTCCTGCACTACATGAAAAGAGGAGTTAACGGGCAATTATATGGGCACTGCATTTTGCCCGTAAACCTCAAGTTTAGCGGGCATATATACAGTTAATATACTGTAATATAGCGGTGTGTATCGGGTGTATCCGTATTCCATGGTTTTTGCGCAGTGCTGGGTATTTCAACTTTGCCCTCTTTGCCCAGAGCACCAGTAGGGATCCTGCATGCAGGCCTGTTGTTGAGGGCCGGGCGGCGCCGAGAACACAGGGCTTTACAAGTCCGTATAAACGTGCTTTATTGTTTGCAGAACAAGGTCTGAAATCCACATGCAGCTGTCAAGTTTCAAGGCGCCACGGCACATCAATGTTTCAAATGAAATCAAAAAAAAGAAGAAAAGGGGCCAGATCAGCAATTGATTTCCTGCCAGTCGTCTTTTTTTAATGAAATAAAGAAAACACGCGTAGAGCTGTTTTATGAGCTCTTGGACAGCGAGGCAGGAAAGTGAACCGCTTGACATCTAGCCGTGGGGTCGGCATGTGAGGTGAAAGGAAACGGATGGAGGGTTCAAACACCGGATAATATAACACGCAGTGGTGGATCAAGTTCTAACACCACCCGTACAACCATTTACCGCTAGTGTCATGTGTTAAATCCTCTGCTAATCATGTCTTCCGCATAAAGGGCCATTACTTATTCACACGCACGTCACATGCACGCATGTCGCACGCAAGCACAGACGCACGGACGCACGCACACCAACAACTAGAACTGTGCATGCTCAATAATTCAGATGGAGGGGAGTGGAGGTTAGCAGGAGGGCTTTCTAGTTGCACTGTTATTTTCCACCAGGAAAACAGGAAACCCTCAAAAAACCAAACAAACAAGCAAGCATTATGGGAATTGTAGTCCAAGAAGGAAGTGAGTCCGGTGTCCCAATCGGAGAAACTGGGCTCACTGTAAAAATCCAAAATATCTAAAACCACATAATTACACATAATGAAGACACCCAGGAAAGTGTTCTAAATCTTCGAAACGTCATTGACATATAATGTTTTGGCAAAAAGGGTGAAGTGTCCCTTTTTAACGACGACGATAAGTGGAAGAAGAAAATAAAAGGAAAGAAGAGGACTGCAGCGAAGTGGCAGAGGTGCGATCCTGTAGACTAGAGGACACCAGCTACATTTTGTCAGCGCTCAGATGCCTTTTATGGCACAGCTATATAAATGACAGCCAAACCCCCAGAGATGCACGCGGTCACAAGTTCGCTCTTCTACCCGCTGTTGGCGTTTTGCTGCCGTTCTTTTATTTCAAACGGCTTCCATATATATAACCCATTTTGGGCGGGAACCCCTTTTGGTGTTTTAAAGCATTATGTTATACTTTAACTATGAAAAATAGCAGATCTACAAGCTCATAACGCGGCACCGAGTGCCGCACTATGAGCTTGTAGATCTGCTATTTTTTTAAATAGTGAAAATGTAGTGCAAATCTTTGAATATATATTCTTTCACGTTTCTTTCAACGTTTTTAACTAAAATCTTTGCTTCTGGGAGGTCCCTGGAACAACATATTTTCAGATGGGGGTTACAGCGGGCAATTTCATATATTTTTGGGGGTCCTTGACATGAAAATGTTTTGAGGAACTGACACGGAAACATGGGTCTAAATGGGATAAGCGAGGGGGGGGGGGGGGGGGGGTGTACGAGTGCCTCCCTCATTTAGGGAGGGAGGGGAGGGAGACGAAGGGGGAGAGAGAGAGAGATAAGTTCTCAATGACGCGGGAGGAGGAGAAGGTTACAGGAGGAGAGAGGGGAGGCGTATAGAAGATGAGGTGTGCCAGAGAGATTAGTAATTTTACAATGCATGCGAAGAAGGCCTCGTTTCCATGAGACGCAGACAAAGAAAATCCATTCAGGAATGACAATAATGGGACCCACTGTGTCACGGGAGTTGCCAGCGATGTCACTGTATTATCTCTCCTTGCCTGAAATAACAGTATTTTCCTGCTGATGTAATTGCCAGGTAACAGATATATACCGTCATTTCATTGTTGAACGCTGCAAGAAACTTCTCACTTCATTCGAACCCACCGTGGTGTACAAACTGAAGCAGCTAAATGATAGTTATAGGAACCACATGGAACCTTATGGGTCTGTAACTCAGAGTGTACAAACGTACACTTGTTGTACACATCTGTACACTATAAATCAGGGTCTCAGAGATAGAAATGCCATAAAATGAGCATAGTTGCATGGGGGGGGAGGGGGGTGTAACTGGGCTATCTATTACGCTCTGCTCTTGGAAACATGAAATTACATAGTAGGCTAAACACACACACACATGCACTCATGCATCCATTTGCACCTGCATGTGTGATGCGTGTGTGTTTAATTGTATAGCCTACTATGTAATTTCATGTTTCCAAGAGCAGAGCGTAATAGGTGAAGACAGCCCAGTTACACCCCCCGTACCCACCCACCCACCCCCAGTCCACAGTAAATATGTCCGGCAGCCATAAATGTACTGCCAGGCTTATCAAATGCCAAGGAGACACATTTAATTAAAGACCCCGGCCATGCGCTCTGTATTTGACTGGGCCTTGCGCCGGGCCCCGGCTGTACGTGCTGGAGGGCAAACATACAGGCATCGCCGGGTGACAGGGGCCGATAAAGTCGTTAGCCTCCTCGACTAATAATCTGGAATGGACGACAGGAACGGCCCTTTTGTTGCTGGGAGATATATAGGCCAGCGTGTGTGACGTGACAGGATGAATGGTTATGGAAATGAGAACATGGATGCCTACGTGTGTGTGTGTGTGTGTGTGTGTGTGTGTGTGTGTGTGTGCGTTTGTGTGCATGCCTGCGTGCCTGCCTGCGTGCGTAAGGAGGTCGCTAATCTAGGAGGATTGAAAGTACAAATGAAATGGCAATAAGAAAAGAAAATGGGAGCGGGTAGGATTAATGGCACGCAAAATGACTTTGGCCTGGAATTTAATCAAAGCGCGGGGGAATGGATCTGGAGCAGGATGGTCTGTGATCGTTGGAACACAAACAAATCACTGTGCTTATTAGAAAGGGTCACGATGTGTTTTTAGTTACCGTCACGCTACTGGCCACGCATGGACCGGGCTAAATAGAAAATCATTCTGGTTTTATGTTAAATTGGCCTGTGTTAGTGGCTGTTTGATAGGTGCATATTTTTCAATTCTACTGTACATTTTAAAATTTTACATTCTCTCGCTCGCACGCACGCACAAACACGCACGCACACACACACTGTTCCCACGCCCGTCACAGCATGTTCGTTTAAATAATTCAAATGGCAAAGCCATGGCTGCATGATCAAACCCAACACCCTCTATCTCACTGTTTCATGTCTCTCTGTATCTCTCTCTCTGCGTATGCTGACACCAGAGCAAGCCCCCATGGGGCACATGTTGAACTGTGTATCTTGCTTTAATAAAGTATAAGATAAAGAGTGCAAGCCCACGGCCCGTGGGACATTGATTCTGTTGTCGTTCACCCACCCCCCTCGACCCCCCCATACCCCCCAGGCAGGCCTCAGCTGCCCTCTCCCCTGCTCCACTGTCAGGGCCCCTATTAATTACCACGAGCCACTTGTCACTATTTGACGGTTAAGTGGCCCTCTTCATTCTTAATCAAGGCTACTGTTACTTATAGCTGTAATAGACTGTCTTTTATTCCGTTCCTTATACACCATCTTCTCTGCTACATACATACTACATTACCCCCGATTCCCACGCACAGATAAAACACATCCCCACTATTATGTGGTACATGTTTTGCCTCACGTAGCGATAATAATATCACTGCGTGGATATTAGTCTCGTCCCTCTCAGTGTTAGAGTTTTTTCTTGCAATGTCCCGCCCCATATTTGAATACTGGGCCCTGGTTGGTTATAGCCTGGTTCCAGATGAACCTGGTTGGCTTGTCACCATTTCGGATGTGAAGTCCTCCCACAATTGAGAGGTGCGCCACTCAATCTGCTTGCATGGGGTAATATGCATGGCAAAAACAGATGCGGCTACTCAAGGCTAAAACGTTTTCATACCGTGGCATATAAATCTGCTAATGTCTTATAGCATCTAAAGAGAAAAGGAATCCGCTGAGTTTGGGGCTTTGAGATTGCAGATTAGCATCTTTGAAATCATGTGCAGAGAGGGCGCTGCATGGCCTCGTGAGCCAGACAAAGGCCAGGACCACAAGAGGAAGCAATCAGCCTTATATCTCTTAGGAAGCCTTATATCTTTATATCTTATCCACTTGGCCAGACCTCTGAGGGCTGGGCTGCACGGGGCAAGCAGCTGGGAGTGCAACACACGCTGGCATGCACACATCAATACGTGTACCCTTTGGTGTACAAACACACGGCATCTGCCGAGCCAAAGGCTTTGAGAACTACCAGGGGTTCAAACAGGACCTTGGAAATGCATTTCCTTGAGTAAAAAAAAAGACATGGGTCTAATGATGACATCAGTCAGTGTGAACTGCATGTGGCATTGTGGGGCACTGAATGGGTTCCCCCGGGCATGTTGCAGTCCTATAGGTCTATAGAGATTGCTGAAATAATAATATGGCTCTTAAAACTCCATAGTTGGGCAAAGTTTCAGTCTGGTTCCACAGCCATTGTCTTCCTTTAAAAAAAATATATCAATAAATGCACCAAGTCTCTGTGTGTAATGTGTGTATGTCTGTAATCCACGCAACTCGAGAACCGTTCGCCCCACCGACTTCAAATTCGACACACGCGTTCCACCCCCCCACAGGGCGTGCAGTGCCCGGTGTCGAGTCCGTCGATTAGCCGGTTGTCCAGAAATCTGCATAGATTCCATATGTAAAAACTACACAAATATTAGAGAGGAGTTCTTCCCAAAATTTCCCAGAATTCTGAAGTATGACAGAAAGGGAGAAATTTCCACTCCTTCTGGGGGAACAGAAATAATGTGCAGTTTTGGCTGCAAAATATGTCAATTCCTGTCACAAGAAAAGGACACACATACAGTATGCCATGTTTTATTTTCTGCACCACCTGCTTTATTTTATTTTAATTCGTTTTTTCATGTCATTGATATTATGTTATGTTGTTGTTTGTCATATCTGTGATTGTGCTTTGGCAACACTTGTAAAATGTCATGCCAATAAAGCCTGTTGAATTGAATTGAATTGAATTGAATTGAATTGAATTGAATTGAATTGAATTGAATTGAGAGATGGCGTTCTGATTGTGCCCTGGCACCCTACTGCTGCTGCGTTGGCATGGCGCCAAGAGCCTGATGCGCAATTAGCAGTGAGTTGCAGGCAGGTTGAGCCCTATTGGCCCCTGATAAGACACAACAACCCTATGTGTGTGTGTGTGTGTGTGTGTGTGTGTGTGTGTGTGTGTGTGTGTCTCTCTCTCTGGGGCCGTATAGCTGGCAGTGGTTGTCTAGTCAAGTGAAGCTTACATTTGCGAGGTGTCAGAGCACATATACTGTAGGGACACAACTACACTTTGATTGTGACACAGTAACACAACCCCATAGACGGAGAGAAACAAGTTAACAACCCATAGACAGAGAGAGATAACCCCATAGACTGAGAGAAACAACCCCATAGACAGAGAGAAACAACCCCATAGACAGAGAGAAACAGCCCCCATAGACAACGAGATAAATTCTGAGAAACTCTCTCTTTTTGTTTTCCTTCAATTCTCATGATGATGCATTTTGTGGAGCAAGGATCAGCCTGCTTGTTCCATCAAGCTGATTTATATTGTTTGGTACTCCAGATTGCTATTGCCCACAGCAATCAAACACAATGTCACCGAGAGTAGAGAGGCTTAAAGAACAGAAAGTAAAGGGTTGTAGTTTTCCACTCACAGATTTCACTCCATAATGACATCACGGCACACTTTAGGAAACGTCAACGTAAGACAGGTTGTTATTTCACACAACGTAGGGCTTTTCAACTTAACTTGTTCCATGCCAACCTCAAAAGAAATCTCGTGGAATGCTATTAAAACCATTTTAGCAAAACACGAGAACACACTATTTGATTAAAGAGCAATAATAAAAAAAATGACCTTGGTTTCGCTTCCGACACCAGACCCCCTATAGGACTCCCATGGTAGAAACATGCCTACATCCCCAATTATTGGTGCGCACGCACGCAGTCATTACTGTTTTTACTGCTCACAATGGGATAAAGTGCGATGTTGAGAGCTTAATAAAACATTAATTTGAGGTCGCGCTAACCATATAAATAGTCCGATCGGCAGAACACTTACGTCGTGCATTCTGTTGGCACTGGCCTCACGTTACTGCCTATGGTAACGGGTAACATCTTTTTCTTTTCTTTTTTTTTTGGTTTTCACTTTTATATTTTTATATATTTTATGGAGGGACAGACAGTAGGCTGACAGGAAATGGGGAGAGATATAGGGAGAAGACATGCAGTAAAGGCCATCATGGTCGGGAGTCAAACCCGCAGCACACTGTCAAACTGGATTACCAGCCAAGGTGCCTGGACCACTGAGCCATGGCCCAGGCCACAGGCTTCTTTTTTTGGCAACTGCCGTGATTGGGTGAATATTGAGATAATCACCCATTTAATTAACGAAACAATGGCATTGACTGGTTCTGTGTCAATCCGTTAATCGCCATGCAGTCTGATTCATCTCTTTCTGGCTATAGTTCTCTACTCTTGCGTGCAAATTGCACACAGTTGTGAGTAAAGAAAGATGCATGCCAAAAAAAGCAATCAACCTGCTCATATATTCCTGTGTTGGTCAGCAGCACTTATACTTATAGACAACACGGAACTGGGGGGTGGGGGGGTGGGGGACGACGACGACAACACAGAAGCCTGTTCTCTCTCATGCAGACAGATAATAACTCAGGCAGCCAGCCAGCCAGCTGGGATTGCCAAGATTGCATCAGCAGTTGAATACATTTGCCTGCCTTGCTGCACTGCCCAGCGGGACAATGCTTACAGACACATTATGGCCGTAACAAATGTAAATGTCAGGCCGGGCCACACTTTACTGACTTACGACCAACCGCTGACTCATGCTGCTCATTATTTAACACTGCATGTGAATCTCCCTGAGCTCATTTCAGCTCCATTCTGTCCCTACAGAGACGCACACACACGTCATCGCGATAAAAGTCACCGAACCGGAAAAGGTGCTGCTAGCATGTGAACGCATGTCTGTGCCGCGGCAATAAGGCAAAATGGAAAGGGTTATAGCTTAATAACTCCATTTGGAGCTGTCGTTCGTTGTATGGGCCCATACACGCCCCACAGACTGCATGTGTGATGCGAACTAGAATTAGATTGTGTCCTCTGAGCACCGCCATAGCTCTGTTGCTTTGCTCCTTTTCTTTGTCCTCCTGGCGCGCTGCCTGTGTGACCATTAGCGCAGCTCCCCTATCAGTCTGAAGATGATTCCCCCTAGCCGTCTCTCCCTGGCTCCCTTTGTTTCTCCTCTATCGAACCGTGCCGCGCACTCCATCTTTGTTTCACAGAGAAACAGGGCCTCATCAGAGACCGACAAGACATTTTCCCCCCGCGTCCGCCGAATTTTCTGGCCCATTTCCTCGCCGTCGGCCCGCATGCTCGCACCTCTCTCGGTGCTTAGTTGTAGACAATGTTCCCCGCTCTCTCTCTCTACCCTTCATTCAGCTTACCACAATACATCACAGCTGGTATAGTCTGCATTGTGTGTGTGTGTGTGTGTGTAATTCAACTATATTGCCTCCTTCGGACACAGACTGAAACACGTGCGATAATCTGCGACAGCGTCACCTGTTTGCACTGCGATATTTCCCTCTATTTGAAACTGCAGAAATATGTACAGTACATGATACAAATGTGATTCGTTGCACAGAGCACATACAGTTGAACCATACAGATCAATGCATGTTCCCTTGTACAGCTTTTCTTTTCTTCCCATTTAAGCCATTTAATATTAGTTTGTCATGCTGCTCCACAATCATTGACCCCCTTGCGCTCCCCGCACACACACACACACACACACACACACACTTTATTTTTGCCTACAATTCCATTAATTTTCTCGCCTCTGCGCGTATACTGTAATTCATTCAGCTGTGAGATCGGGCTAGGCTAGGCCTGCGCGGCCTAGCCCGCGCGGTGCGGCGGCAGTGTGTCACACTAATGAAAAAGTCATTTTGGGGCAGCCGGCCACGCCTCAATTAGCATTCGGGGAGTATTTGCCTGTGACATCAATCAATCTCCTTCACAGGAGCCTGCAGTTTTCTCATAGCATGACATCAATCACATTCAGGTTAGCTCTGCACTAACATTAAACCATTCAGACCTGAGAACGACGTGTCGGGTGTCGCCTTATATAGCTTTCACGATAACCAACTTTTAGCCGTTGTTTTTAACTTTTAGATGATGAAAAATAGCAGATCTACAAGCTCATAGTGCGGTGCCGCGCTACGAGCTTGTAGATCCGCTATTTCTTTTAAATCTGGAAAATGTGTGCAGATCTTTGAATATATATTCTTTCCCAGTGAACACGTAACTCAAGTATTTGCGTCTGTGGGGTTCATGCATGGAACAACATATTGTCAGATGGGGGTCGGCGGCCAAATACACATTATTCTGGGGCTCCCTGACATGAAATAGTTTGAGAACCACTGACATAGAGAAACAAAGGGTCTTTTCAGAAAACCGTCATGATTTAGAAAAAAACAAAACATTTCTAGAATGTGGGTCTCTGGGTATTATTGGGTTAATCAGCAGGGTGCAGGAGTTACTGAGGCACGCACTGGACGCCACGCACAGAAGCAGAATATGCATATGGGGGAGGGGTGGTGGGTGGGGGGCGTTTAATTCCCAACCGGCAGTCAGTCAGCAACGCGTGTTTTTTTTACTGTATGGTCGACGGTGAAAGATTGCCTGCAGACGGCTGAGGACGACCTAGAGTTAATGCTCTCTCGTTTTATTCCTCCCTCTCTCTTTCTCTCCATCTCTATACGGAAACGTCATTCTCCCCCCCCCCCCCCCCGCCCCCGGCAGTAAGCACAATGTAAACGGACACAATTACGCACATTCCCTCTACAGCTGTGCTGTATACAGTCCTTACGTGCGTACGTACATAAGTACATACGTATGTATGCTTATACAGATAATGCAAATAGCCAGTTAAAGCCTGAATTAACCCCTTTTGTTGTTTTAAGGATTATGTTATACTTTAGCTATTGCTACCCTTTCCCATGTTAAAGGGACGCCCTCTGATGATGCTCTCCATTCTAGACTATTCGATAAGGAGGACACACGGTCAACCAAAGCCACCAAATCAATTACCAGAGCCGTATAGTAAGGGTGAGATTTGTTGTGTTAAGCCATGAAATTACTGTTTAGACCTAACATCTGAGCTGGGAAAATAAGACTTGCCTTGACTGAACATAAATGAAGAACACCAGGTGAAGCTATTCCTCTGGTGGAAAATAAAAATCAATTTCTTAAAAACAAATAACCTGGGCCAAGAAAGTGCTGCTATAAACAAACAAAATGAATGAATAAAATAAAATAAAAACAGTCTGTTCAAGAGCGATATGTCCTGTTTTAGAATAATATTGTTTGGCTGTCTGCCCTGCTCCGTCTTCCCCGAAATCTGTTTTGTCCCAATCCATGCAGACGTGAGCTTTATTAAATATTTTCCCCTAAACACTGAAGGAATTTACAGTAGGTTTTCACGCCGAAGAGGAAAAGGTATAAGTGTGCAGCAGTTGGTTCCCAGAACTTTTACACGTCAAGGACCGCAAAGAGACACTCAGCCTGCGGACCCCCATTTGAAGAGATATGCCAGGGACCACCATAAGAGAACATTTTTACGGCTCTAGCAGTGAATCTCAACACGTTTAATTTGAGGGACCCCCAGTTTGACATGCATTAGTCTACGGACCCCCATTGAATGGAATTTCTATCTCTGAGACCCCCAATTTATATCGTAAAATCAATGTTAATTTAACTATGAGTGTACAAAGGGTCCATTTGGTTCCAAACTATCATTTAGCTGGGGACCCCCTGGAACTCCTTTAACACATTTAGTACCGGAACTGCATCAAAATAAAGGCGCTGCTTTATTGAATATTATCTGAATATTATCATCTCGCCCGCGTCGTTTGGACGTCGCTAGGACGTCCACAGACGTCGTAGGCACCTCTCGGTTCCAATCCTTATGACGTTTCAGGACGTATTATGTACAAAATGTGTTAAGGACCCATAGGGGTCTCTGGACCCTACTTTGGGAACCACTGCTTTAAGCTTAATTTAGTTTTCCCCCCAAAACACTGAAGGAAATAACAGTAGATTTTCAGTATAAGTGTGCAGTAAGTCGTAGATGACGGGACGCGGGGGAAGGATGCTCAGAGCAAGAGCATGGGAATTACTCACGCTTTACGAGGTCCCGTCAAAGTTACAACCATGACTTTCTTTTTATGGCATGACCGGTCAGCAATAGAGGACACGTGGAAAGTGTGCCTGTGTGTGTGTGTGTGCGCATGCATGCGCGTGTACGTGCATGAAACCATTGTGCGGTCACACAAAATTGCAAGGATTCAATTAGGCAAGAGGCGGTGTCACACCACTTCCTGGTTTCTCGACACAGAACACGGCTCCCCCCCTCCCCCACGCTGACCCTGCGACGGGGGGGGAGGGGGGGGGTTGCCCGGGACACAATTAAGGGTGTCCTTCAGGAAGCTGCAGCCATAAGAGCCTCTGCTATGGCGCCCGAGGAGGAATCACTTTAATTTCCTATCAAGGATGAGGTCAGAAGTTATCTAAAGCATGGTGGGAGACTGATTAAACATGGCCAGCGGGAAGTAATCACTTTGTGGTTTTTTTTCTCCCCCCTCTTCCCTCTCCCTCCTCCTGTCTGCTGGCTGGCAACGTGAATCTAACCCATTTAGGACTGAGGCCCAAATCTTAAAAGTTTTCTGAAAAACCTCATATTTCTGTGTCAGTGGTCCTCAACCTTTTTTATGTCAAGGACCCCCAGAATTTTCTGTATTTGGTCATGTACCCCCATCTGAAAATATGTTGTTCCAGGGACCCACCAGAAGCAAAGATTTGAGTTAAGAACACTCACTCACGGAATATAAGTTCAAAGATTTGCGCCACATTTTCACGATAAACAAATAGCAGATCTGCAAGCTCGTAGCGCGACACCGCGCTTGTAGATCTGCTATTTTTCAACAGCTAAAGCATAGCATAATGCGTTGAAACACAAAAAGCGGTGCCCGTCCTGAATGGGCTAAACGCTCGCACCTGAGGAGGAGCGGCGTTGACGCCGCCTGGGCGCGCCGATTTGACGGTGATAAGCTGCTGATAAATCGAATCGAGGACAGCGACATTATTCTCTGTCACTTTGCCGTGCGGGGTTCATATTTCAACTCCCCCATGCAGGGCGTCCTGTGGGAAAGTGAGACACTGACACCCACCCCATCCCCACCTCCCCTCGCTGCTCACCCACCCGTTACCATTTAATCACTTTTTCACTTCTTTCTCAACTTTTTTCTTATTTTATTTCGTCTTGATAGGGCCAGTCCGAAAAAAAAGAAGAGAGAGAGCAAGAAGGAGAAGGAAAAGTTTGCCAAGTCTTTTCACTTGGCAATTCAGGAGCGCTGGATGGGGGGGAGGAAAGGGCAGCCCAGGGGAATATACTTTATGCCATAGAGATATAAAGCATAGAAGGCCCCAACCTCTGCTATTCATTTCAATGGAACTTGCTGGCGTTTTGAAGCAACTCGGAAGAAGATTCTATACTTAACTAATGTTAAACTCAATGTTCCTCGTGCTAAACTCAAGGGGCCACCTGCAGTCCCAGCTCTGGCCAGTAGGGTTGAGCACTTCAACGTTGGTCAGCCCTTCTGGGGGTTTTGCTCTTTGCACACAGAATAACTCCTACTTTTCCTTACTTAGTGTTACCAATGATAAGAATTAAGCCTCTGTACGATTAATAGCTATAAGCACGAGATATCTCAGGGTTGGCATAGATTTGGAGGTTCTCAAACGTTTTCATATCTATCCCAAATCTCTTAGGCCATTTGGAACCCACGAAGGTAATAGAGCATGCACGTCCACTCTGCTGGACAAATGGCAGTACAAGAGAAAGAAATAGAGTCCGCAACACTGGTAAGGAATAACTCTGGCTCCACTGGCTTATTCATTCAACGTTTCGATCACTGGGATGTTCTTCATTTGGAACCCACTCAAGGACACTTTGAGACTGACTGGTGTAGCCGATTGTTTCCAGGGAGCCAACATGTACAATAGCAGCACCCCGAGTGGAACATACCTTCATCGGTAACACCTATGAAGGAAGTATTGGAAGGGGTAAACTATAAAGGGTATTCTGTGTGCATAGAGCCTATTGTTTAATATGAGGGTGGAGTGCATGGCTGACCTCCGAGAATGGCGACAGCGGCTGTGCATTTTAAAAGGCACTTTGCATGAGCGCTCCTAAGAGATGCGGGGGCACCTCAAAGCCACAAACAAACAAATCCTTTCTTTAAAAGGGATCGGTATATGTGTGTGTGTGTGCGCCCACGTGTGTGCACGTGTGTGCCCAGCATGCGAGGCCGTTAATACCACTATTCATTTGATTCCATCAACAGCGTACATCTGTTGAGCTCTCTCTTCCTGACCTCAGGGAATCAATAGCGAGCACTGTTGTTTACTCCGTATGAGATGTGCTAATCTTTTTCATCGCCTCCGCCTCCCCCACACACACACTCTCTCTCTCTCTCGGCAGAAAAAGGAGCACTGTCCTTTTCTCACTCTGTGGCCTTGAAGGGCACTCTTTCTTACAGGACACACAAGGGACATATATAAGCTTCCTTGTCAACATGCCGTTTTGATTTTGACAGCACCATGGACTTCAGCACCATGGACAGTGACTTCAGCACCATGGACAGTGACTTCAGCTCCATGGAGTGACTTCAGCACCATGGACAGTGACTACAGCTCTGGCATCATGGGCAGTGACTTCAGAACCATGGACAGTGACTACAGCTCTGGCATCATGGACAGTGACTTCAGCACCATGGACAGCAGGGCTCAAGATTAACGGCGTCCCGACGTCCCGGGGACTGTAAAATATCTATTTGGGACGTAAATGTATCTCATCCGGGACGGTTTCGGGACGAGAGGAGTTTTTACACTGAAAATGCGCATTTCGTGTGCAGCCATGAGCAGCATGAGAATTTGCCGTGCCGTCAACCAATGCTCTGTCGGACCAAACTAGTATGCCTCCCGTTGACAACAACAACAACGCACACACTACATTCACCCAACGGAATCATAGGAATTATATTGCTTTTGCCCCGTGGATGAGACATTTAGATTGAAAAACTATCGGTTGGAAGCGTGGATAAGACCATGGTTGTGTGCCACAGAAAGGTCCCATGGGGACATGGGACCAACGTTTAACGTTAGCTTCCATGCTAGTCTTGCTAGCTGGCGTCGACATTAAATAATATGTTGGTATATAATCATCTGAAGCAACAGATGTTTTCTAATGCTCAGATTGTTCTGGAATTGCTGCCCCAACACTGTGGAATGCACACCCCAAAACCAAAACGCTCTCATTCCACAGTTTTTATTGATTGTATTTATTATTATTATTTATTGATCCTTCGTCTTAGTATTCCCCCTAATAAAGTTGTTTTTATTTGTTTTCTCATGCCAACCATGTAATAGACATTTGAGTATTCATATACCTGCATTGCTGCACGTTATCTGTTGGTCTTGTTAAGTAGCCTACACCAAAATAACAAAATCCATTTGAAAATAAAAATCACTGTTCTCAGGTCGAATATTGATATGCGATTAAAATGTGATTAATTTAGATTAATGAATTACAAAGCCTCTGATTCATTCGATTAACATTTTTAACCAAGCCCTATTTTTCATCTGAGAGCATTTTGACTAAATCAGTGTATCTACAGAAGAAACATGAAGCCAAACAATTAATGTACTGCATGTATTCAATACATGCAGTACATTATTTGTTTGGCTTAATTGTATTTCTATTACAATAGGAATACTAACTGCCGGGGACACTTGTTGGTTTTAACTTCAATTATTTAGTTTGAAGTTGATTTGTTTTATTTACTTTGCTTTGGTATATACTTATTTTTGACACTTGTATGTTTGGTTTACCTTTATTTTATTAATTTCACAATTTGAGTGGTGCTTTTTGTAAAAAAAATCCCGGGACGGTATACATTTACTTCGGGACGGTTCAAATTGCATTTTGGGACGGTTCCGGGACGGTGGTGAAAAAAGTTAGTCTTGAGCCCTGATGGACAGTGACTACAGCTCTGGCATCATGGACAGTGACTTCAGCACCATGGACAGTGACTACAGCTCTGGCATCATGGACAGTGACTTCAGCACCATGGACAGTGACTACAGCTCTGGCATCATGGACCACAGGCATGCTAGTCAGTGCATTTCTAAACTAAAAGACCACACGTAAAAAATGTCATGTAAATCTATGGGTGTAATTTGAGTAAATTGACTTAGTTACATTACGCCAGTGGTTTTCAACTGGTGGTCTGGGGACCACCAGTGGTCCAGTGGTCCCCAGCTAAATGATTTAGAGTTGGTAACCAAATTGACCCTTATAGATCTTTAACTCTTGAGAGTGTAAAATTAAACTTTATTATTAATTTTACGCTCTCGAGAGTTAAATTATGGTTGAAAACCACTGCTTTACACCACTTGTATCAGTCTGTACCAATGGCTATGAGAAACGGCCAACAAACTGAAGCATTCATTATCTCCCTCTGCTTTTTGCCACATTGTTGACCTTCAAGCCAATTTGATGGTGTGCATATCCTGCCAGCTGATTCACCCGTTATCACTGTATTAAATATAGGAAATCAACCGTTATCAGGATGTTGGAATACGGCCATACTGGCATACTAGACATTGTGGTGTTTGGCTGAACGTGTCATTTCCAACGCTATTGTCGGCACATGGAAACTAGGGGCTACCAATATATACTATTCTCTGCCTATCGGGACGTAACTCGGACGGCACTGAGTCGGGCCTGGTGGCCTTCGCAACGCTCGGCACGGCGACTTGCTAGGCTATAAATGTATATGTATATGTATATATATATATATGCATGCATATGCATATACAGTATATATGTGTATATATGTATGCATATGTATATACTGGTATATGTATATATATATATATAGATATGTTTATATATATGAGTGTTTATATATATGTATATACGTACAGTATATGTATATTTATATATATGTAGGAAAAGTCATGGAAGGGGAACCCATGAGAGTTTCACGGGTAAAGATAATCAACTTCAAAATCTCCAGTCAGAAAGACCTCACAGACACTCAGGTTGTTCACTTCGCTATCCACCCTGATCGTCGTCTGGGGCAGGCCTCCCTCCTTAGCAGAGACCGATAAAGACGAGCCTGGCCCGCTGGAGAGCCATTTGGCAGCGCCCCCCTCCAACCCTCCTTCCTTATACATGGGGATATATGGCAGGGATATTATTTAATTTGCTTCATCGCCGGGGGAAGCTTTGCTCTGCTCCGCCACACACGTAGGAGTAAAATTTAATCTCCCGTGTGATGCTGCTGTTGCCGGGACGCTTGGCTCGGGCATCCAACCTGGACTCTGAGCCTGTGACAGTTATCACCGCTGGCTCGGCCTTATCTGTCTTGATGTGTGTCCAGAGGCTGGGAAAATGAACCCAGGCGACGGGGGCTGGGAAGAGCCATGGGACAGTCAAGGCTCACGAGTTTTAGAGTATAACCTAGTTTCATGTGTATTGATACTCTGTTTGTGTGTGTGTGTGTGTGTGTGTGTGTGTGTGTGTGTGTGTGTGTGTGTGTGTGTGTGTGTGTGTGTGTGTGTGTCGGGTATCGATGTAGATCCGTCATAATGATACTTGGAAGCCTGGGCCATGTACATGAACTGACCACTAGTGGCATGACACAGAGCAAAGCCAAGCCAAATACTGCTCTGTTTCAGCCGTTCTAGGCAGTTTGTCTGTGTGGAGGAGAAGGTGCCATGTGTATCATTTTAGGTGCCCATGAACTCTCAAGCCTGTTAAATTTGTTTCCCTGTAAAATTAATTGTAATTTGTAATTTGATTGAAATAAAAAAACTAAAGCCTAGAAACATATCCCAGAGCTTAAATCAAACATGGCACACCGTTAGCGACCTGCAACAACACTGACCCAAAGGGAGGGAAACACCTTGGAGCGACACACACTGATTCCCGTTTTTATCATTTGAACACAGACATGAAAAGAAACGTGTAGTAAACAAAATGAGTTGTTGGTTGGGTGGGTGGTGGTGGGTGGAGGTGTTCTGTTCTGCTGGGCCTACAGCTTCGCCTCAACTGCCTTCTCTTCACACTCCCTCCCTCCCTCCCTACCAGCTTGGGCACGCGGCCGAGCGTGAAATCGAGGCTGGGAACATGCTAACATGAAAGATGGGAGGTTTTAAGTGTGGGGATGGGGGGGGGGGGGGGTGGTTGCCGAGGGTCATAACTGTCGCTGTCTGAGGGGGGCCATTTAAAGGCTAGATCACACAGAGGTCTGAGGTGAAAGGCTTTGGGTGGGTGGGTGGGTGGGGGGGGGGGGATGTGTTCCACACCTCAGGCTCCGCCGCCAATATATCATCGGAGACTGGCTGAGCTGAGGGGACGCATGACTGGGCTGGGACCAGGGGTGAGGAGGCTGTACAGGGGCTAATGGGTAGAGCAATGTGTGTGTGTGTGTGTGTGTGTGTGTGTGTGTGTGTGTGTGTGTGTTCTTGTACATCCATAGTTGAGAGGGCTAGTCTGAGCTCTCAACAACAAAAATAGGGTTAGCAATTATTGCTGGACATTTTGTTATGTATTAAAGATATATGAAGAAGTTAAAAACACAGCATGTAGCAACTTCTCCTTGTTTGGTGTTGTCCAAGTGCTGTGTGAGTGTGAGAACCATTACATTTCCCATTAATATTGTGACATGTGGCTTCACATGCAACGTGGAATCACGCACCAGACCCCCACTCCAGCCCTGACAGGCCCCACACCACACGTGTGTTGCAGTGTGTGCGTGGCACGGCCCTGGCGTCCTGCCTGGTCTCCATTATCCCACAGAAGCACTGCGGCTCACCCATCGTGGCCTATATATGTGACAGCGGCGCCGACTGATGCCAGATGCTGTGTCATCTCATCTCACGCCGATGAGCCCATCATTTGTAATGTTTGACAGATCCACCTTTCCTCTCTCCATCTATGCCCTCCCTTCCCCTGACTGCCTCCCCTCGCCACCATATCTGTGTTCCATTTAACTTCCATTTACTCCTTTCTCTGTCCGTGGCACATTCTGCCTTCCTCTCTCCCTCACTCGCTCTCTCTGCCTTGACTTTTTGCCGTTCCCACTAATCAGGGGGTCTGAGGCCAGCTGTTGGCTGCTGATTTAGGCTGATTCTTGCTCCAACACAGAGCGATAGTGATGGTGCTGCCAGGGTGTGTGTGTGTGTGTGTTGAATGCCAAGGGATGCACAGCACAGGCTCAAAAGATTATAAATTGATGGCTACAGACCTACAGTATACGAGAGACATGTAGTGTCGCGCACACACACACACACACACACACACTTTAGCAATCTCCGCATGTGGCTTTGGCTCATTACACTTGCATAGACAGTCACCATTACAAGGAAATATGACCAAAAAACTGAGTCCCAGAGATCTTTATGTCCAAAACTCTGTTTAAAACATGGTTGCACAACCAAAAGCTCTTCCTAAACTTCCTCCACCCATCAAGACAAAGTTTCCTCTGCGGCAGCCAAAAACCATTTCATATTAAACAGATAAGGAGCTCTAGTAAGCGATGATTGTCTGTCTTGCCGCATGACAGATGGGGCAAAACTGTTCCAAGTGGTCTCCACCAGAAGAAAAATCTGATTACTCAACCGTGTCCACCCCCATACTCTACCCTGTTGCTCGGGAAGTAAGTGGTGGGGGGGCCATGTTAGCCCACTTACACCTGAGATCACATTCTACAAAACCTAATGTCTCAGTGGTTCAAGGAAAATTATATGTATTCGGCAGCCAACCCCCCTTATCTGAAAATATGCTGTTCCAGGGACCCCCCAGAAGCATACGAGTGTGACAGAATATATATTCAAATATTTGCGCCACAAAGGTATTGTTGCATATTATAAAAAAAAATATCACATATATGAGCTTGTAGATCTGCTATTTTTCCAACAACTAAAGTTTAAAAGAATGGTTAAAGTGGTTAAAATCTATACAAGGTGACGCCGACTCGGCCTCAGGTCCAGATGGGTTAGTGGAGGGGCAGCGCTATAGCTCAACGATAGCAGTCTCATTATTCCCTTTCATTATTCATGCGGGCTAATGGGGGCTTGGAAGGTATCCACACAGCAGACGCTTAGCTTAGCAGGAGAAATGAGGCCTCGGAGCGGGGGACCAGGGCTTTCGTCTCTCTCTCTCTCTCCCTCTTTGTGTCTCTTGCCCTTGCCTGCATCCTCTTTCGGCTGCCTCTTGTATATACGGCGCGCCTGCTGCTGACGCAGGCTTTCGCTCGCGAGGGGCTTTTCGATGAGTAAGAGCACTCGGGTCGGGGCACGCTTGGTGAGTAATGGGACACTGAGAGTGTCTGGGGGGAGTTAGGAGGATGCTTCCCTCTCTCTCTCTCTCTCTCTCTCCTCGCCCTCCACCACCTCGACACAGCCGAGACACCCGGCCCCGGCCCCAACCAACCCCCTCCCTCCCATACACCACCACCACCACCACCACCACCCGCCAACCTCCCTCCTCCACCTAGTCCTCATAATCCTCACATTGCATTTCAAATACTGCAGCGGGCCAGGAATCGAAGTGACACATGGAATCCTAATGAGGATTCCGTGAGAAAATAAGTAGAAAAAAAGAGACAGAGAGAGAGAGAGAGAGAGAGAGAGAGATCTTTTTTTAAACTTTTAACAAGTCCTTCATTCCAGATACTGTCATTCTGTGTGGCATTTGCACAGATCACAGTTTGTTTTTTCTCCGTAATTCCACTGACTGCAACAACTACACACCCCCTCCCCCCCTCCTCTCTCTCTCCCTCTCTCTCTCCACATCAGGTGGGAAAACCTGGGCATTCTGACTAAGCACACATAGTTTCTTCTCTCGGCCCTGCATGAATTATTCAGCCGATAATGGGACGCTCCGATGCCAGAGCCACATAATGGGGGTCCTGAAACGGGCGCGACGTCCCGTGCCCTCCTCATATATATTTCATGCCCCCGAACGGAGCATGCACGGCAGAGTCACGCAAGGGGTTGAGAAAAAAATAAATAGATAAATGGCGCTGTAGGGAAACCTAAGCAGTGGCTGTCACTAAAGAGAGCTAAAAGGGAAGAAAATGGGGGAAGAAATGGCTCTAGGGTTGAGAGAGACACACCCAAAGTTATTTTCAGACACTGGCCCGCCATCCCATCCCATGCACGTTCGCTTCGATAACATCAACACCATCTAATAATTTGTGGCGCCCACATAAATGTGACGGTGAAAACCGCCCGTGGGGAGCGCAGGAATAAAGAACGTTGCTACTGTTGCAGTGACACATGTATGCGTTGTGACAGCAGAGTCACAGAGAAATACAGGGAGATCCCTTTGTCGGTTCCCGTTGTTTTTTTTTTGTTGTTGCATTTTTTCGCCTCTCGTCCGCTCTCATTAGATGTGATGCGATGCCACATTGTCTGTCACCGTCCCCCCCCCCGCCCCCCCCCCTGTCCCCCAACTACTTTGCACGGCATGTGAGCCGAAGAACAACACCGGGACAAAACTAATACAAAAATAAATAAATAAAACTGTGATTTGTTTCGCTCTGTCTGAAGGAGAAACACATTCTCGCAGTTTTAAAGATGCATATGCCATCATCCCAATGATAGATCTCTTTCTCACTCACTCACTCACTCGCACGCACAATACTGCCTCGCTCTCTTATTTCCTCCAATGGCATCCGTTAACAGCCGACTAAATTGGAGTGCTTTTTATGCGTTTGTTTACTCTCTTGTCTTGTACAGAGAGGACGCATGCCATGGCCACCTCACTCAGACTCAGATGAGTTCCAGACTGGGGTTAGTGAACAAAGCATCAATAGTTTTCTCTGTGACTGCATGCAGGCCTTCCTCCTCTGGCACAAGTATATATACTGTATACTGCCTTGCTTGCTGACTCTCTCTCTCTCTGGGCTGCGTAATTGCTGTTGGAGTTCAACACGACTCAGCACTTTTCTGCCATAGTCATAATGAGGAAGTGGTGTGTGCGTGGCGTGCGTGCGTTCGTGCGTGCACGAGCTCACCTTGTTGGGCCATAGAGACAGGAGGAGAACAGAGAAGGAAGCAGACAGGAGGAGAACAGAGACAGGAGGAGAACAGAGAAGGAAGCAGACAGGAGGAGAACAGAGACAGGAGGAGAACAGAGAAGGAAGCAGACAGGAGGAGAACAGAGACAGGAGGAGAACAGAGAAGAAAGCAGACAGAAGGAGAACAGAGCACCGGAGCTAATGGAAGGGCTTGTTGAAACACCTGGTCCCCAAAAAATAAAGAATAGCAAACCAGAGAGTGTTCACGTTCCGCCACTGAGCCGATTATACCTGCGAGACGGCCGGCCCCGGGGAAGAGTCGCCGCCGCGGAGTCGTTTTACCCAGCCAGACAAAAAAGGTCAATTGCGTTAACCCGTTAAGACCGGGAACGCGTCTGTGTCGCCTTATAGCTTTTATAGCAAAATAGCTTTCATAGCCGTTCTTGATTGTCACATCATCACGTTACAAGTAAGGTGGGTGAAAAACGTGGTTGTGCTGCAGGCTCATGATGCAGTTACAAAGGATAGAGAAAAGAGAGGAGCATAAAGTGCATAATAATATGACCAATGTTGAGTGCATAATAGATAAAAGGTCATACTGAAAGTATGTAATTACAATTAGTCTGCATGAATCAGTCCGGTCTTTGCATCAGACATAGCTCTTGTTCAGCAGTCTAATCGCTGAAAAGTAAAAGCTGTTGGTAATATATGCTCCCAATGCTCCCGTAACTGAATATATATTATTGAAAAGCTAACATTTTTAACCTGTATCGTTGCTTCTGTGGGTGCCTTTGGACGAAATATTTTGAGATGAGGGTCCGCAACCAAATACACCTATAACATGACATGATTAAAAAACAAAGAATATGAGAACCACTGATATAGAAAGATGTCAGGAAACTGTCCTGATTTAGAATACATTTGATAGAATCTGGTCTCAGGTCTTATTGCGTTAACGCCGTGAAACACAAAGGTGACTTTGGTATTATCTGCCGCGCGGGCGGAAGCGCCGGTGAAGCTTTGGTCTGACTAACGTCTGTCTGGATGTGCTGCTCAGAGCGGTGGGACGGGGGAGAGTAGAGGTCAATTCACTTTCACTTCAAATATCGGTTCGGGACTCAAACAGAAGGCGAGCCTTTTATCTGCTACTGATGGGAGGATTTGGTCCTCAATTATGTCTTAATAGCATATGAAAGTCTGGGTACCGAGAGTACTTTTCAATGAGTCTTTTTCTTTCTGGAAGATAATCCTCTTCCTGAATTGATTCAATTGAACGTTATGTTCTTTTTTTTAATCTTCATCCCTAAATGAAAGCTCGTTAAGTTCCTACACCACCCCATGACCCAGCCGGAACACATCACTGCTTTGTAATTATGAAGCACATGTACAAAACACGTGTGTGTGTGTGTGTGTGTGTGTGTGTGTGTGTGTGTGTGTGTGTGCGTGCATGTGCGTGCATACATGTGAGTGAAACCGAGTCGCAAGTGGAACTAAATGAAAATTAAGCTATGATGACTAAAACTAAGACAAAATAGACTGCCTTACCTTCTCTAAGGTAAGGCAGATCTACAAGCTCACAACGTGTCGCGTTGTGAGCTTGCAGATCGGCTATTTTCTCAGCATGTGTAAAATCAGCCATTACGACGGCATCAAGGCCCGCCAAAATACTTTTTAGTCGACAAAATCAACTGTATAGTGGACTAAAATCTTATGATATTTAGTCAACTAAAACTAGACTAGAACTAAAACATGACATGCAGGTGACTCAAATGTGACTAAAAAACTAAATGAAAACTATTCAAAAAGACTATTATGACTCGAAATGTGCTGTCAAAACCAACAGTGTCTCGCTGCATTGGCGGTGTGCTCCATGTCTGTCATTTCTGCATGCAGCCTCCCTGCGTTTCCATTTAGCACCAGTAAGGCTCTGCTAATGGCTGTCTGATTAATGGTGAGCATGAAGCACAAAGCCATTAGCTTCCTGAACTCCCAGACAGGGTGTGTGGGGGGGGAGGGGGGGGGAGAAAGAGAGAGATGGGGCAACAGGAGGGTGAGCGGTTGTTGCAGACACTTAACAGAAAAGCCAGTCAACACATTAAGGGCTATAGGGCAGTGGTTCCCAAAGTGGGTCCTTGAGGGAGTTTCCATATAGGTCCCCGGCTAAATGATAGTTTGGAACCAAATGGACCCTTATGTGTCCATTTTGGTTCCATTTGTACACTCTCAGAGTTAAATTAACGTTGGTTTTACAATATACATTTGAGATAGAAAGTTCCATTAAATGGTTAGGGTTAGTCCTTGAAATTAAACAAATTGAGAATGACTGCTAAAGCCGTAAAGATCTTCTCTTATGGGGGTCCCTGGCATATCTTTTCTAATGACAGCCTAATTACTGTCAATTTGGGGGTCCTTGACATGAAAAGGTTTGGGAACCACTGCATTAAACAGCATTACACAGTGTTGGTATGCTCGTGACATCATCATCATACCCAGAAAATATGCGGCAACGCCATCTGAGTGGCAAAAAAACCCAAAACTACTTTCTGGCTTTGACAGCCCATACTTTACATCCAGACAGAAACATCCTATCTGATTGCATTGAACAGCGTTAAACGACGTTAAACTCACTTTGCCACTCACTCATGCGCATATACCTCCATATCAGGTGTCAAATTGTGTGCTGTGGGCATATGGCTACAGTGCTGAGTTGAGAGTAAAAGCAAAAAGATATCCAGCATCACAGAAGTACATAAAGTGCTTATTTCCTGGCAACACAGCCTATATTTTATCAAAATGATTACTGAACAACATAGAGTTCAAACTCCTTCCGAGACAGATTCATTGCGACGCCTCCCCCCAGGGCCTGACTGATTTGTTGTGTGCGCGGTGCGGCCTCTATGAGATTCATCAGTGGACCGGGGGGGGGGGGGTGCGGGGGATCGGAGGAGTCCATCCCTCTAGACGGTGCTGAGCCCGTGGCTGCATGCGGAGGACGGGCCGTGTTGTTGTGGTGTATAACCAGACGATTCGGTGGGGCTCACACAGGCCGTTAGACACAACAACAGCTGCTGTGTTAAGACTGGAATGGAAGAAGGTTGGGAGCCTGGGAGATAAGACACCCTAGTGGTTTTCAACCGTTTCAATCAATCAATTAAGGCCCATTATGCATTCGGCATTTCACCCACGGACCACCATTTGATGACATTTAGCCTCTCAGATCCAAGACTAAAGGATATGTTATATGTTATCGTTGGATACGATTGGTACCATAGGAAATAACAGTCAAACGACAAACGGTCAAAATAGCATTTTTTTCCTACATTCTCTAACTGTGTAGACTTCTTGGAAATTAAGTAATACAGATGTTTAACAGTAATTTAACTCTTGAGAGTGTATTCTCTAATATAAGACTCTATAAGGGTGCATTTGGTTACCAACTCTCCATCGTTTAGCTGCATGGGGACCACCTGGAACCGCCTCAGGGACCACTGGTTGAGAACCACTGGTATATACAATGATTATCAGATTTGAGCTGGATTTGCAACCCGTGCGTGCCCTCTGTGCACTCCTCCCCTATGCAGCCCGTCTCACTGCCAACAACAAGCAGACATTTTGACTGTGGGATCGACATGGCATGAACCGCTCAGCTACTGATTCTCATTGGCTGTCGCCTGTTGTCACTCTCCTCCGATGACAGGAAGGGGACATTGCAACATTGATCGAGGAGCTGCAACAGCGTAACCCAATATTGCGTCCCCCGAGCCGTGCGTCTAGGAATAGAACCCCTGTTGACAAGAGGGATGAGAAATGTTCCCCCACACACACACACACACACACACACACACACACACACACACACACACTTCCTTCGTCTCAGCCGTGCCACAGAACTTGTTTGGGGGGTAGCCTAATTGGGGACCAGTGTTAATTTTGACATCACATTTTTATTTCGTTTTAGTCAATAGTCTTCTGAATAAAATTCCATGTAGTTCTAGTCATATTTTAGTCATCTGGAAGGTTTTATTTTTTAACTAACAATTGTTTTAATTTGTAGTCCCTTCCCCACCATGCACGGCCTTCAACCAGAAGTTTTATTTTGAAAACCCAGCGCCGTCGCTACGTATACACGCAATACGCACTGTGAATATGGCAACACACCGAGGAGCACGCAGAGGGCAACCAAAATCATCAGCGACGTCCCTGCATGTGAAAACCCCCAAGTCAAATCACCCCCAATCCCCAAGATCGGGATATCTTTTATTCTCTCGAGTCTGACAGAGGGTTCTTGTATGGCCAAATATGGCCTTATTTCTGAAAGTGGAAGAACACAGCTGTGCATACGCCATTTGTTTTGTATTCTCGTCCTGCCCTCTGTGTGTGTGTTTGTCTCGTCTTTGGAGCGCATTACCCTCCACCTGTGAAAATCATCTCGGAAAGCCACGCATGGCAAAGCAAAGCCGACAGGCGGTGAGGAGGAAGGGATAAGACCACGCAGAGACAAGAGAGGCAGAGGTGAGAGAGAGAGGGGGAACAAATAAAAAGAAAGGAGAGATGGCGTCTGTTAGTGGTTCTATAGCTAACCTCCAGGGAGGTAGAGACAGTGTGTAGATGATGTGTTTATCTGGGAACAATGCTGCTACGTATGGAGGTATTAGTGATCACGGGGCAGTGAGTTGGATACATGTGAGCCGAGCGGGAGACAATGGATCTATTTATAGTGGTCTCGTTGACGCGGCAGATCTCATTTCACATGTTCAAAGCAAGGCCCAAGGTTAATATAACGTTAACCAAAACCACTGGTGATTCCGTCGACAAAAAACTAAGACAAATCTTTTTCGTCGACCACCATTTTTCACTGACAAAAAACGAAATGGAAGCTAAATGAAAACTAAGCCATGATGACTAAGACTAAATAGACAATTTCGTAAACAATTAAAAACTAGACTAAAATGTTAGTGAGGGACTAGTGAACAAGAGATCCAGTATAAGTAATTTTACAATTGGTTGCATGCTGAAAATAGCTACAAGCTCACATCGTTGTGAGCTTGTAGATCGGCTATTTTCAGCAAGTGTAAAAACAGTCATTACGACGGCAATCAAGGCCCGGCAAAATACATTTTAGTTGACTAAATCAAATGTAGATTTAGTCGACTAAAATCTTATGACATTTAGTCCCGACTGAAACTAGACTAACACTAAAACATTCCGGTGGCTAAAATGTGACTAAAACTAAGTGAAACCTATTCAAGAGACTATGACTAAGACTAAAATCTAAATTTGCCAAAAACAACACTGACGAAAACTAGTGAAAAACCATTAAACAGCATGTAACTTTCTTCTTCTACCCCAGATTTGAACCTGGTTCCCACTTAAGTGCTGATTTTTATGTCTTTATTTTATTTTTTTACCATTGAGCAAATAGAGGTGGCCTGCTTGCTCGGTGGATTAATTGAATCTTCACTATCAGGTCAGCATGTGTGTCAGATCCTGTGTC
Source organism: Protomyctophum bolini (assembly GCF_963924005.1). Taxonomy (NCBI): domain Eukaryota; kingdom Metazoa; phylum Chordata; class Actinopteri; order Myctophiformes; family Myctophidae; genus Protomyctophum; species Protomyctophum bolini. The sequence continues at coordinate 11,634,024 of NC_137881.1, forward strand.
TAGGTGAGACATGCCGTTCTTTGACACGTCTCAATAGAAGAACAGGGAGAACAAATACAACCACCCCAATTGTGGGGTTGAGTCATATTGGCATATGCTACCATAACATGTTACATAGTTTTGTCACAGGCAATTGATTTCACAAGAAAGGACCTATCCTGTGATAGTTCAGCTGTGCCAGTTTCAGGGCCAAGTGTCGGCACCTCTGAGTCCATGAGGCATTGCTAATCCCTCCATGGCTGTGGCCAAGGCAAAAGTGGCCTAAAAGTTTCAGAGTCTCACTTGGGATTACGTTGAATTGGACAACTATCACGTATAAGAGCAAACTGTATACTTCGCCTCGTCAACTTTCAACCTTGTGCCTGACAAATACCAACACACTAAAACTAATAAAAGCTATGTTCAACTAACACTGGGCAAAAAGCATGGAATACGGATGTGTATATTACAGGAAACTCCCATTAAACTTTCCAACAAACTCCGGTAAACTCCCTAATTGTATCATTATTACTGTATATTACTGTATATGCCTGCTAATCGTGAGGTTTACGGGCAAATCTAGTGCCCATAAATGCCCGTTAACTCCTCTGTTCACGCAGTGATAAACGAGCAAATCTATCTATAAACTATTTGTACGTATGTCTGAAATCCACGCAACTCGAGAACCGTTCGCCCTGCCGACTTCAAATTTCACATTTCTTACATCACAGCACTTCATATTTGGGCATGCCTGACACAAAACTTCATTATGGGCATAAAAGGGACACAGACAGATGGGTGGAATGGGTACTCTGACACGGGTACAACGGGTATTGCATAGCAAGGTCATTATGCTAAACCATATTTACCATAATGACCTTGAAAACTAAACTAAAATGAAACCTAAAGCCAGCCGATGTGATGCTGAGCGACAGGCCTTGAAATAAGAATACAACATGGGCGGTCATCGTCACCATTCAACTCCTGGCAAATAATGATTTAGACAAAAACCAAATCTGACTGAGGTGAAGCAATCAAAGCTATAGCAAAGGAGGGTGGTAGATGGGTGTGAATTTAACAACATTAACCCTAGTCCGAGCATGCCATCATAACAGGCGAACATTCCGCAAACTAGGCTAACAATCTCCTAATTAATTTCACTGAAGAGTGTATTGGTTCTGAGGGGGTGAGCTCAGCTCCATTGATCCAAAGCCAGCTGCCCCAGACTAATAACACTCAACTGAAAGGCTAGGAGGAGTGGCAATATGAATTCTTCAATTAATTGGCCAAACTTTTGAGAGAGACATTTCAAGGGCACACAGCGCTGCTGACATTTTGTAAGGAATGACAGTTTGATTCCTTTCTCCCCTGACCTTTCTCTGTTTAACCCATTTTGTGCGGGAACCCCTTTTGGTGTTTTAAACATTATTATGTTATAATTTAGCTATTGAAAAATAGCAGATCTACAAGCTCATATGAGCTTGTAGGTCTGCTATTTATCTGATATTTATTTTGAGGTCAGGCCTAAATGGGTTAAAACTTTAGCCTCGGCGTGTCTCTGTCTAGCGTGGCGTGGAGGTTCATTATCGCGCCCGCGAGAATGTTGGAAGAGCAAGTCCATGGGCAGGAGTCGACATGCCGCTGTTTACTCAGCCAGTCCAGCTAGACCATTACAGGTGATCCTATTGCCAACATCAATAGAGAAACAAATCCGTTAGCTCCATCAAATTATAAGGAAGATATTCAATAGAACATTTTGATTTTGATGGTCGCAACGCTACGCATTGTGAGCTTGTAGATCTGCTATTTTCAGCATGCAACAAAGTATAAAATGTATACTGGATATCTTGTCCACTTGCCCATTCCTAACATTTTAGTCTAGTTTTTATTTGTTGACAAATCGTCAGTATATTTAGTCTTAGTTTAGTCATCATAGCTTAGTTTTCATGTAGTTTCCATTTAGTTTGTCAGTGAAAAAAGGTAGTCGACGAACATTTTTCGTCTTAGTTTTAGTCGACGAAAACAACACTGCACGGGTGTGAACTTTACTATATTTACGAACGGCTAGGTGTGCTGTTTCATAAGCATGACTGCCCATTTCAAAGAAATAATTATACAAAAGTTAAAGCCATTTTGACCAACAGAGGGGCTACAGCCAGAGACTAATGGGGTCCATGGCATGGACACATTTGGGAATCACTGCTTCATAGTCCACAAAATGCCATGACATTATCTATGCAATTCGAAGCCCAATGTTGACACGGCTGCTGGAGGATTTGGTGGGCTTGAGGCCACTCTTTTACCTTTAAAGCTTTAAGCTTTAAATGTTTGATTGGTTCATCTGCAGGTTGGACGTGCCCGAGTGGAGCCCAGTGGAGCTGCTATTTCATGTGATGAAGAAAAGCAGGTTTGTTTATGCACAAGTACAAATCCAACTGTAATTTACTGCACTGTACTTCAACCGCCAACTGGTTTCAGTGAATAAACAGCTACCAACGAGCAGAAGACAAAGGCCTCTCTCTCTCTCTCTCTCTCTCTCTCTCTCCCCGTGCTGGGCTGACAAATACCAGCCTATTCAAATCACGCCATATTTGTGTTGTTGTGCTCAGAGGACACAGAGCTGCACTACGAATGCTTAAAAAAAAGCTGTGAAAATAAGATCTGATTTATTCCACAAAACAAACGTGGGCTAGTTTTTATAGCACGACGATACTGAAATGACTCATACGGCTGCAGTAATTCATACATACTGTAAGAAGTGTCGTTCTATACTCCCTGCAGTATGCTGGTTAATGCCACATTAAGTTTGAGCATGTTTGATGTAATAAGACGAGAAGAGAGGGAAGAAATAATTGGCAGAGGAGGGTTAAGGTTAGAGTGGAAATCTGAAACAGTGATTCATGCTGCAATCTAGACGACTGTAGTGCTACCACCTTTATTTGACTACAACACTAAAACATTTAATAAGGCAAACTTGTCATATGAATAACGTCGACCATATCCCCCAGACGTGTGCGAGCACAAACACACACACACACACACACACACACACACACACACACACACACACAGACGTGTGCTCGCACGCAGAGAGTGGGAGTATAAAACTGATAAAACTTTGAATATGCCCTGGAGTTCAACTATAAGGAAGAGTGAATGTTTCCAGTGGAGAAAAAAAAAGAAATAATGATTGCAAAAGCAATGAAAAACACATAAAAACTGAATTACCCGTCAGCCCTGTCTTTCCTGACTCTCCTCAAGCTCTCTCCGGGGTGCAAACGCTTTAAGAGAACAGCAGAGAGAAATCTTCTTGAACCAAAGGACTGCAAACAAACACTTTGTTCTGCCGCCATCCCCAGACATAAAGAGGGAGAAACACAGATCAAGGGAAAGGGACCGAAAGAGTGGGCAAGGAAGGGAAGTTTAGTGAATGATGGATGGCCGAGTGAAGATCAAGGACCCATGGAGGGCGATTGCAAAGTAGGGAAGGATTGAGGAAAGTTGGAGGAAAGGAGAGGACGCAGAAAGAACAAAATGGTTTTGGCCTCTTTTCTTGACCCAGTCTGGTATTAATGCTCAGTCGATTGTCGCCTCGTCGTTACCCCCATTTTCACGACATGGCTCTGCAAGAGGCTGCAATCTGTCTGTCTGTCTGTCTGCCTGTCTGTCTGTAGCTAATCTTGGAAACTGTTGGACTGATCAGCACCAAACTGCTCTCAAAAATGTTTTTTTGAAAACATTTGAGCGAGAAATAGACGAAGCAGTACCCACAAATGGATTATATTTGATCAACTCACTTTCCGACAGTGCTCCAGCCCTGCAGCTGGGCAGACGCAGCCAGCGCGACACTTAAGGATTACTTTTTTTGTTGTGTTTTGGGTCCATTTATAAATTTATGTTAGGTAGCAATGAACTAAGCAGGATAAAATGTGGCTAGGTGGTGGTCATTGTCGGGAGATAATTCACCGACAGGGAGTTTAACCACCGAGGGGAAGCCGAGTTGGTTAATCACCCTGAACGTGAATTATCCCTTACATACACACTGCCAGTAGGCCACAGAAGTACCTCAACATTGATTTTTCACATATTTTATACTTAACTTTAATAGTATAATAATATATAAGTTATTATTGGCCAATCAAGCCTGTTTCGCGCTATTGTAAGCTTGCAGCTTAAATGGGCATCCTGCCTAGTGACAACTAGTGTTGAGAAAGTCACTTTAAAGTAGTATATTTACTAGCTACTGCTACTAGCTACTAAAAATAACAGCGTTACTTTACTAGTTTACTAGGATTCTACATGTCTGCAAAAAACACCTGTTTGATGGGTTGAAACCTGGTTTCAACCCATCGATTGATTTCTTTCAGACTGTGGAAACTACAGACAACTCAAGCATACTGACTTGGGGATAGAGAACAAGGTAAAGAATTGAGTCGACAAATAACAAATGACCACACGGTAAGACCGAGTCCCACTGCAACGCTCGCAGCTGCAACGAGTTTAGAGGAGAAGGTCACAGACAGGGAGGGCTGTAGTTGTTGGCTATCTTACAATAAATGCACCACATCTCTCTCTCTGTGTGTGTGTGTGTGTGTGTGTGTGTGTGTGTGTGTGTGTGTGTGTGTGTGTGTGTGTGTGTGTGCCTTTAATCCACGTAACTTGAGAACCGTTCGCCGACACCGACTTAAAATTCGACTCGCCACAAAAGGCTCTGCCATGAACATAAGTCCCCTCACCTGTAGGATTCACAGACTCTGCCTCAGCCAATTGATTGCCATGGCAACAAACCCCACACCTGCCATTTGATGACTTAACCAGACCACTTTTCACAGTCAGTTTGCACTCTTCAGAGTCAGACACATGTAGGCATACAAAAGACACAGATCTCCATGTATGGGCACAAAACAGACAGGCAGTTAAAACGGGTGCTATAGTATTGCATACAATAGGTATTGTTCATTGTGCATTGTTCCCGAAGGCCGACGGGCACAGGTCTAGTTCACATAAAGTCACATTAAGTAACGAGTGACGATCACATTTAAACGTGCCAACGTGGGAAACTCGAATAATACAGATTTTGGAACTAGTTACCACAAGAAGTAGCTGCGCTACATAGCACAGTACTTTACAACCCGTTAGTTCCAACACTGGTGATCACTGATAACCCGATAGCTCACACAGGCCAGCCAATGTAACTGCAGAGACAGAGCGGGCTGCCCGCTGCCGCTTGATTCACACCAAACACTCTAATCCAGTGGTTTTCAACCAGTGGTCCTTGAGGAGGTTCCATGTGGTCCACAGCTAAATGATGGATAGTTGGTAACAAAAAGGACCCTTATAGATCTTCGACTCTTGAGAGTGTAAGATGACACCAAATGAACCCTTATATATTATATTTAACTCTTGTGTTTTAACTCTAGAGTAAAATTATTGTTATTCACTTAATTTACAAGAAGTCTACACAATTACAGTTATTGTTATTGTATTATTAAGGTGTGCCTGTTATCTCTCCTAATGGCACCAACATCAACACAGCATGGAAGATTGTGGACAAGATATTATCCAACGATAACAAAATATTCTTTAGTTTTGGGTGCTAGAGGCTATAAATGCCATCAAATGGTGGTTCCGTGGCTCAAATGCCGAATAAATAATGGGCCTTGATGTGAAACGGGTTGCAAACGCCTTGCTCTAATGGGATTATCCCTCCTGTGTCCAAGTCCACCTGGCACGGTGTCCGCTCTCCTTCTGCCTGCACGGGGCTTCCCGGAACGGAGACCGGTGGCAGATCAATGTCTGCCCCGTCTATACGCTTGTTGGGTGGGCCGTATAGTGGGGGGGGGGGGGGGGGGGTGGTGTTTGACAATCGTGTTTGCAAGCATTTGTGTTGTGTTCATATATACGGTGCAGTGCGTGTGGTACTGTATACTCCATGCCAGCATATGGCCCCAGCAGGAGGGCCTGCTGAGGACAAAGCAGATTGTTGTGCTGCACTCCAAACCTGCCCATCCATCACAGCCTAGCAGGGAACCTGCAAGCTCAGGAGGTGTGTGCGTGTGTGTGTGTGTGTGTGTGTGTGTGTGTGTGTGTGTGTGTGTGTGTGTGCTTGTGCGTCTGTTGAGTTTGTGTTAGAAAGAGAGTGAGACTGAACCAGCACATCTGTCCCTGTGGGTGGGTATAAGCTCTGAATACATGCGCACGCACGCACACACACACACACACACACACACACACACACACACAGTGAGCTGTGTTTATGTCCGAACCATATCCTGCAGGTTTAAAGAGTGAGCCAGGTGGATTTGTGAGCCCAGGTGAATCGCGTGGGCACTGCAACTCTCAGATGAATAATTAATGGCACGCTTGAACTTGAGGCGACGAGGTTAAGCTTACTGCGAGTGGTTACAAGTGCAGTCCAGGCTAAACATGAGGTTTGAGCTTACTGTAAATCGCTCTGGATTAAGAGCATCTGCTAAATGCCTAAATTGTAATCGTGTGGTAAATATACCCATTCAGGACGGGAACCCCTTTTGGTCTTTTATGCATTCACTTATACTTTAGCTGTGGAGAAATAGCAGATCTAAAAGCCCATAGCGCGGCACTCGGTGTTAACATAAATACATCTCGCAGGATATTTTTTGTATTTATTAACTTTTTATTAACTAATTATTTTCACTTCAGCACATTAAGCTAAATATCACAACATACTTAACTCCAGTTCCACCTCTGCTAGTATGCAGCGGGCCTTGACAGCCATGCATAAAGAAAGATGATAATTCCAAATAATAGCTTAATAATTATCTCTGAGCTGAGACGAGCAAGAGCACATTAAAGGGAATCACATTAAAACGCTGGTAGCTAAGAGTTAGAGTTAGGAGGAGGTAAGGGAGGCCGGCTTCAAACATTCATTATTTCGCTGCGGTGAAGAGGGCACACTAGGGGGGCAGAAATCACCAGGAAGGAAGCAGTGGTCGCTGCCTGGCGGGAGGGCAAATGAGGATAGGAACAGTAATTAGAAGACACTTAGATCTCTGAGCTTTGCCGCTTGCGTCCAGACGCTATTAAAGGGTGTTCATTACATTGTGTTTCTTTTTTCGCACAATCACATATTGTTGAGGCGAATACAATGCACCTGCCGCTCGCATAAAAAAAAAATGTAATGAATTGAAATAGCACACAGACGTGGGCGCACATGATTTCGCACCACGGTCTTTCAACAAAGCAGTGAAAAAACTCCCAGACATAAGCCCCCCTTGGGCAGTAAATCTAGCCTGCAGCCCATCCCATGGAGCCATGGGGTACCAACAGGCTGGGACAACGCCCTGACAGGAACAAATTCTTCCCGTCCTGCGATGACTTATTGAAAACCCTGCCAAGATGGATGAGACGGAGAAACAGAAGTGCATATACCATAGCATTTCAATGGAGGCTAAAAATGGAGGGAGATATGCATCATACTCAATGAGAGTGAGAGTCCCAAAAGCAGACTCCCAAATGATGACTATGATTAATCATTTGAATCATCAGCTTCAAACGGTGGTCAGCTGACACCACAGCGGGACTGGAGTCTCAGTGGCATGCTGTTATGCTCATACTGTATATCTGAAGAGATTTATGTGGTGCTGAGATGCTGTCAAAAACGAACAGGTCCACTCTGCTGGTTTGAGTCCACTGGGAGATGTGTAGAGTAGAGTAGCAGTTTGCTTTATCCCTTCAAAGCTAAAATAAAAAAATAAAAAATAACCAATTTCAGCACTGCCCCATTTAACAATAGACATTTCTCTCCAGGGGAGGCTTTCTCGGGATTTATGATGGCTTAACTCCCAATCACAATATCTGGGCGTTAATACCATTTTATTTTTCACACCGTCCTTATTCCCATGTGTTATGACCATTACTAACCAAGCAGCATCAACCCAAAGTTAAGCTGCAGTCAATTGTTCAGATGGTAACCGCAAGGTTTCCAGTTCGAACCCGGGCTCCCCAGAGTTGGTGTCGAAGTGTCCTTGAGCAAGAAACTGAACCCCTAATTGCTCCTGATGTGCTGGTTGGTGCCTTGCATGGTTTCCGCTGCCATCGGTGTGTGAATGGGTGAATGAAATGCACAATCTATGTAAAGCACCTTGCATACAGGCGCTATATAAATGCACCACTTATTCTGTACGTCTATGCTCCCTCCCAATCTGTCTGTCTCCACACCATGCACTGACGCTTCAAAAAACACACGCTCAACTATTAATGAACTTCAGTGCTATCTCTTCCAGTTATGCCTTTCATGTTCCCGAAGCTTTTTTTATGGTGCCTAATGCGTATGCATTAAGCGTCCTTTCATCCATCAATCCCAAACGGATAGACCAGTACCATAGCGAGGTCACAGGAAGAACAGAGACAGGTCGAGAAGAGAGAACCAGAAAGAACCAGAGGGAATTAAGAGAGAAAGTGTGTGAGAGAGAGAGAGATCAGCTGGCATACCCTTTCTCTTTATTATCTTTGGCCCATGGATCCCCCCGAGCCACCCCCCTCTTCTCCAGCCATTCCTGTGAGTCAGCTTTAACCCATTTAGACCTGAGGCCGATTCGACAAAATGTCTTCTAAATCTTTCGCCTTTATTATATTTTTTTATAGAGGGACAGAAAGTAGGCTGACGGGGAGTTGGGGAGAGAGATGGGGGAGTGACATGCAGTAAAGGCTGTCGGAATCGGGAGTCGAACCCGCGGCACACTGCCAGACTCGGGCTACCGGCCAAGGTGACTGGACCACTGAGAGTTTACTGAAAAACCTTATGTTTCTATATCAGTGGTGCTCAAACTATTTCATGTCAAGGAGACCCAGAATTATCTGCATTTGGCTGCCGACCCTCATCTGAAAATATGTTGTTCCAGGGAACCCCCAGAAGCAAAGATTTGAGTTAAAAACGTTCACTGTGAAAGAATATATATTCAAAGATTTGCACACATTTCACGATTTTTCAAAAATGATCTACTATATAGTAGATATAATAGAAGATCTGCAATTCTTCAGTAGCTTAACACAATGCTTAAAACACAAAAAGGGCCCGGGGTTCCCGTCCTGATTGGGTTAAGAAAGAGGGGGTTAGCCTGGGGGACTTTGGGTCCCATTTGGAGACACTGATCTGGGCTTTGACTGCATCCAGGCTCAAGCTCCCTCCAGTGTGAGTGAAAGGGATAATCACAGAGCTTTTGGATCCCCCTGCACTCCCGGGGCCCCGGCCGGCCGTGCCACCGTCTGGCTCGCTCGCTCGCTGTCCAGACGTCACACTGATTGCAGGCACAGGAGCCGCGGCCCAAACCCTGGCTAATGACAGCCAAACATATACAGCCAAGGCTGACGGAGCCATTAAATAGAATCCACCGGGGGTGGGTGTGTGGGGGGATTGAAAGGGGGTTGGTGCAGGGGGCTTACACCAGGCTGTGTAATTTGTATGCATGTATACCAGTAGTAGCAGGGGAACAGGGGGCGGACGTTGAGACACGTAAGCTTGTCGGACTGTGACAGTGATTACTTAATGGAGTTCTTGGAAAACGTTTTTTTTCCCCCCTATGGCTACCTGCAGTGCTTTATGTGGGAAGCAAAAAAATGCAAATTAAGTGGATAATCCCACAGGGATGTTTTTTTTCAATATGCAACAGGGCAAGCGTACGTGGAAACCCCCCCCCCCCCCCTCATTCCCCCACCGCCCCTTAACTGCTCAGTGCGACACAGAGTTCACGTAATGAGTATAACCTGTCTTTCACGTGAAAGCGTGTTATTACCATGGGGGCCGTGCGTTAACGCGGAAACTGAGTGAATAGCACGTGTGCCGTTCTGTCATTACTATCAGAAGAATCTAATAAGCGTGTGCGTACCGACGGAGCTGACAACTCCCGAGGCGACGGCATATAGTCGCGGCGAGGCAGAGACGTATGTGGAAGACACGGCTGCAGTCACCTTTGAGGTTCACCTCTCATGCAGCCCCACTGTTCCGTACGTGATAAGAGGCGGTTAAAGCAACGTGTCAAGAGATAAGAGGGAACCAAACGCTGTCCATCATCTAACACGGACGACAGGAGAGAAAACGATCAGGGTTGGACAGAGGAGAGAGATGTAGCAAGAGAGGAGGGGAAACAAAGGATGGAGTAATAAACCTGAGCAAGGGAGTAGGTGGAACATCTTGGTATGAATCATTTTCTGTACTCCGTGCCCAGAATGAACATGAGAAAGCCTATACAGTATAAGGAGAGGCGAGGACAAGAGAGGTGGAGAGAAGAGAGGTGATGTGAGGTGGAGGTCTATCGACTAAGGATGCATGGGTGTATTGAATATGCATATTCAATGCATTCCACTATAGGGCCACAGAAAGGCCAGGCCTGACCAATCAGGTTTTGATGACGACGGGATGGGCATACTATTTAGCCACTCACGATGCACCATTCCAGACAGTGGCCGGAGAACAGTGTGAAAATAAAAACGAACCCGTCTGAAGTGAGTGGTGATGTGCTGTGCTGTGCTGTACTGTACTGTACTGTACTGTACCGTACCTCCTCCCTGGCCTATGTGTGTGTATGTGTCTGTGTGTTAGGCTGTGCAACAGTGACACTTGAACAAACACTATGACGCTATTTTCGTGCTTGGACACAGGGACAGACCCAGCCACACACATAGCTGTCTAGAGGAGTGGTTGCACCACTCAAAAAGGGAAGAGGTTTTAGAGGAGAAAGATAAAGGAGCATGTGCACTTTTCCGGGGTTTGTGCCGTTAGAAAAACAGACTTCAAACATTTTGGAGTTGGGGCAGTATTATGTGCGCTGTGCGGAGGACCAGACAGAGCGGGCAGGGTGATAGCTTTCTTCCTAGCTGGCTCATTCTGCCAAGCGCGGTGGCAGCTACAGTAGGCTGGGTACAGCACAGTCAGTGGTGGGTATTTAGAAAGAAGACTTTTCTTTTTCTCTCCCTCCACTTTGTACATTCACAATGGGAGGGAGGGAGGGGGTAAATCCTCTTAGTTGATAATGGCGAGTTTTCAAGGGAAAAAAATAAAGTGGTTAGCATCTTACTGACTGGGAAAAGACAACACAACAATTTAATCATTTAGCACTAAGCAGCCTGAGCGATTACAGATGATTACGCTAATGACTGGCAACACGGTTAATAAATACATACAACCCCATTAGGATTTGATTTACTGTGTAGTCTAGAGAGATATTTATCTGTATTTTCCAAAAAGAAAAAAGAAAATCTATCAGTTATGGAGTTAGCTGTCTGTAGTTCCTTCACGGCTGCCATTTGGGAGATGTAATTTAATTCAGGGCCCATTAACACATTTAGTTTAAACACTTCAACTATTATTTTAAACTTTAGCCGTTGAAAAATAGCAGATCTACAAGCTCATAGCGTTGCAAATGTGGCGCAAATCTTTATATATATATTATTTCACAGCAAACGTTTTTTTGATTCTGGGGGGTCCCTGGAACAACATTTTCAGATGGGGTTCGGTGGCCAATTTCATATGATTTCTGGGGTCCTAAGTTTGAGAACCGCTGACATAAAAACAGGATTTAGAAGACATTTTGTAGAATCTGGTCTCAGGTCTAAATGGGTTTAAAATAAATGCATGAATCCCAAACTGGCAACTAGCCTGCTTGCTGATGTACGTACTGTAGCTATAGGACAAGCAGTATGACAAGCATACACAACACTGTACTGTATATCAGTTTTGCAGTTCACAATAGAGGTCATTTCTAACTCTGTTACACGAACACGGTTCAGCTGGCATGGTATACTCGACGGGTCTGGCTCTTTCACCCGGCTGGCACATGCTACGACATCCGTTAGCATTCGTTCGTGGAGCCAATGCAAAGGGCATCGCGTCCTTGCAGAAGTCTCGCCGCCCGCCCATCGGCAGGCATGCCGGCTTGGCCTGTCAGCCCAGCCTCCAGTGTCAGGTTGCGACATGTCACCCTGCCAGCCACACTGTATAAGTGCTGCCCCACTCCACTGCATAGATTAAAACAGTGTGTGTGGGCCTAGCGAAAGAAACCATGTAGTTGCTAAAATAAATTAAACAAAAAGCATGTGTTTGTTTGCTCACACAGACCATATGCTCCATCTGTGACTCCCTTCTTGTCTCACGTGTCCCTCCACTCTACTCGCCCCTTGTTGGTCCACGTCTTTCTGCACTGACCTGATCTGAATATAAAGCATACAATTTTTCAAATACTAAAATAATAATGAAAAGGACATAAGTCTAAGGCCGCTCAAGTCGAGCCTCTTGCAGCAGAGTACAAACTGTACCGTTCTCAACAATCACCTCCATAACCTCCCTCCTCCTCCTGTTTGTGTGTTTGCCTCCCACTGGGAACCTTGGGAGACAAAGTGGTATAGAGACTACTCTCCACTTTGTATACTTTGTACATACATACTATAGAAATATATCTGTATGTGTGTTGGTGTTAGTACAGTCATCCTGCGATATGTCTCGTTGTTCTATGCATTCATCAACACCTTAACACCAGAATACCTGCCAGTCTCCGGTTGCATCGATCGACAAGATAATCATCATTGTGCGCATGAGTGTGTGCGTGCGTGCAGGAGGGGGATTGTATTTGTACGTGTCTGGCAGTCATCCTGGCAATATATTGTCACTGCATTTATCGACACTTAACACCAGAACACCTGCCACTTTCTACTGGCCGCTTCAACCTCTGAGACTGAGAGCCAAGCTTTGAGTGCCATGTGCGAGGGCCTGTGTATTAGTGCGTGCGAATGGGAAAAGGCCACACACACACACACACACACACACACACACACACACACAGTATATCCCCCTATTCATTGAGAGAAAATCAAGTGAAATGCATAGAGACAATTCTATCCTCCACATACATTTTTGTCAGCCAGTCCATCCGATGTCTCCTATATGCATATATATGGCTGATACGGCGAAATGGAGAAACATTTAAATGAGAGCATATATACCGGTAGCCTATATATACAGTATATAATATAGTATGCATGTGTCTGCGTACCGTACTGTATGCTCAATATCCATTAGACCAAATAGCCTGGGAGAACTGGGGGGGAAAAGTGCTTATCTTTAAACAGACCGGTGGAACTCAAATAACTGTGACAGTCAGGCAATTTTACCGATCATAATAATGCGAGAGTGAAACATGACACTGCACAATGCAGCGGCGGGAGCTAGCGCCACGCGCATAATACTTGACGAATCTATTTATATCCTCAGGGCTGACTTTAGGAAGGGCGACTCTTCTCTGACGAAGTGTCCGCTTACGGCCATGAGCAAGAAGCACGTCGATAAGACGGCTTGGCTGGAGGAAGCAGGGTTGATTTCGTCGACTAATACTATGACAAAAGGATGTTCGTCGACTAGCTTTTTTCCACTGCCGAAAAGTGAATGGAAACTAAATGAAAACTATAAGCTATGATGACTAAAACTAAGACTAAATATGCTGACAATTTCGTCAAGAAATAAAAAGTAGCGTAAAATTAGGAAGTGAAAGACACTTCATTTTAAACTTGGTTGCATGCTGAAAATAGCCGGTCTACAAGCTCACAACATGTCGCGCTGCAACACATTTTGAGCTTGCAGATCGGCTAATTTCAGCATGTGTAAAATCAGCCACTTCGACAGCATCAAGGTCCGCCAAAACACAAATCAACTGTAGATTTAGTAAACTGAAGATAGACTAACACTAAAACATTCCAGGTCAGACTAAAACTAAATTAAAAGAGGAAACGAGAGAAAGAGGAAGTAAAGGCTGAGAGAGAGGATGAAAAATAAAAAAAGACGTGAGGTTTTTACTGTGATTGACATCTCAATTAGAGGCGCTTGTGTTCCATTGAGTGTGCGCCGCCACCCTCTGTGGTTGCACCGTCCTCCTAAATTACACTTCTGTGTGTGTATGAGCCTGCATGCGTGCGTGTGAGAGAGAGAGAGAGAGAGAGGGGGAAAAGGGTTTGGTGGAAGTTACAGAACAGTGTATAATGGCGTGTGATGTAAGCTTACTATAATCCCAATTGTTGTGTTATCACCATCGACTTCCATCCTTTGTTCTCCGGAAATTAAACTCTTGTCACTTCAGCTTTGCTGTATGGGGGGGGGAGGGGGGGGGAGATAATGGCCATACAGTTATTGCAGCCAAGTTGGCCTACTTTGTAAGAGGAATGTTATGTCACCTTATTTTTGGCACATTTATTGGCTTTAATCCAGGCCACATGGGTTGGGGCAGCCGGGCAATGTGGACGAGGCAATATGCTTCATTTTGGGCGAAGGGGGGGGAGGTATCCACCACACGGCAAATACTAATGTGGATTACATGTTTTACACAAAACCATTTGTCTGGTGTAGACGTGAGCATTTTACCCGAGAGGTTTGTACAGTAGTCCAACCATGGGATAGCGTGCAATTTGCTGTCTGTGGCTGGGAGAATGAGACTAGCAGGACACTGACAAAAATGCATCAAGAACTGACAGCCAGCAAGTTAGGGCTGTGTGAACCAACACACGGGCACCGGTTACGAGGACGTCCTACATTAACATGTGTGGATGTACTCAGGAAAGACGCAGGAGCGCAAAGCACCAACGAGCTGGCCAGATGGAGGGACGACCGAGATAGAGAGGTGACAATGACTACAGTCTCCTACCAATAGTTGTGGACTTGAGAATGCAGATAGACGTTATGTTCCCCACCCCGCAAAAAAGGTTATTTGTTACCCACTTAATATAAACCTAAACCCTAAACTAACAGAATGAAAGACCCTAAAACTAACAGACAAACCTCCCCAACAATATCGCATAGACGTTTTGCTTAGGCTCCGAGAGGTGGTATTCATCCTGGCACAGGACCCACGTACCCTAGCCCCCCTCCACCCGCCCTTGCCCACCGGGCTATGCCCTACACATGCCCACTGTCTCTGCACTGGGTTTTGGGGCAGCTGGCAGGTCCTGTCCTCCACACAATGATTACAGAAAGAACAGGCCCTTGAAAACGCGCCGTAAGCCAACGATGCTGTGCAAAGTTTCGCCGGGTGCCAAGCCGTGTCTGTCTGGCCGTCATGGCCCCTGGACGGCAGCGCTTCCTGTTGCCGGGACCGAAACAAGCGCAAAAAACAATCAGTCTTAACTGCAATCGGTCATATTATAGGCCTCATCAGTACACAGTTTGTTGACAGAAAGAAAACTCTTGTTAATCGGTGTCCTTGTGTGTAGCAGATGGTGTAACAGGTTCTAAAGCTTCCTTGGACCATCGCCTAGCTGAGGTGCGTGCGTCTGTGTGTGTGTGTGTGTGTGTGTGTGTGTGTGTGTGTGTGTGTGTGTGTGTGTGTGTGTGTGTGTGTGTGTGTGTGTGTTTGTGTTTGATAGCAGCCAAATATTCCCAGTCTTGAAACCCAACAAAACGTCTGTGAAAGACAACACTGGCAGAAGTCATCAGTTGCCGTGGAAGAAGTACTGTAGGCCTATACTCTACTTGAATAGCAGTACTGCACAGTTCAAAATAATTATGTACTATACTATTGCAATCAAAAGTCCTTCATTCAAAGTTTAACTTTATCTGTATCAAAATATACTTTACAGAAACGAACATAATAGTGCATAATGGCTCATTTAATATTACTAGATCTGAGCACCATGTCCATGACGATTGTAGATCCATGGAGTTCTGTGTCAGGCACGACCAAATATTAAGTGTGTTTCCTAATCTCAATGTGATGTCATGGAATCTACAGGTGAGCTGATTTAGACTCATTAGGTCCACTGGCAGAGCCTGACCAGAGCCTTTAGTGGTGGTTCTGGACAACCACCTGGTGAATGGTTCTCCAGTTACAGATGTAAACACGTCGTACATACAGAGACGTGGTGCATTCATAGATAGATAGGAATCAGAAATTAAATGTATCACCATTTAGTCGTAATTTAAATGTTTGTTTTGTAAAAACAAACGATCTAACTTAAGTTGTAGACAAAGCATTGTCTCATTATTGAAAATAGGAATTCACAAACAGCCTCCAGCTCGGGCCACTTTCTCTGCATGCACATCTATCCACCAGACACTATACCTGCAAATAATAACAATCACTGTATTCACAACACCGTCTCTCCCTCTCTCCCTCTCTCTCTCTCTGCGATGGAATAACAAGATTCAAACCATTTAGACCTGTCGACCAAATTCTACAACTGTCAGTGTTCTGAAAAACCTATGCTATGTCAGTGGTGCTGAAACTATTTCATGTCAAGGACCCCCAGAATAATATGTATTTGGCCGCAGACCCCAGTCTGAAAAATATATTGTTCCCAGGGACCTCCTTGGAAGAAAAGATATGAGTTAAAACATTCGCTGTGAAAGAATATATATTCAAAGATTTGTGCCACAAAAATAGCAGATCTACGAGATCTAAAAAGCTCATAGCGTGGCACCGGGTGCCGCGCTATGACCTTTTTTCAACAGCTTAAAGCTTTAAATAATGGTTAAAAGGGGTTTAACGCTATAAGGTCTAAATGGGCTAACCAGCTCGGCCCAGAGGTTCACCGACTACCCTCTCTAATTAATGCAGGTTGAGGCAGTGGGGTTTGAATCACGACTATGAACGGAACGTTCGCCTTGCTCCGGGAGTCTGTAAAATAAGCAAGAATCCCCCATCCCACAACGGCCTCTGTCGCTACGCCTCAAAACTCTCACCGAGTTATGGAAGGGAAATTAATAAGTGGCTGCATATATATAGGCAATAGGGAGCTAGGGGGAGAGAGAGAGTGAGGAGAGAACTGTTTGCATTTTCCCCTCCTGGATGTGTTTAGATTTTTAACTTCGTTGCAGAGTTGTGACTACATCGTTCCTCTGTGTACCTCAGGACCCGACCCTTTCCGTTCTCATTACAAATATTCCACATCTCCCGACGCGTACGCCACAATGTTGTTAAATCGGATACAGGGGTGTGTGTGTTGGTGGGGGATCTGGGCAGTTGGAAGATGCGTGTACATCTCTAAATGATGTGCTCGCCTCGGGAAGTCAGGGATGCTGCATGCTGTGCCACGCTTGGCCAAGCATTAGCTATATGTGCTGAAATGGAGTGGAGTGACTACCTGATGGGAGGGAATGCATGACGCACTCACACCCACACGGACATGAGCGCGGGGAAGAAAAAACTGTACACACACAAGCACACGAATGTTACATGTGGTGTACCTCACAGTGTATCATTTACAGATGCATGTATGTACAACCTTCTGCATCTCTCGCACACGCACGCACACACACACACACACACACACACACACACACACACACACAC
Source organism: Protomyctophum bolini (assembly GCF_963924005.1). Taxonomy (NCBI): domain Eukaryota; kingdom Metazoa; phylum Chordata; class Actinopteri; order Myctophiformes; family Myctophidae; genus Protomyctophum; species Protomyctophum bolini. The sequence continues at coordinate 11,651,309 of NC_137881.1, forward strand.
ACACACACGCACACACACACACACACACACACACACACTATATGATCCACCTTGTGATGTATCAATTACAGAGGAATGTGCCAGCGTCAGCTCATGCGTAAACATGCGCTCACGCATGAGCACGCACACACACACACACACGCACAAATGCAAATGCTTGATGGCTGGCAATTACTGTGCGTCTCTGCGTGCATGTGTACTGTAACCTGGCCTAATGCAATTTTCTCAGCTACACAAGCTGTTGGCAGTGTCCTCATTGCGGCGGGCCTGGAACGTGATAAACCTTCTCTCCAGGGTCTGTGATCAAATCCAGACTTAAATAAACAAACACTATATGGCTATATTAGCCTGACACTCAATTTATGTTGTTTCACTCCATTATTCAGAATGAAAGCCCCCTTTACACGGTAGCCGTTTCTGGGATGGGCTTTGTCAAAGCGGCAGTTTTCGGCGATTGGTTCACACCAAGCAATCAAAAAAAAAAAGCAGATTAAATCAAAGCAGATGGAGTCGTTGTCAATGTGGCTAACCCGGTTGCTGCGACAAACACGGTCAACGAGCAATGTATGTATTTATTTATTATATTTGAAGTTATATATTGTAGGCAAAATAATTCAATGTTATTAATGTCATCTGTATTATTATTTTTTAAACCTGTGATGATGTTCAAAGCTGAATAAACGTAAATAACCATAAACATAAGATGCATTTTCCACTTCCACTGTTGTGGTGTTACAAACTACTATGGTGGAATGACTTACTGTGCGTCCATTGCCAACAGTGTGGGAGACACCTAGCCTGATTTCCAGCCCACAGACCCCGCCCACTCTACTGAGCGCAGCTGGAAGCTCTCAGAGTCTGACAATCAGGCTAGGAGACACCGGCAGTTGCAAGCGACTACTGTAGGATGGGAGATTATGCCATCGCAGTCGACACAAAATATACTGTTTTGCAAAACAACACATAAGCCGGTGTGTTTGTTTCAGTTGTTTATCTCGGTTAACTTTGTGCAACGTTGAACTGCTTAGCTGCAGCCATCAAAAACACAACAGCACTGTCTGTGCACATAAACTCAGACAGGGGGATTCACGACGCAAGCGACTGCAACAGCACACAACAAGCTCACGGGGGAATCGCATGAAACGCACAACAATTATTTAATAAAGAATACACGGTATAAATATGTGGAGTGGCCTCCACAATGGCAGTTTAAAACGGGTCTACACATCTCTCTGAAATACTTCCCTGTGCACCAATGCTACTTCAACCTTCATGCCCGCTGTCTTTGAGCTGACGAAAGCTGTGATTTTCCCACTGTTAAAATAACTATCGTTTGTCGTCCATTCACTGAAGACGCACGCCTGAACGAGACTTTAAGACACTATGATGACATGCCTATGGCTGAATACGTGAACACACACACGCACACATGCACACGCACACACACACAGGGGAATGCAGAAAACTAGCTCCCCCATGGCCATCCATCGTCTGTGCTGGCTTCTTTTGTGTCCTTGTTGTGCTATCCTCCTGTGTAAGTCATGGCAGCTCCGCGGGTACCGTGAGAAACCAGAGTCTGAGCCTCCGCTGTGGGCCAAGGGGTCGAACGCAGCCCACGGGTAAAAAGCAGTACATCGCGGTTAAAAAGAAAATGAGGGCTTTCCTTGGCCACCACAGGGAAGGAGGAGATGGGGTCATGCATGTGGGAGAAATGAGAGAGGTGTGCATGCAGGACGAGTCAGAAGTGCACGCATCTCACTAGGCAACAGTGCCTGTGGCGCGAGCTCCGGTTGAAGAAGTATAGCGGCGGGCGTGTGTGAAAATGCAGGCCGCGAGTGGGAAGTAGGTAAGTAACCCAACGCTGCACAAATTGGGTGTCAGTTTGCTGGCTGGCTGCCCTGCCCTGCCGACCTCATCAGTCTCTCTCTCTCTGACCTCGTCTGTGACCTTCGGGAGGCCTGTGTAGAGGTCCTCGTTTCTGACATGGTTTCACCATGTGCCATTCGTGGCATTCTTGTGTACACACCAGCCATCCGGAGCCTTTTCCTGTAGTGCTGTGTGCACCCATTCCGTAATAGGTTTCCCTAATAGGTTTTTCCTTTGATACCTGACAGGTATCAAAGGTATTGCTGTCTTTGATGCATTCAATGATTAGACCTGTTGTGTACGTGTACACAATTCCATGTAAGAATAATAACTAAGACCTTAAAACGACGATGCTGGGTCATTATTACTGCAAAATGAGATGTGCAGCGCCTTCTTGGAGGTTATGAGTCATAAGTGGAAAATCTTAAGTATAGCACGGGGACAAATGATTCATAGCAGGGTGAGTTAAAATGTTCTCTGTTCAAATGTTACACAGGAACAAGCGGAAACATTTTAGACCTAGGGTTGAAAACCAAAACGGACTGTATGGACAGGAGCACATGCATTGAAATAATTTCAATGCATACTTAGACCTAAACACGCACAGACACCGATGCACAGAGGAGGCCATGCATACAACCCATGGTTCTCTCTGTGCTCGTTTCTCTGTCGCTCCATCGTGCTGCTGCATGTGTAAAAGTCACGGCTGCTCCATCGCAGAGGAACAGGGGGACTAACAGCCCAGTGCAAAATCAGTACAGCGTGCTGCCGTGCACGCACATGCATGCACACACACACACACACACACGCAAGTTTAGAGGTCTTCCAACCCACCCACTCAAATTGCATCGCCAGCCTGGAGCTCACTCCGTCAACAGGTTCCATGTGACCTGCCCCAGCAAGCCGGCCACAGAGAGGAGAGAAAATACAGCAGCACCAGAGGAGCAGGGAGAAAGTGGAAAGAGATGGAACGCTGCCACGGCTGCCTAGTTTCTGTCAGTTGTTGCATGTTTTTTATTTTAATGTTACGTTATTATGCTGTTTATGTTTTTTTAGAAGCCTCAGGGCTGTACAAGCTTGCATAGATCAGCTTGTTTTGATATTTATCTACGCTTCTTGAATCTCACCTCTAAAACGATAAAACCAATCGAGCTGAACTAAACAGCTAAAACTGACAAAATGAGTACAAATAAAAACGAATGAAAAATCTCTACAATTATACACTGATGATCTATTACAGTGTGATGACCCCTCGTCTCTGTTTTCCCTCCTCCCCGTCCCCTCGACTTAACCCCTTTTGGTGTTAGCATTATGTTATGCTTTAGCTATTGAAAAATAGCAGATATACAAGCTCGCAAGCGTGCCACCGAGTGGCGCGCTGCGAGCTTGTAGGTCTGCTATTTTTTGAAAAATCGAAGAACCACTGACATAGACATTTTTAGAATCTGATCTCAGGTCAGAATGACTTAATGCTGACAAATGGACAGAACGTGCCAACGGCCAGGTGGAGAGATGCTGAGCTGCTGATATACCAGCTATCATCCATCTGCTCCATTCCCCCGGTGCTGCCGCCACTGTGGCAGAGGTCACACGCACGCATGCATGCATGCACGCACGCACACACGCACGCTGGAACCAGCAGCCCCGTACATGTAAATAAAAATGCACGCATGGCGCACGCATGCGCGCGTTGTAAGCTTGTAGATCATTAAATAATAATAAAAATCTAAATTTTAGATTTTTATTTTTAAGGGCTTCCGTTATTGCATTGCACCAGGAATAGAAAGCCTGCGGTTTCTATTAGCTTGGATTCCCCATCGATGATGTCACTGGTCTCTGATCTGCCCACAGCCTTCCCATGAGACACAGACCCGAGTAGAAAAAATTGTCTTATCTTATGATGATCATTAGTGAGGACCATATATATATATATATATATATAGGTTGAGAAGTGGTCCTTTAATACATCATCCTGACTTTAATCTGGTCTCTGTCTTCTCTTTTTCTACGTGCACCAAGAGAGGCTGTTTGAGAAGTTAAGTCAGCTCCGTGGACAGCTCACTCCCCGCTCTCTCTCTCTCTCTCTCTCTGGCTCTCTGCGGCTCATGTCTTGTCCATTACTCAGCTAAACTGCGTGTTACAACCCACAGACCCACCACCCACCCACCACTCCAGCAGCTCCGGAGCCATTTCACGTATTCAACAGAGCAAAGGAAAGACGATGTCGTAAATCAGGGACAGAGAGCGCGCATCGGTGATTCTGCGAGCGGCCAAGACTGATGACCGGAGTCATGCTCACTTTTTCACCACCACAGAGTTGTTGGTGCCGTACAAAGTATAACAGCATCCCGATGCTGCTGAGCACTTTAGCCGCAAGTATACAAGGCAATCTGATGCCTGATTTATGCTTGGTTTAGACAGGAAACACTCAGGTCAAAGTAGATTAACCATTTATCGCAACAAATGGAATACAGCTAAACTTGACGTTAAAGGCTCTGCTTAAGGATATGATCCCTGAATTTTGTCAAAGTAAGCATGCTAAGATAAAATCAGGGAAAAATAACCCCCCCCCCCCCCCCATAGGGATACATAAGCAATACATTGACAGTCTCTTAAATCAGCAGACATTGACATTTGAACAGCAGATTAGTCGATGCTAAACAGTGGGGTCGATCTAGCATGAAACTATAGCATGGAGGACACTAATCTGCTCCGGAGCAACGCGCAAGGTTTATATTGTCATCCTAAGGTCATGCTTCATCTCATATCACCTTATCTGAGATAAACGCCGCTAAAGATCAAAGCCATTACTGCTCTTCACCACGGCTCTGTGATGTCATAGTGTAGTTTGGTGGTCACCTCACAACCGAAAATCCAGACTATGAATAAGCCTTTAGAATGCACTTCCGCCTGGTCTATAGGTGGCTGAACACATGCGCTGCATGAACACAATGCATCAACGACAAATATATACACACCAAAGTTTACAATTTTACAAGTTTACAAGTTTAAAATAGATCACCTACTATTTTATATTATATCATGTATCATTTATGGAATCTACAACGGATAGTTGGTTATGCAAGAATAACCCTGCTATGCTGCAATCTTATTCTAGCCATAAGCGGGAAATGTTATTAATATGAGATGGGCCCCATTTTTTACTATGCTTGCACATCCTGGTTCTCTAACATCTCAATGGCACAGAAAAATAAGCTCTGAATCTCCCAAAACAAACTAATTTGACTTCTTCTAGGCCTGGGACCAATGACCCACCTATATGCAGAGCATCTGGATGGCATTGGCTGGCTCCGGGTAGAAGACAGGGTCAAACAATTGAAAATGGGTCTGACATTCAACATTGTACATGCATCTATATCTCGTCAGCATTGAAAATGAGGGAGAACCTCAATTGCTCTTTCGAGAATAAATAAAGGTTTCAATCAATCTATGCCCTCCATGCCCTCAGTGCCCATTTACTTGACTGATTACTTTTAAAAAAAGTGAGCGGCACCCACAGCCACAAAACTAGAGGTAGCGTAAACAATGATCTGGTGCCACCCACTTACAAAACAAATATGGGTCAATTCACCTTCCGCAGCAGTGCTATTCAGGTGTGGAATGCTCTGCCCCCTTCCCTTAAAACAAGCAAATCACTGGCCTCCTTTAAATCAGCAGGTCAGAGGGAGAGGAGGTGACCAATTGCTGTTTTAGAGTCTTGTTCATGACTACATAGTATATGTGTGAGTGCATCATGGGACCCGGATGAAAACACGACCGCTGGGTCTTTCTTCGGAAATCATTTTGGACCAAAATGCCTGACTCTGTTTGCATACTGCATTTCTAATAACATATTCAATCAAAGGGCCCAAGAATCACATGTGATTCTTAGACTTACAAAACTATTGTTTTGCTCAATTCTAGTAAATGTTCCTCTAGTTCCTGATAAACAACATATAACACCTAATATTAGGACATGTGTGTCCTAATAACAGAGAGCTCAATATGACTGAATAGATTATCGAGCCAGGTCCAGATTACCCTATACAATCAGAGCTAAATTCAATGCCAGGTCAATAGTGACTGATGAAACACACCAGTGTGGACAACATACAGTAGCTACTATGAAAGACCTGTAACTAGGATCATAGGGTGCAAATAAGAAGTGACGTGAACTGGTTATATCAGAGTTGTGATTGAGGCTCAAACGATTAGAAATAAGTTTGAGGGGCATAAACAATATGATATTAAATATCAAAAACAGTTTTAAAATGCATGCTACAGCCACTTTAAATTGAACTACGTGTCCAGTTAATTGGTCTGCTTTTCCTCAGTTATATTATTCCAGAGAAAACAAAACAAAATTACAAACAGACTTCTGTGACAGTGTTCTCTGTTTTAACACAAAGAAAAACTGTAAAACATCAATTTGACAAACATAATGGACAATAATTGTGGAACTGTTATAGTCCTTCATGAATCAGGCACGCATGCACACACACACACACACACACACACACACACACACACTTGACTCAGCTACTACTGGTGAATATATGCATATACTTTAGTCTGTAAAAACATTCTAACACTTGCAGTAAATCAGGCCTTCACAGGAGAGATGAGACTATAAGTGATTACATGCTGCACACAAACAGCCATGTCTGAGCAAAATGCAGGGCTTCCAGGCACAATGCCATGGCATATATGAGTCATGGCTGTTCAGTATGTATTGCATGTACTGTGAACGAGAGCACATATACAGTCCCCTAACGCACAGATTGCAATTTCATAACTAGGCTATAGGATGAGGAAAATGTCACGACAGTGAAAGAGAGGCTAGTATTATGTTTTCACATTTTCTGTCACATTCATCCGCGTCCACCATCCAGGTAGCCTGGGGTCCACCTATGCTTTCTATGGCATAGGCAGCTCCCGGCAGGATCCGCCGGGAGAATCTAGACAGCTGCGCGACATGACTAATTAATTAGAGCGACAGAGAGATAAAGGAGTGTGTGTGTACGTGTGTGCGTGTGTGCGTCAATTTAACAACGGTGCAGACGATCAGAAATCAGCAGAGAGTGATCGACGTTTGCGCTATTGTATGCCGAATTGAAGTGGACTCGGCCCCAGACTTTTTTTTTCTCCCTGGAAATAAAAATGTCTGGGTTTCAGAGGCTACCATCCAGGTATAGGCAAGGTTTTCAGACCATCCAGGAGATAGAGGGGTGATTAGGTCCAGAGCCCGGGCAGAGACCGTTTGTGGCGGTTCTGGACAACGGTGTATCCGACGGACTCCCTGTGTGGATGTGGAACGCGTGTGTCGAATTTGAATTTGGCGGTTGATTCTACTGTAAGTCAGGGTGGTGGTCCCTCCTTCACAATCAGTTCACACACACATACACACACACACACACACACACACACACACACACACACACACACACACACACACACACACACACACACACACACACACACACACACACACACACACACACACACACACACACACACACACACACACACACACACACACACACACACACACACACACACACACACACACACAGAGCAACTTAAAATGCTGACCACTTCTTCACCGGTCCTAGACAAAGGAGCTGCTGTTAAGAGAATTGCTCGCCCTCAATGGATCTAAGTGGGGGAAGGAGACTGAGGCAGACAGAATCAGTTAAGCCTTTCGTCCATCGTGGCCCTGCTCTCGTCGTGAAATTGCAAACAACCTTGAAATAGAGGTGGTTCAAAAAACAAACAACTTTAGTTGCATATTTCATTCTGCTCGTGCATCCAGTGCTCTGCGCTTTGATTAGTATTCCGAGCGAGGATGGAGGGAGGGGAGCTGGAAGAGTATTGATGGCTGGAGAATGCAAAATGGCTTCTGCCCACACACACAGAGGGCTCTCTCTCTCTCTCTCTCTCATACACACACAGAGGGCTCTCTCTCTCTCTCTCTTTCTCTCTCATACACACACACTGTGCAGATCTCTCATTTTCTCGCTATCGGGGTAAAGATTCATTGACATGCAAGCGACGGCTATAGCTTTAGCCTCCAACATGCTACTTGCTGCACCCCCGGTGGACACCACACCCCCTGGGCGTCAAAGATGAATTAAGTGTCATCTCTCATCACGCGGTCCTATCAATTAGGGAGCTCACTTTTCCATGGCTGTGGGCAACGGCAAAAGGGAGCGGGGGGGTCTTTTGGGAAGCTTTACGTAAGGGGACTCTTCGCACGCAAAGATTCTCTCTGTAACTAAGGAGGGAAGGCAGTGGTGGAAAAAGTGCACATGCACTTGAGTAAAAGTATCGATACTGCCATATGGAAATACTCCGGAGTTCAAAATGTACTTGAGAAAAAGTACAAAGACATTGGTATCTAAATGTACTTAAAGTACCAACAAGTAGAAAGCAGTATTTATGCATAATGTCTGTATTTCAAGTTTACAAATGTTTTCTAAAGTATCTTTAAAAAATAGTCCATATATACAGTACAAGTTAATTGTGAGCTTGTAGATCAGCAATTTTCAAATGGCCGAAATGTCTATAGCGCTGAAGTGATTAATGTACGTTTTGCAATAATAATAGTCCAAAGTAACCAGTAACTAAAGCTGTCAAATAGATGTACAGTGGAGTAAAAGTACACTATTTGGATCCAAGATGTAGTGGACTAGTAGAAGTAAAAGTATTGGAAATGCTCAAGTAAAGTACAAATACCTCAAAACTGTACTTAGGTATACAGTACACTTAACCCATTCTGAACGGGAACCCATTTTGATGTTAGCACCATGTTATGCTTTAGCTATTGAAAAATAGCAGATCTACAAGCTCATAGCGCGCCACCGAGTGGCGCGCTACGAGCTTGTAGGTCTGCTATTTTTGAAAAATCGAAGAACGACTGACATTTTTAGAATCTGATCTCAGGTCAGAATGGGTTAATCAGACCAGTGTGTGTCCTAGTGGAAACCTTGTATGAATCTGATCTCAGGTCAGAATGGGTTAAGTAAAATGTACTTAGTTACTTTCCACCAGTGTCTGCAGGGAAGCGAGCGAGGGCTCCTGAGAGGCAGTGTTTGTTGTTTTGCGGCTGGCAGCCTGGCGCAGTTTTCCAGCGGACGGCTGCCTGCATAAATCAAAACAAGAAGGCCTGGGGAGCACGATTATAGGAAGCTGCAAAAATACCCGTTGGCAAGTCGGTAGTATACTGCAGAGTTGCCGTATGTAAAAAAAATAAAAGGGGGGGGGGGGGGGGGGGGGGGGGGGGGAATATAAAGAGTTATTAGATGTTTGATATAGCTAAATCTGTGGCATCATTGAGCTGTGCAACATCTAGACAGAGAAGCATGAAAAGCGTCTATCCCATTTAGACCTGAGGACGCATCTGTGTCGCCTCATAGCTTTTAACCACTTCAAACGATTATTTTAAACTTTAGCTGTTGAAAAATAGCAGCGCTACGAGCTTGTAGATCTGCTATTTTTTAGATATCGGGAACATATGTGGCGAAATGTTTGGAATATATATTCTTTCACAGCAAACGTTTTTTACTCATATCTTTGCTTCTGGGGGTGCCTGGAACAACATATGTTTGAGACAGGTACCGTGTCCAAATACACATAACTTTGGGGGTCCTTGACATGACAAAGTATGAGAACTGAGTACTGATTTAGAAACATACTGTATGTTTTTATGTCCGAAAAATGACAGGATCTCAAAGAAATTATATAGAATCGGCATGTCTCAGTCATAAAAGTGTTATTGGGTCGAGGCTCATGGTGTGTTTGAACTGAAGCCTGCATACATGCATCAGTCAACGACGTGCGTGACTCAATCCTGCTTGCAATTATTCTTTGCTCGACCCTGAAACGTCAAACACAATACAGGCACACACGCATGCAGTGAAAGAGAGATGGCTTCTGTTGTACAAGTGTACAAGCATGCCGCAGGTTAGATGGGGCTAATGCTGAAGGGGTTATATTATTATAACATATAGTTAAGTGCTCCCCGACAAGTAACAAAACGTAACTTTCCACCTGACGCAAAAACAATCTGATGTGATGATGTAACACATCCAGCTAGTCTACACAATGGATGAACACGGTACACTTCCTTCCTTCACTCCTTCACACCTTCCTTCACTCCTTCCTTCACTCCCCTTCCTTCCTTCCCTCTCCCCCCCCCCCTGGTTCCTTCCTCCCTCCCTCCCTCTCTCCTCCCTTCCTCCCTCCCCCTGGTTCCTTCCTCCCTCCCTCCCTCCCTCCCTCCCTGGTTTGCCTTCACTTGGTGGTGCAGAGACACACAACACAAGTCTACCACAGCAGCAGCAAAGGGAGGTCCCCGAGTGTGATTGATCTATTTTTAACCTTGAGAGAGAGAGAGAGAGAGAGAGAGAGAGAGAGAGAGAGAGAGAGAGAGAGAGAGAGAGAGAGAGAGAGAGAGAGAGAGAGGTATAGCGGTAGATGTGAGAGGAGAGCAGAGAAGCAACAAAGGGAATAGAGGAATGAATTGCTAGACTAGTGGTGGTCAGGAGTGGGAGGACAGGAGAGGGTGGAAGGGGAGTTGCATTGTGAGTAGGCCAGTGCTATGAAATCTCATAGCTGTGCCTAGAAATGTGGCTTCATACCCGCTTGCATATAGCAGCTAAAACATGTACAGTATAGTGTAGAAAACAAGAACTGAAAACAAACCTACTGGACGGCACGGAATGGTAAAAAGATTACATATTTTAACATTGATGCTGTCTGCCGTTTACCGTCTGGCTGACAGGCTGCCGTGCCGTCCTGTTCCGTTTATACCATCCTGCTCCCATCCTCTAAAATGACATGCCGTCTGCCATGTGCCTGATTCCATGTGAATGCAGCAGTAGGTACAGTGACTGAGACTCATTATGTTACGGTTACCCATTAAATCAGCGGGTCTGCTCATGCAGCCCTCCAGGTCTGCTGGCAGGCTACGCCGCACTTATATGCTGAAAGTAGTTACCCAGAAGTACTTCTGAGGCAACATTCAACATCCAGATTATTATTTATGTTGTTTTTACAACGATTTCTACATTTCTACATGGAGGTCTTGCAAAATGATTGTGTCTGTGCATTTTTGTTTTGTTTTTTGTAATGTATGTGAATTGGGAAATGTCACCATTGACGTTGCGGGGCGTATTCAGGTTATATGGATATAACACACCCCATAGGGCCTGTAACATCAGATTAGAGCCCACCCAATGAGTGTGTGAGCAATCAACAGCCGTCCGTCCGTCCAACCCTCCCCCTTACATACACACACAGCTTTCCTCATCTGTCACCTGTCACCACGGCACATCGTCAGCGATTGTCGGAGCGGATGGGTGAAGGGTTATTAGCATTGCATCCCCCCTCCCCCCCACTGGCCATGGCTGGTCATGGTGAGGGTCTGCCCCTCCCCCCCCCCTCAGAACGCCCCCCTAAAGCACACTCCCAGCCTTGTTAGTGGGCGTCAGGGGCGCGCTGCATGCCAATGACACGTTTGAGTGACGTTCCGGGACATTACTTGCACATGCATGGGTCCTTACATGAGAGAGAGAGAGAGAGGGGGGGGGGGGCAGTCAGGGGCCATTAGCTCTGCTCCTGAAGGGCCTTTTTACGCAGGAAGTCTTGTTCATTCCATGTCAGTCCATTCACTTCAACCCCACTTCATGGCCTCATGTACCGAGAGCTGAGCAGTTCATTATATAACAAAAGGCTAAAAGAAATTACTGTAATTTCACATCAGGGCCACTTCCTGGAATGAATTGGCTGTCTTCTCCTCCCATCAACGGTGCAGCAATCTGTCTCGCAAAACCGACAGTCTTTTGACAAATGCACGCGTTCTGTGCTGGAAAAAAGTGTATTGGCAACTTTTCTTCTCCTGTCAGGCTCAAACAAAGACGGAAGAGAGAGGCAGAGTAATTGTATTTCTATGTAATTAACAGGACGAGTGTGCTGCGTGTGTGTGTGTGTGTGCGCGCTGAACAAATGGGGTTGAGTGCAGGGATATGATCTCCCTCTGTCTTTCCTGGGGCGAGCGTCACCTTATCAACCCCCCCTACGCCCCCACCCCTACCCCCCCAGAGGCTAATTTTATGGCCTCTCCATTGTTTATCTGCAGCTCTCCGGTAATGGGACTGAGTAATTTCTCATTTGTAACAATATCAAAAAGCAATTACAAGCTTGCAGGCTAAGAGCCACTGAACAATGTTCACCATCAATCACTGGAGGGAGAGAAACGGAGCGTGTGTGCATACAAACACGCATATGAGCACACACAGGCACACATGTAGGCACACACACACACACACACACACACACACACACACACACACACACACACACACACACACACACACACACACACACACACACACACACACACACACACACACACACACACACACACACACACACACACACACACACACACACACACACACACACTCTCTTCGTCTGGTGTTTGGTTTTGGGAGGGAAAAGGGCAACAACCTGTTGCGGCTAGGGAGATAATTATTCGTCTTATTATAGACTACCAAATGTCAGTCGACTTTATGAAACCATGGTCCGGATATCGGCTGCATGTGTGTGTGTGTGTGTGTGTGTGTGTGTGTGTGTGTGTGTGTGTGTGTGTGTGTGTGTGAGAGAGTATTGGCATCAAAATGTATTTGAAGTACCAAAAGTACTGTCTATGCAGAATGTCCCAATTCAAGTTTTCAAATAGATTAAAAAAATAATTTGAAAATAGCCGATCTACAAGCTCACATTGTGTCGCATTGTGTCACAGTGTGTCACATTGCTGATGGCTGACATGAATAGTGCTGAAGTGGTTACTGTATGTTTTTGCAATACTAATCAAAGTAACTATAAGTAACTAAAGCTGGTTGCATGCTGAAAATAGCCGATCTACAAACACACAATGCGGCTGAAAATAGCCGATCTACAGTACAAGCACACAATGCGTCGCAGCGCGACGTGTTGTGTGCTTGTAGATCGGCTATTTTCAGAGTGCAACACCCAAGCGAACCAAACATAAAATGATCTCTTGTCCACTAGTCCCTCGCTAACATTTTAGTCTAGTTTTAATTTGTTGCCGAAATTGTCAATATATTTAGTCATTGTTTTAGTCATCTTGGCCTAGTTTTTATTCAGTTTTCGTCAGTGAAAAAGGTTAGTCGACGAACTATTTCTTTCATAATAAGCTGGGGTACCACTCACTCAGTGCCACAGGACGCCTTTGGACGCCTCCCCTTTATCATCCTATAAGGCAACATTAAAAAAATGTCATTATGCTTTAAGTAGCATGTGACGGGTCAAACTAGGGGTTTTCCATGATTCTGAATCCATTTAAAGCATTATTCACTCCTTGGGCTAAATTTGGCCATAGCCACACTGCAATGTGTTGACCTCATCATATTTCTGATGACGGATATGGCTGAATGAGTGTTTTGCGTGCAAAACTAATGCTTGCAATGCAATCATGAAAATCCCCTAGTTTGACCCGTCCCATGCTAATTATTTTGAAAACGTTTATTATGCTAATTATGAAAATTGCCCAACATATACAAGTTAATGCTGGGGACCATTTCTAACATAAAACTTTAGGGTACTCTGAAAACGTCCGGGTCCACAACGGGGCTCTATGGGCTGGCAAGGGAACTACACACTGCTTGCTTGGTTTGATTCAACAGAACGCTGACCCCTCACGCGGTCCATGCAAAGTGATTTTCTTTTTGGCTATCTAATGAGCCCTTCCTTGGCGCAGAGTCTCGATTGGCCAGACGCTATTTGTGGCCAATCATTAAAGCGTCACGGCATGAAGAGAGAAAACCATCTGTCTCTCTGCGCTCCATCCATCCCGTTCTCCAGGCTCTCTGCATGCAGGCTGACACAGAGTGTACCAACAATGTATGTATGCCAAAATGTATGCCACCAAAATGTGGAACGCCCTACCAACCCCCTTGAATCCCTTCACTCCTTCAAAACCGCTCTCAAAGAGCACCTACGGACGGCTGCAATTCAAAACTGGCTCCCGTAAAATCTGAATCCCCCCCACCCCCTTTCCCCCTCACTGCATACGTTTCTTTTCCCTTTTTACCTCCTTAGATGATTTCCTGTTTTGCATGTAGAAGTGTATATCTGTACGTCTCTAAAATGTTCTGATGAATTGAAAATGGTGGACCGTGTTGTAAAAGTATAATGCTTTATCAGTGTGTCGTCCACAGTAACAGTCTTTGTATCGAGTTGTGCTTTCATGTGAAATGTACCCATTCTGCAAACTGAACTAAATAATTAAATTGATCGACCAATCAAACCCAGACATGTATGCGGCAAGAGGCGGTAACAAAGCGCCTAGCCCAGGCGTCTCTTCCTGGTATTTAAACAGCTTGGTGGATGGGAATGACGCATCGGCAAAAAATATAAACGCTTTCCCGACTACCAATAGTTACAAGCAACTTTACAGGAAAAAGAAAAAAAGCCCAAATGATATTATATAATTATAATAAGCACACATGGCAGCACTGTCTGTGACAACCTATTTCCTATTCCCCTTAGATACGCATCTGCACACACGTACGCGTGGACGGACACACACACACGCACGCACGCAAGCACGCACGCGCGCGCGCGGGAAGAGAGACTGAAACTGAAAGCAGAGAGAGAGAGAGAATGCTAAGAGGCGGAGAGAGTTATTAGATATAATAAATGCAATGAAAGGATAAATAGACAACAAAGACAACAAGAGGGAAAAAAAGGAAAAGGAAAAATTATTGAAAAATGAGTAAGCGGGTGGGGGGGGTATGTTGAAAAGAAACAATAGAGGGAAATGCAGGCAAAGGAACAGAGATCCAGGGAATACAGAGAGGACAGTGTCCCCCGGTGGAGGGAGGGGGTGGGGTATTATGGGCAAGGGGTGTTGGCTTTATGCCATTAAGTGGCGGTCAGAAGGTGATGGCCCCTAGAGGCCCCCCCGGCTGGCTGGCCTGCATGCGTGAAGGTCAACACATGCACGCCTGCGCGCCAGGCGCGCACACACATTTGTATTCTCTCTCTGCCTTTCACCTCCTTTCTTATATTATCCCACATACAGTATAGCTGGTTCAAAAAGAAGCCAGGGATTTTCAACCCATTTCATGTCAAGGTCCGTTAAGTATTTGGCATTTGAGCCGCGGACCATCGTTTGATGACATTTAGTCTCTCAGACAAAAGACTAAGAACATTTTGCTGCGGTTGGATGAATAGGATTTTGTTCACAATTCCATGCTGTATTGATGGTGGTGCCATAGGAGGGAGAGACATTGATAAAAAATAACAATTCTTCAGAAATTCTCTAATTGTGTAGACTTCTTGTAATTTTAAGTAATGCAGATGTTTTAACAACAATAACTCTTGAGAGTGTAAAATATAAGTGCATTTTAAGCCCTGAATACGTCGTTGTATGACAAATAGTCGAGGGTCGCAACATGTCGTGATGAGAGGCGTTGTGAGCTTGGAAGCGCCCATTACTGATTTTTTTTTTAGACAATTGGAAAATTACTAATAATTTGACAAAAAGAGGGACACTTTTGCACTTTTCAGGGTTAAACTGTACAGTATATCTTTGTATGTTGAGTCTGAGCTGATGACTACTATTGTGTGAATTGATTGTGAATTGAGTGGGGCGGCATTGGTTCAGCGGTAGAGTGGCCGGTAGGACATTTAGTGTCCTTGAGCAAGACTCTGAACCCCTAATGGGTCCCGATGAGCAGTTTGGTGCCTTGCATGGTTTCCTCTGCCATCGGTGTATGCATGAATGTGTGTGTGTGTGAATGTGATGCACAATCTATGTGAAGCGCTTTGGATAAAAGCGCTATATAAATGCACCATTTACCATTGTGTTTTTTTAACAAAAGCCCATTCAATCGAAGATTAATTCCCTCCAGCATGTGAGGAGACCAGGGGCTGGCAAAACAGTAAGGTTTATCAGGCCAGACAAGGACACCGATGCATTTAAATGGTCCCCCCACCTCCCCTCTCATCATCTCTTCTGTACTCTCTCTCTTTCTATCTTGCTGGCTTAGTTTTCCCATTTCTCTATTGAACAAGCAAATACAGAAGGATTATGCTGGTGAATTCATCAAAGGAGAGCTGAAAGACTGAGTCATTTATACACACAGAGAGAGAGAGAGAACTCTTTCATGTGTTTGTTGTTTTGATGCTTTTGTTGTTGGTTTTGGGTGATGAATTATTCTCGTGAAATAATTAGGATAAACTTCATGCTTTCTCAGAGAATATCAGTCAATCTAACAATCAAGGGCAATTCGAGCGAAGATAAGCTAAATAAATGCTCAATTTCACGGCTGTATCAAGTCCTACGATGCCACTTTGGTGCGTTCAATGTGATAATCAACAGTTTGTGGCATTATAATTATTATTTTTCATGTTGCCAACTTGCAACCCGGCAGTTGTGTGTGCCGGGGGGCAACTGCCTTCCTCAGTTCCTTTTTTTGATTTGATTTGATTTATTTAGAAAAGCAATCATAATACAGCATTATAATCGGCGACTAAAGGATTTGACAGTGAAGTGCAAATACTTCCACTGAGGTCCTCTCACACTGAACGGATACTTCAAAAAGTACATCATAAATAAATAACAGTACATATACATTACATACACAACAAGTACGTCCCTATCATCCCTCTATGATGACCCTTTATAGGGGAACCTTTTCCAGTAGCCATTGTTTAGTCTCCTGTTTAAATGTCCTCAAATTGGATGTCAGTTTAACTATTATGGTTTCCAGGCTGTTCCACTGTGTGGCTCCTATATAAATTAATGAGCCTTTGCCCACTTTACTTTTGAAGCAGGGAATAACAAGCAGAAAAGGAGATGGTTGTTCTAGTAAAAATATAATTAATAATAATAACACATGAATGTGTCCAACACTGTGTTGGCAACTGTGTGTTTATTCTGAGCGAACAGGGACCGGAGGGACACTGCAAGAAGGAAAATGGTAATTAATTGCGGATGCCATCGTTTTCCTCGACAGAAAATGCAAATCTACCTTGGCAGCGACACCAGTACACCGGCGCCGCCCCCTCCCCCAGTAAGACTGTTTGTTAAACACTTAGTCAGAATGAATTGACTGACTGTGAAATGCCAATAGTATAGTGGCACCGTTATTTTTCGGTTCCGACTAAATAATAATCGGGAAGAGGTACAAAAAAAAGAGGCACCGTTCGTTTCTGTGTTTTCTCTGTACCTGGAACCTCCCTCCCTGCTGTCTGCCTGCCCTGCAGTGGGGATGAAACAGACGGCTGGAAATAGAATCAGCGTACAACTCTCCAGCGTGCGTGCGTGCTCGCACTCAACCTCTCTCCATTTCAGTGCTGCTTGTTCTACCAAGCACCGACCTTGTTTTCTCACCTCCAGTGCTACAACCCATCCACCTCTCTCTCTCTCTCTCTCTCTCGCTCTCAGTAGCCTGGCTCAAGACCACAGGCCCCGTCCACTCAGGCCACTTCTGTAGCTTATACACCTTCTTATTCTCAAATGTACAGTATGTACAGTACTGTACGTCAACTATTATTATACATGACCTTAAAAGCACAACTAGAATGATGCAATGATATCATTAGAAATTGCAAGCGTGATTGCCCCCTTGTCTGAAGTGTGTGGTCCAACAGCACCACCTGTTGGTACCCTAAACATAGGGATGGACGGACATTGCTCATGGTTCTAGGAGTGGTTGCACCACTCAAAAAGAATCACACCCGTGTGACGTGAGGGCCGCTCTTACCTAACCATACATCGTCATACATAATCTCATTCCGGCCAATCACATCCTATGTCCAGCTTTTAATGCTTTTAATGTAACACACAAATGTAACACACAAAACTGGCCATGCATTATCAATGGCATTTAATGTTTGCGTTTACACACACACTAAAAGCTGGACATAGGAGGGGCTAGCTAAAAATATTCACTCATTATCACAAGAGTTTTTCAAGTACATATGCTGATGTCATACATTATATATCATAACAGTGGAATAATGGAAAAGATTATTATGGCATCACCCCACTGTTACGCTCTTAGCTTACGTATGATTCGTGATAACTACTTTGTATGTATTTGATGTATTGCTATGCTTTTTTATTCTTTGTTCTTGCTTAATGTAAATCACTCTGGATTAAGAGCGTCTGCTAAAAGCCTAAATTGTATCAGCACAATAATAATGGAAAACCCCCTAGATTCACATGTCGTCACAAGTTACTCTAGAAACATACAATAGACAACAATAGTGCGTTTTCCCCTGTGGCCAATAACCACACTGACCACCTCCATCTATCTGTGACCACCTACGCATCCCTCCTACCTCGCTCTGGTTTTCGCCGTTTCTCTGAACACACTGAGCGGCCGTTCCCATTGTGCCACATCTAAACTGGACCGTGGGCACAGACAGCACATCTAAACTGGACCGTGGGCACAGACAGCACATCTAAACTGGACCGTGGGCACAGACAGCACATCTAAACTGGACCGTGGGCACAGACAGCACATCTAAACTGGACCGTGGGCACAGACACCACATCTAAACTGGACCGTGGGCACAGACAGCACCGTAGCTCGATACGGTAACACAAATAAGCAGCTCTTGAGCACACAGGAGGTGACCAGCAGCCAAATTGACTCTGAGACTCTGTCTCCTTTTCCATTTCTCTCCTGCACCTTGTTGGTGGGGACTCGGAGCACCCAAGCATGGAACCAATGGAAATTGCCCAAGTACTGTACCTAGCCAACACTTTGAGCAGTGAGCAGGGTGGGCCCAAAGTGTGCGTGCATGCATGTGTCCTATGAATTGATTGCATAGGGCCTAAATGGAAACAAGACAGCAAGGTGCTATCCCTTTTGGACCGAGTTGTTGCTGTTTATACATTCTGTCTGATAAACTATTCAATCAATCAATCCTTGGCAACACTTCAACAGAACAGTGCGGTTGGGGCTGTTTGCAGATGTCGCGCTATCAATCAACAGTTTCTTCCACGGCTTTGTGAGGCTTCTCCTCCCGACGCGATCCTCCTAAAAACAAAGTGGAGACGTCAGTGCACTATACTGTGCAGGAGGAGCTCATTACGCCTCCCCCTCTGCCCCGCCAATCTGTCTCCTGGCTCAGGGGACCGCTGAGCTGTCGAGGTGTCCCCATACGTACTCCTATAACCCTGGATCTGTCTAATCAATATCCACTAGCCACGCTTTTAATTGTGCCATTCATCCTTTCTTGACTCTCTCTCTATAGCTTAACACTCGCATTGGCTGTAGTAAGGCCAGGTATACCACACAAGGAGACTTCAGGTCAAAAAAACAGTTTATTTTCCCCTGCAATGTTATTGGCTACCGTCCCCGTCCCCCCCATTGCCTTTTATATATCGACTACTTGAACAATGGGCTGTCTGGAGGTGTGAAGTTCACTCCCGTGGGGGAGAAAGGGATGACAGAACAGGCAGAGATGGTATAAGTATGCCTACATTCATACAGTATGTGGAAAATGTTTCAGATGGAGAAAAAAAAACTGATGATTTGAATCAAATATTTAGTAAAAGTCATGTAAGAGGAACCTCCCGAGAGCTTCATGGTCAAAGATAATCAACTTCACAATCTCTAAATGGGTCAGAAAGACCTCACAGACAAGATAAACACCATATCCTTTGTACTTTCTTTCATTTTGTTTTCCGACTACACCAATATATTTATTCCAGAGGCTGTTTTGGATGATTGTTCACCTATGTTTGCCAAATGTACGCCTATTATTACGACATGGACAGAATATAGGACATATGGGGTTTGTGTAGTTAAATAGACGATCTACAAACTCGCGACGCATGCCACATCACAACACAACGTTGAGTTGTGATGGTTGCAGATTGACTATTTCTGCAATTTGTCTTATGACTTATACTTGCAGTGAGTAAGTGGTCGAGTGATCGTCCCGTGTGTGTGTGTGTGTGTGTGTGTGTGTGTGTGTGTGTGTGTGTGTGTGTGTGTGTGCGTGCACAAACACCAACACTCTTCCACACAAAGCAGTGGAAGGACCCTATTCCGCTGGCCGGCCGATAACGAGCTGCCTCATTTGCGGCCCCAATACTTATAATTTACTACCTGATTGCCGGGCGTGCCTGGCCATCCTGTTGACACCTAATTGCACCAGGGCCTGACTGACAGTCACGCACACAAATCAGACCCTCTCAGGAGCCATTACCGGTCTTAGGTACCAGATAAAAAGACACAGACAAAGTGAGAACTGGATTATAATAGTAGGAGCGATTAGTGCAAAAGACGTAACTTTCCAGGGAGTGTTGAAAATAAAAATAAAGATGCCTCTCGGGGTCAGTGCCACCCGGGTCACAGAGGTGGACTCTATTAAGACTGATCTGACCTGGGATCAGACCCGTGCGCTCATTAGAATTCAGCAGAAGTGAAAGACACCGCGACTGCCATTCTAATGAGTTGGAAGAGAGTACTTAATAAATAATGCAGACATAGAGCGACTGAGACTCCAACACATTTGACTGAAAATGTTGTAGTTCGGCAAAGAGATTTGGTGTAGACGCAAGAAAACTGTCCCAAGTACAGTAGTACTGTAATTCAAGTTTTAGTAAGAATGGAGCAGCTACTGCACATGGTGATGATAAACTGACAGGTGTAATCACACAACTAATTTGAAATACAGTTTACACGTTCTAATCAGAGTCAGTACAACTGTGTGTAACCATCCAAAAAAATATTTATTGAAAATAGTTGTATGCACCCACACTACTACAAATAAAAATGCCTCATTTCAATTCAAACTATGCAATCTGTGGCAATCAAAAGGTATCTTTTGTGTAATCTGATCACAGTAACCCCCTTACATAATAACCCCACCCCCGGCCTCCACAGCAGTTTGAGTTCGACATGTCACTGAGGACAAGGAGAGAGGGAGACAGTGGAACATGACATGTAGGGAAGGAAGTCGCCATATGCTAGCTATAGTGCATGTCAACGGAATGATACAGAGCAATGCATGACAGGCAGCCAGCGCTAATTGCTACCGCTTGGCTGCCAAATGCTCCATTACTGCTGTGTGCGTGTGTGCATGCATGTGTGCGCGCGCACAAGAGAGAGAGACAGAGAGTGATAGAGAGAGAGAGACAGATTAAATGCTCTGTAATGTGTTGTGATTACACTTATAAAGCACTGCATGAATATTTAGGAGTGCTTATACAGTAACTACAATTGTGTTATACACAGATTGCAAACACACAGACGGGCAGAGAAGATTTATAGTAGAATGTGTATGAAATAAAAGTAATACTATGTGGGCTTTGTATAATGTGTTACCGGTAACATTATTTATGTCGGTACTTAGCTTTTGGTATTGGTAATTTGCTTTTAGCTACAAGGATGGCAATGTTGGTTTCGTCTGTCTGTCTGTCTGTCTGTCCGTTCATCTGAACAGTTTGGTTCAGACGCTGCCTGGCAGGACACAAATGGAGTGCCGGGCTGCGAGCGCTCGTTAAGGATGCAGGGCTGTGCCTCTGCACTGCACAAGGCACAAAATGAGAAACCGTGCCTTAGCAAGAAAGAAGGTGCAGGGAATGATAGATCACTGATTGCATGGCAGAGAGGAAAATAAGAAACAGGATAGATGATGATGGGGAGGAGAGAGAGAGAGAGAGAGAGAGAGAGAGAGAGAGAGAGGGAGAGGGAGAGGGAGAGAGAGGGAGAGAGAGTGTAAAGTGCAGCGTGTATTGCAGTGGAGTGTGTGACTCACTAATACTAGAACTAAAATGCCTTACTCTGTAACTAACACGCACGCATGCATGCACGCACGCACTCACGTACGCACGCAAGGCACGCACGCCTTGTCATAAATGCACGAGACCTGCCTGGTTGAAATCCGGGCTCAAAGCCTCAGTGATTTCCGAGAGCTCACCCCCTGACACCCCCAGGCTCTTCGGTATCCACTTGTCCTTCAATCACCGCCCCATATCTCCCATCGTTCACCCTTCAAGAAAGGCTGAAGGATGGGCATGGATTTCCTTCCTGCTTTATCAGCTTGTTATCGTTACCCAGGAGAACCTGCGTGTGCATTTATGTGAAAAGTATTGCGTATACACCTCTCTCTCTCTCTCACGCTGCTCTCCTGGTATAGGCCAATTCCCTCGAGAAGACAGCCCTCCCCTCCACTCCCCTCCCGGGGACCATATCTCCTCTTCCTCCAATAGATCACGTTTGACTGCACACTCTAATTCTCTGAGCTAATTTAACTCTGACACCCAGATGGAACCCGTCTAATTGTGTTTGAGGATTTGACTGTGAATCGCTGATTGTCTCTCGCTCTCCAACACCATGCATGCATATAGGCAGAAACGCTCAATGACGTTTCTGGACCACAAAACAAGAATATTACAATTTGCAATTTACGCATTTGGCAGACGCTCTTAATCCAGAGCGATTTACAGTAAGCAGGAACAAAAAAGAAATACATAATACTAAAAAATAGTCACCATGAATCATATGTAAGCTAAGCACCGTGAACAGTGGAATATCGATATAATGAAACTATACGTATATGTTACGTCTTCCCCCCCATCGACTTCACATCTGTGTGCTGTGGGTGCTCTGTGCCCCCTTCAGCGCCAGACAAGACAGTTAAACGTCATGCCGTTACTGTGCTTTATTCTCTCCATTGACTCTCCTCTACAGGGCGTCCCGGGACCCGAGCTCCGTGGAGCAGCCTACAGATCCCTGGTCTCTCTTTGCTTTTGGGTCACGCCACACTACAGGCATAACAAAAGCATGGAGTGCTACGTCTACATAAAATTACATCTTTAGGTACACTGCATTTCAAAATGTAGGTTTATGGTTACTGTAGGTTTAGACTGGTTAAGATTGAGTGTAGGCATTGCTTTTGTGAGGTTACTGTATAGGTTTAGGGTTAAAGTTAGGCATAGTTTTTGTGAGGTTACAGTCAGGGTTTGTTAGTATATGTAACGTAAAATTGACGGATTTGGCTCTACATCTGCAGAGCACGTTCACAACGTTTCTGTACTCTCTCTGTCTGCCATTCATCAGCCGTTTGCCATGCATCACTACGCTGACTCTTACTTCTTTAACTTTTCTTTCCCCCTGCAACCTCTTGCTCTCTCTCTCTCTCTAAAGAATGATGGAATCACAGAAAATAAGACAGGCTTGTTTCCACTGTGGTCCATTTAAAAACATGTGTGAAATAGTCTTGTATTCTAGTGATGGGTTTGGTGGTAACAGAACGGTCTGTCTGTCTGTCTGTCTCTGTCTCTCTGCCAGTTTTAAATGACCCGCTATATAGCGACCCTCTATATAGCGGTATAGTCACAGCTCCGGCCCCCATGTTAAATGACCCTCTATATAGCGGTAGCCACAGCTCCCCCCCCCCCCCCCCCCCCATGACACTTGAGGTCTTGTCTCCTCCTGTGTTCACAGCGTCACCGTCATGATGAATCACCGCTGCACCAGAGTCACCAGGGAGGTAGAGAGGAGAGAATAGGAGAGACGTGCGCACGCACACACGCACAGCTAGCTAGGGACAATAGTTGTCCGTGCAAAATCCCCATGCACACTCACTCACTCACACACACACAACAGCTTTTTCCAATACTTTTCATTTTCCAATCACTACAACTGAAGGAGGGAGAGAGAGAGACACAGAGAGAGAGAGAGAGAGAGAGAGAGAGAGAGAGACCTATAGGTTGTTAGCTACATTAGATACTATAGGCAGTGAGAGAGAGATACTGTAGACGGACAGAGAGAGATATACAGTTACAACCAAGCCCTTCACTGGAATACAAGACTATTTCACACACAGTGGAAACTAGCCTGCGTCTGCTCTGTGACTCCATCCATCTTTAGCGCTTTATAGTTTTTAAAGATGTCAACGGAGTATTAGATCAAATGGATAACAATGGCAGAGAGAGAGAGAGAGAGATAGAGAGAGAGCGGTCTTATCTTGAAGCAGAATATCTAAAATGTTGTGGTGAGAGCAGTGGTGACGGAACTGTGGAGGAGAAAAAGAAGAAACTTCAATATTTCATTGGCCCTGCGAAGCGAAGCCAGGCATCAAAAGGGGCCGTGTGGGGGGGGGGGTTTGATTGGCAGTAGGGACAGTAGAGTGCCCTCAAATTGTGCCAATGACAAGCGAGGGGAGCCTGCAGGGGTGAAGAGTGGTGGCGGAAATTGGAAGTGTCAGATTTCTCTCACTCTCCCCCCAGTTTTTCCTTTATACGTCCCTCCACTTCCTCACACAGATCAGAATATGAGCGAAGATCTCCCAGAAGAACATGGAAGAAAGGAAACCAAAAATAAAATACAAAATCTCAGCCTACGGATCTTTAAGGCTAATTCTGAGCTAATTCCGTGCACACACCACATATCGTGTGCATGCGCGCACGCTCAGGCATGCACGCGCGCGCACACACACACTTCAAAAGACAGAAAAAAAGGGGGTTGGGCGGGTGGTGGAAACTTAAGGCACCCCCGCTGTTTGAACTGCCATGAAAACGGACATTACTCCTCCGCTAAAGCTGCACTTAATTCTCCTCCGGGCGCTCATTCCCGCTTTTCCCACCGTATTTACACGGCTCTCTCCGGCAGGGCCTTGGGGACCCGCATGCAGGGGCAGCACAAACAGATGCATCCGTCTCCCCAAGCCATCTCTCTCTCTTTCTCTCTCTCTCTCCGCTCCCATCGCATCAATCCTTCACTAACCTTCTTCCGCGACGGATTCCATACCAACGCTAGGGTATATAACTTCTCAAGATGAAACGTATAGAGATGATTTGCATATGTAAAGCTGGTACGGTCCTTTTCATCCCCTCCGGTAATGTGCGTTTGTGTGTGTGTGTGTGTGTGTGTGTGTGTGTGTGTGTGTGTGTGTGTGTGTGCGTGTGCGTGCGTGTATGCATGCGTGTGTGTGTGTGTGTGTGTGTGGGCACATAATGGCTATAGACGCATAAATCCATATAGGGGGCAGTATAAATGTACACATGCGGTATTCATGAGGAAACAATGCGTATATCCGGGGCTGTATATATCCAACCTGACGGGGGTTTTAATGGCTTTGCGTTGACCTTTGCACCCTCCCACCGGCAGCGCATCTCGTCCACCGGGTGACTGTGCAAATCAGGGTCAACGGATGTGCACGAGGAGCGGCAGGCGGCGCATGGATGCAGGACCCAGGAAATTCCACCGAAACGGGAAAAAGAAAACGTATAGGCGCACACACGCACGCACACACACTTCTTGCGGTGCGCTGACATTGGTAATAAGTGCTTCAGAATGCAAGCAAATGACATTGATCAGATCTTCTGTGGTTTGATGGAGATGAGCAGTAATTCAGTTGGAGAATCCCAGAGAGAGAGAGAGAGAGAGAGAGCAAAGA
Organism: Protomyctophum bolini; assembly: GCF_963924005.1. NCBI lineage: Eukaryota > Metazoa > Chordata > Actinopteri > Myctophiformes > Myctophidae > Protomyctophum > Protomyctophum bolini. The sequence continues at coordinate 11,676,632 of NC_137881.1, forward strand.
TGTGAGGGAGGAGAGAGCGAGAGAGATAAAGAGCCCATTGATCCATGCGGAGCTGTGCTATTTCAGTGTCGATATGGGCTTCTCTCTAGGGAGTGAGCGAGGGCGACAGGTGTGTGTGCAGTGTGTGTGTGCAGTGCGCACATTACAATAATCTAATTGACAGGCTTTTGAGATCGCAAACGGCAATTGCCGACAAGTCAGACGAACTCCATCTGCAGCACGTATAGCACAGATAATAATAGTACCTGAGGTCTAGCGTCTAATGGAAAGACCGCCAGCTCTCTCTCCTGTGATAAACACGCCAGACCCACTGAAGGAAAACGCAAGGGATATTTCTCTCCTGCCTAACAGGGGAGGTAGCTTTATGAGCGGCCGTAAACACAACAGACAGCGGAATACAAAAGCGTGACTGCCCGCATGCACGCCGCTGTGAGCGCTATACGGAGAAGGCAAGGTGAGAACAATGACGACTGAAAGAGGGGACAACGGCAGAGAGAGATAAGGAGAGAGAGAGAGAGAGAGAGAGAGAGAGAGAGAGAGAGAGAGAGAGAGAGAGAGAGTATTGAATCACAGAATTAGACGGATCAGTGGCTAACAACCATCTTCATATCAAGGCCCATAATAGTGCACTTGAGCCACGGGCCACCGTGTTTGATGACATTTAGTCTCAATGTCTTGTTGTCGTTGGATAAGAATTCCATGCTGTATTGATGTAGGTACGATTATGAGAGATAACAGGCAAACGATCTAAATATGAATTATTCAACATTAGTCTTAGTCTTGAGAACGTAGTCAAGAGTTAAAGATCTAATAGGGGTTACCAACATTCCATTAGCCGTGGACCATACTGGAAATACCATGCTGAAAATAGCCGATCTACAAGCTCACAACACGTCACTGCCATTACGACGGCATCAGTGCCCGCCAAAATACATTTTAGTTGACTAAATCAAACTGTAGATTTAGTCGACTAAAACCGTATTTAGTTGACTAAAACTAGACTAACACTAAAACATTCCAGGTGACAAAAATGTGACAAAAACTAAATGTAAACTATTCAAGAGATGTATATATTTTACTACTAAAACTAAAATAACGTGACAAGCAGAAAGACTACACACACAAGGTCTGGAATAAAAAAGTAGAAACCGCTATGATAACTTCCTCTCTATAATTACTTTTTGAAGCAGACCTATTACGGTATACTCAATTCCAGCTATTATACAAGTCTTTTTTTTGTTGGACTCCATTAAGAGTAATTTTGCTCTTCTATTGGCTCTTTATTCAGTCTCTCAGTCTCCGACTGAGACAAGCTGTGTTACTGTCTGCCGCTCCTGTCTCTATGGCGCCTTTCCTAAAAGCCCAATTTATTCTGTTTGGCAAACATAATTTCTATTATTATTATTTGTTTTAGAATCGAGCTTGTAGAGCTTAGATACTGTATGTGGGCAGAGCATCTATCTCTCTCTCTCTCTGTAGCCAGTGACGGCTTTTATTTAAAGCATTTATGATGGGGAAATGTTTTGTCAGGGTATGAAACTCAGCCTATATCCCGCACGCACGCACGCGCGCACACACACACACACACACACACACACACACACACACACACACACACACACACACACACACACACACACACACACACACACACACACACACACACACACACACACACACACACACACACACACACACACACACACACACACACACACACACACACACACGCACGCACACCCCCTCCCTCCTGTCTGCTGTGTTTACAATACAGCCATGCCATGAATAATACAGGATGTACAGCCCTTTTTAGGGGGAGGGGGGGGGGAGAGATGGAAACGCACAGCCAGTGGTGGGTTTTGGGTGGTGCTGGTGGTGGCTATAGAAGGATGGCTGGGGTGGGGCACAAGACAGATATGTCTCTCCGTCAGACGATCTGTCATGCCAGGCTGGAAGGAGGCAGAGGCGAGGACCGAGGCACTCGTTGGGCTCTGAGGAATGAAGCAACACTCAGGCTGACGAAAAGTTTCCGAGCATCTGAGTCAGCATGAAGCGCGACTGCGGGCAGGCAACGCGATTAAAAAAGTCTTCCCCTCCCGACACAAAGAGTGTCAGAAGACAAATCTTGCTATACAGAATGCATGAATTATACTTTTCTTTTTGGGGGGGGAGGGAGGGGGAGGCCGGAGGAGATGGATTTTTCGGGAGGGCCCCGGCCGAACAAGTGTTTGTGATAAAGGCGAATAAATATTGGGAGAGGAACGGGCTGTCATGGCCGGGGCTTATTAATGTGGTAACTGCTCTGTTGCAAGGACACAGCTCCACTTTATTATACGCTCGCAGGTGGTCTTAATCGATCCAAGGCCATCCTCACAATATGCACTGCACGACAGTGGTTCTCAACCCTTTTCATGTCATGGACCCCCACATTTACATTTATAAGCCTGCGGAGACGACAAATATATGCCAGGGACCCCCATAAGAGGAGATTTGTATGGCTCTATAGCAGTGATTCTCAACCATTTGAATTTAACTCTGAGAGTGTACAAATGGACCCGTTATAGGATACATTTGGTTCCATTTGTATATTATCTGAATTACAGACATTTGGTTCCTATCATTTAGCTAGGGACCCCCCCCCCTGGAACTCCCTCAAGGACCCCATGGGGCTCCCCGGACCCCACTTTGGGAACAACTGCTGTAGGAGATGTATATCTTTTATGTAATATGGCGTTGTGGTCATTCCGGTGAAGGTACTATATATTATATGTGTGGTCTGTCTGTACTGTGTGTGTGTGTGTGTGTGTGTGTGTGTGTGTGTGTGTGTGTGTGTGTGTGTGTGTGTGTGTGTGTGTGTCTGTCTGTGTGTGGCGGCTGTATGTGCGGGTCTTCAAAGCAAGCTGCTGATGAGATTTTGAATATACAAAAAAAATTGAAGCAATTCCCTAATCATTACAGAAGGAAAAATAAATAAAAAAATAAAAAAGACTGAGGCAGACGGCAGAGGAGGCTGCAGAGAATATTTGATTTCAGACAACGTGCCACGCAAATGGAATATTTGATTTGGACGGGAGCTGTCTGGCAACAAGCAATGTCCTCACACACAGTGTACACGGAGGCAATCATATCCGAGGGAGGCATACCCTCCCCGAATTTCTGTACTTGCAGCAAATTGATAACTACTTCCATCTCACTTTCTGTGCAGTGCACTATTTAACCCATCAAGACCTGATAAGATATTATACAAAGTGTCTTCTGAAATCTGAATCCTGATAGTTTTTTGAAAAACCTATTTCATGTCATGGAGCCCCAACATTATATGTAATTGGCCGCCAACCGCCATCTGAAAATATGTTGTTCAGGGACCCACCAGGAAGCAGAGATTTGAGTTTAAAACGTGCGCTGTGGAAGAATATATAATCAAAGATTTGCAGACGTTTTCACAATAAAAAAGAAAGAAGCAGATCTACAAGTTCATAGTGCGGCACTTGGTGCCGCGCTATGAGCTTGTAGATCTGCTATTTGTCCAACATTTAAAGATTGAAATGGTTAAAAGCTATAAGGTGACACAGATGCGTCCTCGGGTCTAAATGGATTAATGTTCAGGCTCATTTATTAGAGCCGCGGCAAAGTTTCCACAGGGAAGGCTCAAATAAATGCATATTTGCTGTGAAACACAACAGAATTCAGGCTGCAATTTGTGTTCTCTCTCACTCTCTCTCTGCCTCGAGCCGCTTTAATGAAATATCGCGCCGCGACAACTAAACTGATGGGGTTTGAAAACTTTGCCGCCACTTGAGAGAAGCACCTGCCTGTGTGAATAACGCAGGCAGCCGCTGTCCAAATTAGATAAGCAAGCCATGATTACATGGGCGATGGAGTGGGGATATGAGAGGGAGAGAGAGAGCAGGCGATATGGAGAGAGGATTAGAGGGAGGACAAGTGAAGTGAAGTGAGGTGAGGTTTCCATGCCTTCCCCATATACTGAGGCACAGTGGTTTTCAACCTGTGGTCCTTGTAGAGGTTCCAGGTGGTCCCCAAGTAAATGGACAGTTGGTACTTGGTAACCAAATGGACCCTTGTAGATCTTTAACTATTGGTAGCGTGACATGAAACCAAATGGACCCGTATGTGGTCCATTTGGTTTCATTTTACGCTAGTTAAATTATTATTATTTACTTAAGAAGTCTACACAATTAGAGAATGGATAAGAATTATAATTTTGTTATTTTCCAAGGCGTAAGAAGAAATGGCACCCTTTTCACATTGGCCTATTATAGCGCCACCAGGAGGCCACAACCTGACCTGACCTGCCCTGGTGGAGACCTGTGCCCCGAAGGGCACTTTTTCTAGTCGCCATATAAGAAGACACACTCACAAGCAGAGGGGAAGTCCAGCGGATTATATTACATAAATGATACGTAGCTTGTGGAGTTAGTTCAGTCAGATATACTCTATGCACACTTGTATTAATTCATTCATTATATAATAAATATTGGTTAAATCTACTCGTGAGTTGTCTGACTGAATTACATTTTTGTTTTAAAGCGGGTGACCGCATGTCCAGCACAGGCTACACAAACGGCATCGCATGCAAGCACTCCAAAAAGCGACCTCTCCCTGCATGGCTCTGGGATAGATTACACATATCTCAGGAGCCCAGACTCCACTTCTGCAGCAGAAAACGGAGCGAGATCAGCGGCTATAGCTCCACACGTAGTGATTTATCCTCCACCTTTTTTATCTCGTTACCACAGGGACTCCTTCATGGTAGTAGGAAGAGCCCTAATGAAGAGGTGTTGGGAAGCGTTTCCACACACCAAAGGAAAGATGAGAGTGAGTGTGCAGTACTAGTGTACTCTGTATGTGTGGAGCACCGGAGAGAGAGAGATGTCCATAGCATAGTCAAACCCAAGGCATGGGCGGGCGTTTCTGCTGAAATTGGCTGTGAAGTTTCTTGCAGATAATTGACTGTGTTAGTTAGGTGCATGCCATGGGGACAAATAATAAAATAAATATCTTCACAGCTTTAATTTTCACAAAGGCATTTCGTAACTGCCCAAAGTGTTACCCTTGAACCCCTGTGTTAACCCATTCTGTACCCTTTTGGTGTTTTAAACATTATGTTATACTTTGGCTATTGAAAAATAGCAGATCTACGAGCGTGTAGATCTGCTATTTGTTTAAAATCGTGAAAATGTGGCGCAAATAATTGCATATATATTCTTTCAGATCAAACGTTATTAACTCAAATCTTTGCTTCTGGGCGGTCCCTGGAACAACATATTTTCAAATGGAGGACGGCGCCCAATTACATATATTTGTGGGGGTCCTTGATATGAACATTTTCGAGAACCACTGACTTATAGAAACATGGGTTTTTCAGAAAACTGAAAAACCCATGGATTTAGAAGGCATTTGTAGAATCGGCCTCAGGTCTAAATGGGTTAAGGACTGAAGGAGAGTATAGCCAACTCATGCCGAAGCGGAAAACCGACACGCAGTCGCGCCGGCGACCTCAGCACGTCGCAAACATAAGCTCCACCCCTTCGCTCACCTTGAATGGAAGGGAACGGGAATGCGTCCATTTCAGTCGTGCATGTATGCCGGCCCATAGCCTTATATTACACTGATGGTGTAGATGTAGATGGTGAAATGTACAAGTATCACTTGGTATTCATGAATACTACTGTATGTCATCATGACATCATGAATATCTCATGCAGACAGCATGGATTCCTTACTCGGTTATAAATTACATCCCCACCCCACCCCAACCTTGGTTGGAGATACTTTTTTCCTATCATCTTTTCTCTCATCTTTGCGATGAAACAGAAATGACCTCACATCCCCTCTCCTCCCCTTAAATTACTAATGGGATCTCCCAAGCGGGAAAGGTGGCGGCCATTATAAAGCAGCAGGTATCAGCCCAGCCTAGTGAGCTGATAAAACGACGCCATATGCAGCGGGCAATAAATCAACCGATATAGACCTATAGTATGTGGCACGTTTATTAGCACCGATCGGAGCTGTGGCGATTTGATAAAACCCCGTCGCTTAATACTCCACACATGCACACACCTTTCTCCATCCACCTCATGCATCCCTGCGGTTTTTTTTTTTTACAGCTTCTGCAGTTGTTAGTCTGTTTGGAGACCACACAAAAGACAGAAGAGGAGGCTTTTTGGTATTTGGTATCTTCTTTAACCGAGCGGCTGGGAATAAAGTCTTTATTATTTACTGCAGCACTCACGGTACGCCGTAAAGCCTAACCTTCAGCAGTCCCCCAGTTGCCGCCGCTCGAGTTTTGATGAAGACTGTGAGTGTCCACGTTTGCAATGCATTTGCGCACGCGCCTGTGTGTGTGTGTGTGTGTGTGTGTGCACATCTGATACAGTTAATACTGCAGCGCGTATGCGAGTGGCAAAAGGCTCTCTTCACATTATCACTTCAATTACATGACTTTGAATTGCACTTTTGCGTTATTCATAGTCTGGATTTTCGGTGGTGAGGTGACCACCGAACTACAACATGACATCACGAGCCGTGGTGAAGAGCAAACCACCGCCACCGCCCCAGCCCTTCTGTCTGTTGTTACTCAACAATCAAAATGATTTCAGCTCCGGTGGTCACCTCACCACCGGAGCGGTGGTCACCTCACCACTGAAAATCCAGACTATGAATGAGCCTTAATCCTACTCGGTAGCCTACTCGGAACCGGCGCCGATACTTTTACCCGAGCACCAAAACGGACCAATTGACACTAGGCTGAACGAATGCAATGGGAGCAAGTCTGACCCAACACAGCAAATCGCCAAAAACAGCCGATCTACAAGAATAAATGACAACTGACAATTGAAGATCGGAGATTCATCTGCATCTATGAGAAAAAGGGGGTAAAATAAGTGGCGTAAGTGAAGTAATTGTAGTCGGGACAACTCTACATGCAGGGTTTTTTTGTTTTGGTGTTTTCGACTTGCACGCTGATAGTGTGTGAATCTGACGCATATGGGCTTCGTGACTCACGGTAAATAACATTTGATTTTGATTGATGCCTTCTTAGGAATGACCCGATCGATAGCTCGCTCATACCCAAACCCCTCCAGCTGCCTCATATCAAACATAGATCAATGCCCCGGCCCCGTCCCCCACGGGAGACCACAGTCATTCGTTTTCCAAGCCACCTTGTTTTTCCCCTCAGTTGAGATTATTGTGAAATTACACATCTCATAATGCAGTAGCCCGGCGCCCAATTACCGGTCTTATCAATATCAATTTACTGGCCCTCGTGCACCATAACTTTCATAAATGACAATGTATTGACTGGGCGAGGCGCGCAGCCCCAGTGCAGTGCATGGGGCAGCTCTCTGTATGAGCGAGCCATGTTTACTCAGTGGGGAAATCATCTATATATATATATTGAGTTCCTCGCTTGAACATTATTAAGCATGCATGCCACGTCGTGCCACGAGGTGATCTACCACCTCGAATGGAGCGACTGGCAGGCCAACACTGCCTTCAGAGGCTCATGGGAGGCGGCCATTTTGGAGAAGGTCCCTCGCCCCATAGACATATATAAAGGCCAGATGGCTCAAGGCGGAGTCTCTGAGGGGCTCTGAGGGGCTACAGCACAGTATGTTCTATGGCAGCTCAAACAAAAATAGTCATAACTCGCTCAAATCTTGGCGGATTTACAAACGGGTTGGTTTAATACAAACGTTATCGACGTGGCTATGATTCAGGACGCTTATCTGATTATTTTCATACATTTTATAAAAATGTCATACAAACGCATATAAGTATGCGGACGTCTTGCTGACTTTTATAACAAACCAAACCGTTTCAAAATCGGTTGAAAATTAAGCAAGTTATGGTTATTTAAAAAGTATTTGCCCCATAGACACAATGTTATGTAGCCCCTCGGTAAGATGGCCACCAGGTAGCAACGTCGCACTCATTGGCCAGCAGCGCAGGTGAGCCATCTAGCTTTCTTCAATGCTCAAGCAAAGAGGAATATACAGTAAGAGCAACAGCAGATACGCTCAGAGACAACCTTACATTTAAATGTCATTTAGACCTGAGGACAGTTCTACGAATGCCTTCCAATCTAAATCCTGACAGTTTTCATGTCGAGGACCCCCATAAGTACACGTACTGTATTTGGCCGCGGATATCTGAAAATATGTTGTTCCAGGGATTGAATGCCATTTGAACTATTTTTTATTAAAAAAAGAAACTTTCAACCCCCTCTGCAGTGCTTTAACTGAAAGAGACTGCATGGAGTCTGTCTCATGTCTATCCAATACCCCTTGAATATGATGGTGGAATATGATTAAGGATTACTGTGATTATGGTAAACTCACATTTCATATCACACACACCATAATGCACTAGAATAAAGAGGAACTGTGGGTCTATGCTATTTTTTCCACAACTTCTCAGAAAGGATAACAAACACTATGCAATGATACGCAAAGGAACACCACAATGAGCCTGCCTATAATAGTGAACCTGTATGACAAACATCGTCCCTTGAAAAAGACTATCCATAAAAACAAGCAAAAACTGGAAAAATCCATGGTTAACCAAAAGTATAAATTATGGATATAAAAATGAAAAGACTAGGCTACTCTACAAGAAGAATTACCAAAATTAATTAATAAAGCCGTTTTCACATCTTAAAGTGTAATCTTCAATTATGTCAATTACAACATGTGATACATGTCTCCCCAAGTCTTGTCGGGATTAGTCAGGAGTGTGTGTGTGTGCATGCACACGTGCGTGCGTTGCAAAGGACAATAGAAACAGGTGACAAAGTGTGGAGGACACAATGTCCGCTCAACTCATCGACAGCTCAGCCCCCGCAGGGATAAATCCAGTATGTGTGCTTGTGTGCATGTCTACTAGGGCTGCCGTAATTGTCCAAAAATTGGATTCGGATATTCGTTTTAAAAACCCACGTGGATTCGAACAATTCGAGCCATTCGGATTTCGGATTTCAATTCGAGCCAATCGGATTTTTTAATAATTATATTTACACCAATACAACCTGAGACATAACATTTAATATCGCATTGCTGGCGCAACTCTCTCTCTCTCTCCGCGCATTGGTGTTGCTGAAAACTGAGATGGAACGGAACGCATACATTCTCCCTTCTCCAGTAAAACATTTTTCTTAAATGAGTAATCCTACCACACAGCCTTATCAAAACGAGGCACGGAGGCAGTGTTAATTCTGCTGCATTATTATTATCTGTGGACTGTGGGTCTGCTGCCGAGTGCCGACGTTATGAAACTTTTTAGCTGGCTAGCGCCTGCGCTCCGCTGTTATGCTCAAATTAGTGACCCTAAAGAATTCTGAGGCAACACGGCTGGAGACGAGGCAGCCAATCAGAACTGCGCTGCGCTGCGCTGTATAGTCTGTGTTTAGGAAATGATTTATTCTTCAATGTATGCCGTTGTCGGCGTGTCGCGTGGCAAATATAACTAATCTACAAGCTCACAAGTCACAACGCTTACCCATGGCACTGAAAACTAATAATAATAATAAATAAAAAAATATTTTTTATTATTATTTTTAATTCGAACCTTAATTTTATATATTCGGTTATTAATTATTATTTTTGATTCGAATCTATATTCGGATATAGAATATTCGTTGGCAGCACTAATGTCTACGTGTGTGCTTGCGTGTGTGCGTGTCTACGTGTGTGCGTGCTTGCGTGCGCGGGTTTGTCAGCGCTGACGATCTAACATATCAACTTGAGTAGGCCTTCCACACTGCCGATACCCTTCTTAAGACATATTGATATTCCCAGCAGTTGCTTATTTTGTTTGTGTACAGTGCGTGTGTGTGTGCGTGAGTGCATATGTGTGTGCGTGCGTGCATGCATCGATGTCTGTCTCAAGGAGAGACAATGAGTGTGTGTGTGTGAGAGACATCAGCAATATTTCCTCTGGACAAAAAAGTGTGGACGACAATATTCTCCACCCACTTAATGTATTCTGGTAGAGCAGAGCAGTCAGCCCTGAAGCGGTGGCCATTATTTCAGCTGGACAGTGAGTGCATTGATCAACCCTCCACTCTGCCCACTCACGCTGCAGGTGTCATCCTAGCTGGTCGGGACAGGAGGAGGTCGATTAGAGACGCAAGTGGTGGGGGGAAAAAGTACTCAAATGTTTCACTTAAATAAATATAGCAATACTGCAATCAATACTGCAATCAATACTTGAGGAAAAGTAGACATGAAAATGCACCAAAAGTACAAAAGTACTCATTATGCAGAATGTCCCATTTCAAGTTTTCAGATGTTGTTGTTGAAAATAGCAGATCTACAAGCTCAAAATACATGAGCTTGTAGATGGGCTATTTCAAAATGGCCAAAATGAATATAGGGCTGAAGTGGTTATATGTTTTGTAAAAAAATAATCAAAGTAACTAAAGTTTTCAAATAAATATAGTGGATTAAAAGTACAATATTTGCCTCTGAGATGTGGATGTGGAAGTATTGAAAATTGTAAATACTCAAGTAAAAGTACAAATACCTCAAAATGTTACTTAAGTACAGTACTTAAGTAAATTTGTACTTAGTTACACCACTGGTCAATAGACATCCAGGGTGTAGAACCCACAAGCCCAGCAAGGCCATTCAAAACCAATGCTATCGACTTTAGACAAAAAGATCAACCCACACTCCGTGCAAAATAGGGTCGCAACTGTTCATTAAACTTTTAGATTTAATCAATCGTTTTTAATCGATTGAAATATTTTTTATCCTCATTTTCCAGCTAGAATATTAAGATCTACTGTACAAGCTCACAATGTGTCGCATCGCAACGTGCTGTGAGCTTGTCAATCGGCTGATTTGGAAATCGTTTCACACCAACATGACAGAATGACTTAAGTGGCCCATCGACATGTGGGAAAACATGTGCTACTCAATTATTCGTATAATCAAATCGATTGATAGAACAACCGCTACGAAAATAATCAAAAGTTGCAGCCCTAGTTGCAAATTGAGATTCATGTCAGTTCGTGTCAAGGCCAACTGCATGTGGGGTTATTCTCAGTCTAGGTCCCAACGGGACTGTTGGAAAGTGAGTGTGTGCATCTGATATTTCTACTCTTCTCTCAGTCTTTCCACAGGCTGAGTGCCTTTGATTACCATCAGTGACAGTTCAAACTGTAGTGCACAGTGGAGGCTTCCTGTTTATTTCGCCTTCCCAGGATTCTAAAGATACCTCTTCTAACACACATGGTTGCACATGCAGTTACCGGTGTGGGCGTAGACGCACGCAGCATGGGGTTTCCCAGCAAATTGACAGACTATAGGAATAGATTCTACACCCCTCAAATGTATTTACTTCAAACACGGGCCATACAAAGCTAGCTATTTGCTAGAGTATTATGTCTTACTTACTCATGAGTAGCCTACACAAGTGGGATATACTGTAAAACAACTTCCTACTGCACTGACACATTACTGGGAAGACTAGACTTTGAACTCTAGTAAAATACAGTATGCCAAAAGGAGACAACTCCTTTGGCACTATAGTAATACCCCAAACAATACCCAATTTGCCAACTCTTCTCACACACACACACACACACAACACCACACACACACACACACACACACACACACACACACACACACACACACACACACACACGGTGCATAGCGCGTCTAGTTTATGTCAATTCAACAGCCACAAAGTGTGTGTGTGTGTGTGTCTGTATTTGCGCACATCTGAATCCAATCTAGTCCAGAATATTGACATTGACATCTGAAGTGAGACGCTGCTATTTACTGAGCCTCAACAATGCAATTGACAAACACATGAGATGTGCAAACTGAGCATCTATCAGAAATGATTGCTTTTTACTGCTGCTTGTTCCATTTTTGCCCTATTTCGCTTTGCTTCCGACTCCATCTGATCTTAAACCCAGCTACATGCACGCACACCCTCCAACCAGGCCTCTCTCATTTTGGTGCGAGGCAAAAGGGCTTTCAATAGTTCTGCAATCTTCAAGTACTTTTTTTTTCAACCCCGTCCTCAGCTTTCAAATTAATTGCTGTGGGATGAAGTACTACTGTACTTACTCTACTGCAAAGCATCGAGAGGCAGGTTTTTAGACGAGGCTTCCTTTCACCCAGAAGTCGGTGCAGATCTTACTTTCTGTTAAACTACATGTTTCAGTCGACGCATCTTAGTCTTGCATGATAGTTTTGTAAAAGAGCCATCTCAAGTGCATTTTCCACACACAAGAATACATGACTATTACGATACCGTCTCAGAACTGTTGAATTGTACCGCGTGTGTACATCAGTTATTTGGAAAGGAATGACATAAAAGACTTCAATTGATGCATATGTCCCAGGTCAGGACATTGACAGCTGCAGTAACATAATACAGCTATAAGCCGCAACTTGAGTTTCTAGTTATACATGCACTTATGTTGACTTTATGTTAACATGTTTTGAAATCAGCTGAAATCAATAATATATCCGTATTCCAATAATAACCTGCGTGCCGCATTAAGTGAAGGCCCGTTGCCCATGGACGCTCTAAACTCTCCATCCTCAGTGTCAGAAAATCCCTTGCCTCCCTCTATCTATCTCATTGCTAGAGTGGCCCTCAGTACAGAAATGTACGGTGAGCTTATTTTGTGTGTGTGTGTGTGCATTTGTGAATAGCTTTTTTTGTCTGTGTTGCTGTTTTGGTCTTGTTCTTTCAGGTTGGATGGAGAGAGTATTTACAGGCAAGTAGAGAGCCCAGTAATTACACGGGATGCGCGCCATGTTCCCGGCCTAATGAGGTGGCTCCTAATTGGCGGGGGCCAAGCAGCAGCTCTTCAGGGGCCCCGGCTAACGAACGGCACTGGGACGACATGAGGCAGAGAGAAGATATGAGAGTATAAAAGAGAACAACAACAACAGCAACAAAATCGACCAGATAGGAACAGAGAATGGGGAGGGAGGGAGGGAGAGAGAGAGAGGGCGAGAGAGAGAGATTAACCCATTCTGACCTGAGATCAGATTCATACGAGGTTTCCACTGGACAACACACTGGTCTGATTAACCCATTCTGACCTGAGATCAGATTTAAAAAATGTCAGTCGTTCTTCGATTTTTTTCAAAAATAGCAGACCTACAAGCTCGTAGCGCGCCACTCGGTGGCGCGCTACGAGCTTGTAGATCTGCTATTTTTCAATAGCTAAAGCATAACATGATGCTAACCCCAAAATGGGTTCCCGTTCAGAATGGGTTAACAGGCACGTAGCAAAAGAGGTGGCAAGAGGAGAGAGATGGAGAGATAAATTGCTGTCAAAGCCCTTCCTTTGGACGGATATAGTACTGTATGCTCAACCATGCTTGTTCCTCCTGCCGAGATGTCTTCCAGAGTGAACTCAGACAACTGATTTCCTTTATTTTATATCCTCACCGCTCTCTCAACCCAGGAAGTCAAAGTCAAGTCAAACATTGACTGGAAGTGCATGGGGGGGGGGGGGAGGAAATAAAGTCACATGTTGACTTTAGGGGAATATGAGTTACGATTCTGCCCCTATCGGGACAGAACTAACAGCGCTGAGTCAACGCTCGGCACGGCGGCTCGTTTGTTGTGGCTCTCGTGGCTAAGTAATTAGCCCGTAGCACTTACCCTAGCCTCAGTGACCTTATGCAAAGGCTCAATTTATGCAACTTAAATAGTATTACAGACATATCATACTATAGTGTATACTCATAGTTTAATTATATAGAGTTTAGTGTCTTAGCATACGTATAATTCTTGATGACATTTCTTTTTACTTACTGTAAATCACTCTGGATTAACCCATTGATGCCTGAGGCCAAATCTGGGAACGCCTTCTAGGGCCTGACCTAAGGTTTCTGAAAACCTTCAACAAACCTAAAATTGCTACGTACAGAATTAAAACATTTGCATAAAACTATAAAAAAGGAGGGTCTGCTTTAGATGGCACACCTCAGTCGTTTTTAACCGTTTTTTTCTTGGCACACCCGCCATCCTTTTACGTCACCCCCTTCCAGTCACCGCTTGACTTCTTCGGGATGTACCGTAAGACATTCCCAATAAGTCCCACTATGCATTTTGGGGAGTGGGACAGTGTAGCCTCACTACCCTGCTTGGCATTCTTTCTGAGTGTGTGCAGATGATGTTCTTAGTGATGCGTGGGGAGGGTGGGCAGAGCCAACGTTTCTCCTTAAATCTCAGGGGCAGCACTGGTAACATGGCGACTGAGGTCACATCGACCTCCATCCAGGCACCCCCCGACGTGGTGGCTTTTAACCCATTCTGACCTGAGATCAGATTCATACGAGGTTTCCACTGGACACACACTGGTCTGATCAACCCATTCTGACCTGAGATCAGATTCTAAAAATGTCAGTCGTTCTTCGAATTAAAAAAAAATAGCAGACCTACAAGCTCGTATCGCGCCACTCGGTGGCGCGATATGAGCTTGTAGATCGGCTATTTTTCAATACATAAAGCGTAACATGATGCTAACACCAAAATGGGTGCCCGTCAGAATGGGTTAAAGCCTTGCAAGAAGCAATCGCATTAAAACGCACAGGGGTGGCCTCACACAATCTGCCTTCAATTTCACATGCTGTTCTCTGGAGATGAATGGACAATTATTATGATTGTCACCTTGTTTCTCTTTCTCCGTTTCTTCTCTTTCTCACACCCTAATTTATTTATTTTACGTGCAAACGGGTCCCTCAAGGAGACGGCTGCATGTGGAAGCGACTCAGTACATGCATTGTTCCGATCTGCCTTCATCGAGGCGTGAGGAGATATTTCCCCGGGAGCCTCCCTCCAGTCATACGTGAGCGACGGACAACAAAACCGATCTAGCTCATCAAGGCATCGACAGACGGGCCATCCGTGGGAAAAGTGTGCAACAGTTAGGCCTGCATGATTCATTCCTATAGTTTCACGCTGTGCTATTGCATGTTGCACACCAAAAAACAGCTACATCTACAAGCTGAGATATCTGTATTTTTCCTCAAAAGCGGCATACAACAATAAGTCAGGGTGTAGAGTGAGCACCGCATGCACAACTCAATAACTTATTATCATTAGACAAGAGATCCAGGATAAGTAATTTTACACTTGGTTGCATGATTTCAGCAAGTGAAAATTCAGTCATTTCGACGGCATCAAGGCCCGCCAAAATACATTTTAGTCGATTAAATCAACTGCAGATTTAGTCAACTAAAATCTTATATTTAGTCGACTAAAACTATACTATAACAGTAAAACATTCCAGGTGACAAAAAGGTGACTAAAACTAAATGAAAACTATTCAAGAGACTATCACTAAAACCAAAATTTGCTGTCAAAATCAACATTGGAATCAGAGTTTTTTTTTATTGAAAAAGGCAGCGACAGAGAGTTGACGACATTGGGGGGAGATGTGCAGCTAACAGGTGCAGAACGTCCTCCTCGCGCTCAGTATGCCTGACTGCCCCCCCGTGCCGTCCTGCAGCTGGCTTCATTAACTCATTTTGGGCGGGAACCCCTTTGTGTTTTAAGCATCATGTTATACTTTAGCTATTGGAAAAAAGCAAATCTACAAGCTCATAGCGCGGCAGCGAGCACCGAGTGCGGAAATGTTTAGCAAATCTTTGAATATGTATATATTCTTTCAGAGCAAAGTTTTTTAACTGGGGGGTCCCTGGAACAACATATTTTCAGATGGGGGTAGGTGGCCAAATACAGATAATTATGGGGGTCCTTGACATGGAAAAAGTTGAGAACCACTGACATAGAAAAACATGGGTTTTTCAGAAAACTGTCAGGTTTAGAAGATATTTGTAGAATCGTCCCCAGGTCTAAATGGGTTAATGCACGCCATGTGCATGTGTTTCGGTATAGCGCTCGATGAATGCACGCGGTTTAAACACGGGAGTGCACTAATGTGCAACACGGGACAAGTACCTCTCTCTACATTTCCTCCTGTCTTGCTTGTCATGTCATCCACGGCGCGCACGGGGGGGGATGAGAGGCATTTAAAAACAAAGCCCTCAAACAACTTTCACTTTCACCACAGCAGCTCTGACTGACTTGCTTCCAGACGAATAAGGCAGAACACCAAGTGGCCTAGTTACTCCCTACACGGGAACAAATGGACCAGTCAATCACCATGCTTGCTCGCTGAATAACAAGCATGCACTCTGTGGTTTGCACGTGTGTTTGTGTGTGTGTGTGTGTGTGTGTGTGTGTGTGTGTGTGTGTGTGTGTGTGTGTGTGTGTGTGTGTGTGTGTGTGTGTGTGTGTGTGTGTGCGCGCGCGTGCGTCCGTGTGCGTGTGTGCGTGCATTCATGAGGGCATATTTGATCATGAGTCGCTGCGTGTCTATGGGCGCGTTGCGAGTGCAAAGCAGAGGTGAGAGAGGTACAAACAACACAACATCATCATCAGCGGTGGCTTCTAATCTCCCCCGGGCATGGCGGCCTCAAATTTACCACGCACGCACGCACACACACATGCTATAACTGCCCGCCCCAGAATGCGGCTTGTATATGTGTATAACTGTATATACACAAAGAGAAGTGTGTTGATATAGTAACAGTAGTTTTCAAAACTCATTTATGCACAAGGCACAGCAAAGAACAAGTCCAAAGCTCAAGGCACACACGGATTCATATCCATGCTAAATAGCCTCCATAGCAAGCAAGTGTTACCGTGCACTCTTATCACTCTGTAAATGCATTTATATCTACTAAGGGTGTGTCTTTCGGTCTAACGGTCCGACCGATCGACTTCAAAGGGGTGTGCATATCGCTGAGGATACGAGGGAGTGCCGATCGAGTGGGAAGATGGTCAGATTGGTGGTGGTTTTTGCTTTACAAGAAAAAGAAAAGAAAGAAACAAATGTATTGTGTTACACATACTGTATATACATCATTGTTGTTTCCCTCTCCTGTAATGTCTGTGCTAACCAGGGGTTCTTGTCCAGACTCGCTGCATGGCTGGACGGCAATGATGTCCATGCACGGAGATCCCTGAAGAATGCACATAATCACCGATTGAACTGAACAATGTTAGTGCCAACTCGTGTGTGTGTGTGTGTGTGTGTGTGGGGGGGGGGGTGACCTCATCTTGAGACGTGCGTTTACAATAAATTACGTGAGAACAGTGGCCCGTTGTACTGTCCCCCCAGGGCTAAAATCGTAGATAAACAAATAAATATGCATGAATAATATGTGAGTGTGGATGTGACCATGCAGAAAAACAAAACAAAACAAAACAGGAAAACGAGCCCCGAGGCTTACAGCCACCACTGCCACATTAGCGCTCCGTCCACCCATATAACAGTTGACCTGCAGGGACATCCAGTTATAGGTCCCCTGACGGAGCCTCGCCCTGTCACACTGCATCGCGTCGCCCTCCAGCAAGGCCGAAGCACGTGGACATTCAAAAAGGATGCTCAAAACAATGAGTACGTCTATTTAAATCTATCTATTGGCAAACTATCTAGAAAAAGCCTGCAGGGACCTGAGGATATAGCCATGTACAGCCAGTAAGGGATATGTATGTTAAGTTGTTTTGCTTTGAATGCCGTTAACCAGTGTAATAAGAAGTGCAGATCTGAATAATTGTAACTGTATGAAAAGGTGACATATAATCCTATGAGGGATGGGCCACGAGGTGGCATGACATTTAAATAAAATAAGTCATTCATTCATATAGAGGGTATTGCACGTGACAGGGATCCGGACGCAATTCCGACGGAGCATTAGCCAGACATGCGGGAACAACGGTCGCTCAAACCTCGTCTTAATACACCGCTCACCAAACTCATGTCTAACCAATGACTAGTCTAAACTAAGTATGCACCCCGCTCGAACATGCGCTGCTCCCATGGGTGTGGTCAGGGTTAGGTTAGGGACAGAGGTAGGTTGTCGGACCATCGGACCAAAACACGTGTCGGAACTCAGTACTGCATCCCGTGTGACATCATCATACGCAGACTTATATGCTGGATCGCCTACTGAGTGACAAAACAACCTTGACAGCCCATACATGCATTGCACTGATTGCATAAAACAACGTTAAACAACATTAAACTAACTTTTCAGGCAGGCACCATTACCAGCCTAAAAGTGTCGCTAGTGCAGTGACAAAGATTGCCCCAAAATGTTTGATATTTAAAGTACCCAAAGTCGAAAGTACTCATTGCGCAAAATGTCCCGTTTCAAATGTTGAAATGTAATAATATAAAATATTTTCAAAATAGCCAATAGCCATTTGCAAATAAATGTAGTGGCGTAAAAGTACAATATTTTGATCAGATATGTAGTGGAGTAGAAGCAAAAGGATTGTAAATATGAAAATATTAAGTAGAAATACCTCAAAATTGTACTTAAGTACAGTACTTACAGTAAGTACATGTTTACTCACCACTGACAGGTTATGTGTGGTTCACCAGTTATTCTGTGTCCGTGAAAACAGACCACGTCAACGGCAACAGTTTCACATTCACAACAATGCATATACTGTAAATGTGTGCTTAAAGCACAGGGAATGAAATACATGACGGGGCTTTTCAGTTGCGGAAATTGGTTGACAAAAGTATTTTTTTCACCTTATTGCTTTCAGAGTGTGTGTGTGTGTGTGTGATAGTGTGATGTGCGCGTGTGTGTCTGTCCCGAGCTCTTTCATGAGCTCCAGCCTCATCCTCAATACAGGCATCTGGCTCCAGCGATATAATTCATTGGAACACACACACAACTGCACAAAGGAACACAGTGAACAGTGTGTGTGTGTGTGTGTGTGTGTGTGTGTGTGTGTGTGTGTGTGTGTGTGGGGGGGGGGGAATAATTATTTTAATTTCACATTCGAGGCACCGGTGAAAAAGGGGTATGGGGAATTATCCCATTCAAATGCTTCAATCTCATCTGAGAGAAAAACAGAAATTAGATTTTCATATCTCTTCCCCCGGTTGAAGGTGAATTGCGGATGTTTATGTGTGCATGCGCACGTCTGTGTGTGCGTGTGTATGCATGCATGCATGCATGGCACACACACGCTGAATAGGTGAAAATCCATGTGACGCCTATAGCGTGCCCAGATGTGTGTGCCATGGTACACGGTGAGAGATAATTTGGGAAAAGTACTACGATTTTTATTCACAAAAAGAAAGTCGTTTGCGGTGGACACAAAAATTATATGAGCAGGATTCAAACCCACTCAACCCAGGAGGTATGGATTGAAAGTCTAACGAGACATGCTACAAGCTGGCTGCTGGAATGCTTTTCTAGAGTCTACTTCATTATAACACGCCCAAGTCATGTAAAATAAAAGGAAAAACCCCGCCCAGTAGGGGAGGGGATGGGGGATGGGCGAGGCTTCCCACCCCCATCCCATGTCTGTCAGAAGACGTTGAGGGTTGATTTCACCCAACACCGCGAAGACCAGGCCGACCTCTGTGAAGCTAGTGAATCATAGCGACACTGCAGCATCTGTTGTGTGTCGCATATTAGCTGATTCATCGTGCGTTCTAATACTTTGGATCGTCATCAAAAAGATTGTCAGTCACTTTAAGACTTACACAACATGGTGCTCTAAGATCAAGCAAGCCAATATCTGAATACTATAAAAAATGTAATGTGTCACTGACACGCATGCACGCGCGCACACACACACACACACACACACACACACACACACGCGCGCACAAGTCATCTTGGTCCTTTCTTTAGACAGTCTTCATTTACTAATGTTACAATTCCTCTACACCCTCTACCTGCATTGTTTTATCGCCCCCGCTGCTGTGATGACTATACCCTCACAGGATTAATCAGCAAGGTCTATCTATCCATCTATTCACAAACCTCAAAGGAAAACAGCTTGCTGCTGCTCTATTGTATTTGCTGTGCAAAGATGGTCTTTGCAAAGTATCGGAGCAGCAAGCTGTTGTACCACTAACTTTGATGTTGTTACTGTATTTTGTCCTGCACTAAGCACTAATAGCAAGGTGCGTGCATGACCTTCTTTTGAGGTAGTAACAGACACACAACTGCCACATGTGAGAAGAACACTACAGAGAGGCCTCCGTCAAACCAACAGAAAGCTGCAAAACCGCTCATAACTTCTAAGTGATCAAACAAAGACGTGACGAACAAGGCAAACACACTTATGTTTTTTCCTTTGTTTCTTCACGAGGGCCAAACAGGGCCATGCCGCTGCGCTGGAAGAAGGCCCTGGGTTTCAATGCCCCACGAGTCTTTTCTGTTGGAGCATTGTGTGCGCGAAAATGCAGACAGATGCAGCACAGACCTACCTTGTGTGTTTCTTCTGAGAAGAAGTGACTCAAATATTGACAAGTTCAGGAAGAAAGGCCCAGGGGAAAGAAAAGACTGCATAAGCCATCAAGGCCTCAGTGTGAGTGTGTGTGTGTGTGTGTGTGTGTGTGTGTGTGTGTGTGTGTGTGTGTGTGTGTGTGCGCGCGCGTGCGCGTGCGTGCATGCATGACTGTGTGTGTGTTCAAGGCTCTTTGTATGGAAGGACGTGTGCAGAAAGCACAAAGTGGAAAGAAAAGAAGAAGACAAGAAGTCCAATCTGTAGAAGACTCAAGTTTGAGCAATGAATGAATCATTTCTGTCCTCCATGACGCAGACGGGAGGACGTGGAGTAACTGCGGGGGGGAAAGAGGTGTCGCAAAGGCAAAACTCAGCAAACACAAAGACGGCAGAGACGGATTTACGCAGGGGTTGCCATACCGTTGCACATTCTACGTTGTACCACCACGTCACCATCACTAATATTACACACACACTTTCAACCTGCATGGCGCCCCTATTTTGGGCAGAAAACTAAAAGAAAGTTGAAAACAGCCAATCTAAAAGCTCACATGCAGCGTGATGCATGTTACTGTGAGTTTGTGGATTGGCTATTTTCACTATATTTCCGTACAAGTGTGCAGTGTTTCCTATGTATTCGTACAAGTGTGCAGTATTTTATGTATGCCACGTCACTACGCGGTAGTGCAATGCATACGTTATGAACGTGGGCTGTGGGGGGGTCGTAGATGTGTTTCTGTGTAGGCCAACCCCTCGTCAACAACACGGCACAGCGTTAATATACAGAGAACGGACTCCAGCCAGCAGCCGAATGGAAACCACTGCAGAAAGTTATAGTCTTCGAGAACTCATCTAAAATGCTCTGCCTGCGCTCAACTTTTTTGTTAAGCCCTTTTATCTTAAATTAGCTGTAGTAGTGCAAATGTTCCTGCCGTTGATAAATGTCTTAAGCTGTGGTCATAAAGGAAGGTGGGAGGGGGGGGGGAGAGGACACGTTTATATAGCAATTCTCTTCTAAAGCTCTTTGCAAATTGAATAATTGACTGTTAGATAAAACTCTCGAGTGACTGATTGATCGATGGATGGACACAGACAATCCATAAGGTTGTCAGTCACTTAAGCTACAGCCGCAGTGATTAAACAGACTAATGTCAGCATATAGGAAATCATCTGGGGGTTTATGTGATGTGCGATAGAGACTGTGTGTGTTCTGTTGCGTTGTATGAAAACAGGGTGTGGTTTGTGCTGATCATCCAAACAACTCCTGGCACTACTTTGAATTATTTGAGTGGCATGTAGTACCGTACAGTAAGTACAGTAAATGTGTATTCTCGGAACGGGATGCTGATTACTGGTTTTTTTCCTCCACCCCCTAGATACAGCTGGTACATGAGGTCTTTGATCAGGCTGCTGGTGGGATATCCTTTATCTTTATGCATGCACACACACACACACACACACACACACACACACACACACCGCACGCACGCACGCAACGCACGCGCACTCACACACTCTTTCTCTCTCTCTCAAACTCTCCCCTCCCCCCCCCCCCCCGGGTCTTTCTGCAGCATCATGCACACACCGGCCCATCTCTGCAAATCACAGTAATAAACTCACTGATACCCCCCTCTGCGTGCAAGCGAATTGCGCTCAGTGGGGGGTCTACGCCCCCCCTACCCGTACACACACACACACACACACGCACCTCCTCTTCCTCTCCTACCCCCCCCCCCCCTCTCTCTCTCTCTCTGGAAAGCATTTACCACATCGTGCCTGCCCTGCAGAAGCTGTTTATTAGCGGCCTCTCTCTCTCTCTCTCTCTCTCTCTCTCGTCCCACGGTGAAGCCTTCCACGGCTGCCCCCCGCCCCGCTGAGACTGTCACGCCGAAAAAATGTGAGCTGTCAAAGGTATAACGCTGTTAGTTAGTTAGCGGGGCCGGCGACGGCCGATCCACAGAGAGAAAAGGGAGGGACTGCCTAATAACTATACGGCGCATCGCACCGCATCGCACCACTTATAGCCAACAGACAGAGAGACATTATGCAAACAAGTTCATTAGCCTTTTTCACCCTGCCTGCCAGCGAGGGGTTATTATTAACCAACTCTGCATTATGCTCAGTACTCTCCAGAGCTATGGGCTCTATTTCAGTCCATGCTAAACCCTAAACTACTTTGCCTTGCCTTGCCTTGTTTAGTTTTATGTTTGTTTTTTTACAATTTTGAAAAATCATTTTTGAATACCGGTAGTTAAAATAGCCAATCTACTGTACATCCACACGTTGTGAGCTTACCGTAACAGTAAACACATTTCCGAAAACAAGGCGATGCATCTCAGACACGATAATTTTGTAAATGTGAAATCTGTGTCAGTAAAGCCAGTTCAACCATCATGTCATCCAAACAGACGGCCTAGAAACCCCAAAATCCTATAACATAAACCTGAAATATGCAACAATCACACTAATAAACTCCTCTAAGGTCCTTCTTTCTCCTGTGTTCACTGGCTGACAACCCCCCCCCTATAGAGTAGCATTCCTCCTCCCAGTGCATTGCTCCCAGGGCCGATATCATGCTTAATGCTTAAGCCTGTGTGTGTGTGTGTGTGTGTGTGTGTGTGTGTGTGTGTGTGTGTGTGTGTGTGTGTGTGTGTGTGTGTGTCAGAAGTCAGAATTCAACCGTCAGTGTAATGAGACATTATAACGGCTCCATGTTAATTATTAGTTCTCGATTACCACAATTATCCACTACATAACATAACAATGTGGTGGTGCATCAAGCCACTGTGGAAAGGAAAAGAAGGTCCTCTACGATTCTGCCGCATAGCGAAAACCTCAAGACTTTGAACGAGGTTAAACGTGCTGCGTACCCTGGCTGTTATTCAGTTCCAATATCACCCCCTAGCCAATCGCTACTCAACGAAGCGCATTCGCAGCCAATCGCACACAAACAACCACACGGTCTCACACACACACAGCGGCGGCGGAGGAGGTGGTATATAATTGTCTGCACTCACGGTCGCTGCAGAAGGAGCCTCCATAGGACGTCATGGTGCAGTCACAGGTGAAGCCCTCCCACTGTTGGAGACACACCCCCTGATTGTAGCAGGAGTCCTCCGTGCAGGTGGTACTGGGTCCTGTGGAAGGGTACGGAATAAAGCAAAAATAAAACCTCATGACTGAAAGTCTAATGAATCATGACCATGTTTAGGTATAGGCCTATGATTTTCGGGGTGGCTGTGGCTCAGGAGGTAGAGCAGTTCGTCCAACGATCCGTGGATCGACGGTTCGAATCCGGGTGCCTCCTGTCCACATGTCGAAGTGTCCTTCATGGGCAAGACACTGAACCCCTACATTGCTTCCAGTGGTTGCCACCATTGGTGTGTGAATGTGTGAAGTGAGGATGCTGGTGTTGACTGTTGGCCGCTTCACCTCCCAATGTATGAATGAATGGACCATTATAAAGCGCTTTGAGTAAACACTATAAAGCGCTATAAAAATGCAACCCATTATTCTAAATTTAATCTAAACCTGTGTTTGCTGCTGTTCCACATTAGCGGCCAACCAGTGGAAGAAATCACAGATCGAGACTTTAACCTGTGCTTTTATTACATTCCTGAGACCATTAATTCATATTCATGAAAGATGCTTCTACACATAAAATGACTAATAACCGAAAATAGCCAGAGCCCGGGCAGAAGCCTTTTGTGGCGGTTCTGGACAACCGTGGGACCGACCGAATAGACACCGTGCACAGCCCTCCCTGTGGAGGTGTAGAACACACGTGTTGAATTTGAAGTTGGCGGGGCGAACAGTTCTCGAGTTACGTGGATTACAGATGTGAACACGTATTGTACGTAGGTACAGACAGACAGAGACATGGTGCATTAATAGATAGATTTGTTAAGTTGTCTATACTTGATTTGCGTGGAATGCACCAACGTGCTTGTACTGCATGTGCAAACGTGGTAATAGAAAATGAATCCGATTCAGATTCTGTTCAGTTCTCAATTCAGTCCCACTCATGACAAATATTTGATATGGTGTTTCGGCATCACAAGCCTGGAGGTATAAATTCATTGTGTTAAATTAACTACTATTATGGCCTTTTATGATTCATTTTTATTGTGTTCTGAAGCATCTGCTACTGCAATAAAAAAGGGCTTGCAAAAACCACGTGGGTGTCACTTCTCTGAATAGTTGCGTTTAAAAAAGGAGCAAATGGCTGTGACCGCTTTCATAATAGCCACTCTTCCGCGGGCTGAGAGTGATTTGATTAAGGCAGCTTAAAAAATGCATTCAGATTGAATTTGACATTAATTCAAGGTTGAAACCTGGTGCGATCGCCAGACTAGAGGTTCCTCATTTGAATTGGAAATGACTTGGAGGAAGCGTGGGCAGAGCTGCCTGGGTTTAATAACACTGCCGACTTTTTTTTCTTTGTGTGTGCGTGTGCAATAATTTGAGCGTGCTGTGTGTATGGCGAGGCGAGGTAGTGTGTGTGCGTGTGCGCTCGTGTGTGTGTGTGTGTGTGTGCATGCACGTGTGCGTGTGTGTTGTGTTGTGTGCTCTCTTTCTCCCACACTGCCATGGGACGGCCGACGACATTTAAATTGTCAATTAGAAAAATCCACTGTGCTAATTTCTCTGTGGGATTCCAGTCACTTACTCTGATAGCTGGATTGAAAGAGATGGGTGGATTTGAAAAATAAGAAAATAAAAAGAATTGCCAGACTATATACACGGATGATTAGACGCCAGTGGTGGAAAAAAGTACTCGCATTATTTACTTAAGTAAAATTATAGCAATACTGCAATGTACTGTAGATGTACTGCGCCACAAGTAAAATAATTCAAAATGCAATTGAGTAAAAGTACAAAAGTATTATACTTTTTTCAAATGTATAACGCAGATCTACAAGCTACATCTGATCTACAAGCTACATCTGCTATTTTAAATAGCAGATCTACAAGCTACATCTGCTATGTTCAAATGGTCAAAATGTACTGTATGGCTGAAGTGGTTAATGTATGTTTTGTTATAATTAATCAATCATAAATCAATACACAAAGTAACTAATAACTTTTTTTTGTTTGTTTAATGTAGTGGAGTAGAAGTAAAATTATTGGAAATACTCAAGTAAAGTAAATTGTACTTAAGTACAGTACTTAGGTAAATGTACTTAGTCACTTGACACCACTGGTACGCATGCACTGCCAATCAGTGTTGATTTCGTCGACTAAAACTATGACGAAAAGTGTTCGTCGACTGCCTTTTTCCACTGAGGAAAACTAAATGGAAACTAAATGAAAACTAAGCTATGATGACTAAAACTAAGACTAAATATATTGACAATTTCTTCAACAAAGAAAACTAGACTAAAATGTTAGGAAGATCCAGTATAAGTCATTTTACATGTTACGTGACGCCATCATGGTCTGCCAAAATACATCTTAGTCGACTAAATCAACTGTAGATTCAGTCGACTAAAACTAGACTAGCACTAAAACATCCCAGGGTGAATAAAATGTGACTGAAAATAAATTAAAACAATTTAAGAGACTGACTAAAAGAAAATATTGCTGCCAAAAACAACACTGCACTGCCGAAGTGATTGGGTTGGCGTTAAGCATCTGTCTTTGCCACAGACAGGCATTGTGTTTGAACTGGATGTGACAGCAGGGAATAATAAAAAAGCTCCTCATTACGGCTGGGGTTTTTATTTTTATGACTCAATGTTTATTCCTTTTTCAAATTGTACACAGAGAAACAGGAGAATTACTGCTGTGTTTTTAAACCAATCTGCTTTCATCTTATCCCTGACGAAAATGAGGTTGGGGAAAAACTGACAAAGGGTAAATCAAAGAATTGAGATTCAAAACAAGACGTAAAAGAATAATAAAAAAATAAATAAAAGACTTGACAAAATAAATAGGGTTGGTCATTGGCGTCGGCAGTAGCAGGGATGCTCATTAAAAACTCAATTAAACACAAACATTTAGAAAGAGCCACGGTTCAGTGCCAGACTAATTTGTTCTCACAGAGATAAACATACATCTCGCAGCAATTTTTACAAATGACCAAATAAAAGAAACAGGACAGGACAGGGGGGGGGGGGCACACAGATACACACAAGAGCATTCCTATTTCCTACTACAAAATGGCCACTTGAATTCAATGACATCTCCTCATTATCAACCACCTTCCGATAATAATTGTTCATCGTGGTAATTGCACTCCATTAAATACTAAGCTCCCCCCAGAGGTGCTATAATTGAGCACATATTACTATTATTAATATGTGAGTCAATATATAATCATGCTGGCACTCTTCCTAATACAGGCCACACGCTACCTTACTAGCATGAACCTGTTGACAAACGCCTGCAAGTGTTCACTGGGGCATTTAAAAAAACATGTTTTCACTTGCAAAAATGTTGGCACATACTGAATAGCAGTAAGCAGCCGAGTCTGAATGTAGTAGCCTGGGGTCCACCTATGCTTTCTATGGCATAGGCAGCTTCCGGCAGGATCCGCCGGGAGAATCTAGACGCAGCTGTGCAACATGAGACTAAGTGATCGACGTTTGCATTACTCTATGCCGAATTGAAGTGGACTCGGTCCACTTTTCTCCCTGTAAATAAAAACGTCTGGGTTTCCGAGGCTAGAATGTAGTAGCATACAGCAGTATTGTGCAGGAAATCTACACGCCAATCTACAAGCTCAGAACATATCCCATCGCAACAGATTGTAGATGTTTTATGTTTTTTTAATCAATTTGGACACCAGGTTGAATTAACTCATTTAGGCCATTCTAAAAACGCCTCCATTTTTTTCTGAAAAACTTCAAATTTACATTTTTGAATACTGTACATACTGTACAGAACCCCAAAATGGCTTCCCGCTTCCCGGCCTGAGGGGGTAAAACACCAAAAGGGGTTCCCGCCCAGAATGGGTTAAGCAATATTACACGCCTGTGATGCTCCAGGGATACTCCTAAAGGCGGAGTTCTGAAAGGCAGTGCAGAAGTGCATTCATGACGTTAAACCGCACCCCCTCAAGTGTAATATTGCAGTTACCCTTAAAACTAAGATAATCTCTAAAACAAATACATATTTTTTTAATGACAGATGTAGCCACTACGACAACAAAGAAACTCGCTAGCCTAGCAACCCAGTCTGCTGCGCTCTGGGAGAACAGAGCAGCTGATTTCTTTGTTCCATCGTGCTCGTTTAAGCACGGCTAGTAGGCTGTTTCAACTAATCAAATTGCTTCCTCGAAACGACCTGTTGTATAATGGCTTTTCTACAAGCTCACAGCTGCGACACAAATCTTCTCTTCTGGGGGGTGCCATGGGACAAAATACATAAAGTATCAATGTGGGCGGGGGTCCTTGACTTGAAAAGGTTTGAGAATCAGTGCTCTACGACGCAAAAGTCACCTGCATTCAGTCAGTGTTGAGTTTGTTGACTATGACAAAAAATGTTCGACTACCTTTTTTCACTGCAGATTTCAAACTAAGCTATGATGACTAAAACTAAGACTAAATATATTGTCAATTTCGTCCAAAAATAAAAACTAGACTGAAATGTTAGGAAGGGAAGGGACTAGTGGACAAGAGATCCATTATAGGTAATTCTACACTTGGTTGCATGCTGAAAATAGCAGATCTACTCACTCAGATCACAACGCGTCGCACTGCGACGCGTTGTGAGCAACGGTAAAATCAGCCATTACGGCGGGCATCAAAGCCCGCCAAAATACATTTTAGTCGACTAAATCAACTGTAGATTTAGTCGACTAAAAAACTAGACTAACACCAAAACATTCCAGGTGACTCAAATGTGACCAAAACTAAATGAAAACTATTCCAGAGGACTATATGACAAAAACAAAAAAATCTAAATTTGCTGTCAAAATCAACAGTGCGTGACCAGCATCCCAAACAAACAGCTATATGGGTAACAAGGAATCAAACATCTGCTATAATGCACTGCTGTGTGATTTGGGCTTCATCTGCGTGCTGCTCTTAATGAAAACGGTCGCTCACGACGAGCGGGTCAGTGCTTTCTGAGCGCTGTGCAGTCACTGCAGTGTGTGTGTGCCTGCTTTATGAATGTGCTCCTTTTTTTTAAATCCAATTTGGTAGTTCGCCTCTGTTTGTTCTCCATTTCAATCTATTCCCAGCCCCCCTCCCTCCCTCTGTGTGACCGCCCTCCCGCCACCCAAATCCCAACAGTCAGCAGCAGAAACACGGTACGGTATCAACACCTGCAGGGCAACAACTCTCTTTTGGTCTCTCCCCCCTCTGTTACTCCATAACCCACGTACCTCTCTTTCCTCTATTCATTCTTTGAACCCAACTCCCCCCCCTGTTCTTAGTTTGTCTGTAGTGCCAATCATTTTGGTCTGGGTCTCTAAGCCTGTATATCGGCACCCCGTTCCCCAGCGTAGACTGAACCCCAAGACCATGCCGTTTCAAATAAATATACTCATTCGGCGCGAATTGCACCTTTTGATGCCTTCTGGTTTGAAGTCCCATCATGCTGATAATGCCTTTTCACGCCTTTCTTATTATCAATTGATTACGGTTCACAACTGTGTCCTTACGTGCTCATAATGGTAGCGGTCTGTTGAAATAAATGTACGAAAGAAAAACAGAAATAAAAATTCCGCTGGCTTATGCAGTCTATGGGCTATAGTTTTTAGAATCGTAATATATCAGATTCTTCGTTTTGGACCAAAAACAAGCTTGATCTGCGGCTCATTTCTCTAAATTATATGATCCTCGGTTACAAAAAGGTTTTTTTGGGGGAATTACACGACAATCGTGGGACATGTTACATTATAGCGGAGTTTCACTTCCTGACTCGCACTTTCAAAGACGCTCCAACGTCAACGGCTGGCAAGCTGTGAGTTCTTTTTCACCCACTAGATGGCAATGACAGCCGTAGATGAGATAAAATTAAAATCAACAATCACAGGATAGAACAAAAATCATCATGAGGAGAGATTTAAAACCCCCAATAAACAGAGCACTGGGGAGGCGTAGGCAGTTCTAGAGGCCAGCAGCAGCAAAAGCACCCCTGGATATTAGTCTCGTTTTGTTCCACAAGATAAGGAGGAGCAAGCCCATGTAAATATTTAAAAACAAATACAAGGAACAAACTCTATAAATTGACATTGAGACAATGGCGACGATTTATGATTTATGTATTCACTTGGGGTGGGTGGATTCTGGTGTGTGGAGAGGAGATCCGAATTGATGTCTTTGAGTCGGACAAGTTTAATCAATAGCGGGGGAGTAGAAGAATCCATTGAGAGTAGTGATTTAGTTTGGCCTCTCTTAGCCTAAAAAATCACACACGTGTGAACTGAGTGGTGCAATTCCCCCCCCCTCTCTCTCTCTCTCCCCCCCCCCCCCCCCCCCTCTCTCTCTCTCTCTCTCTCATTACACAGCACTACCCCTTCCTCTGTTTCTGCCGCCCCCTACTGGTATAAATCAGTAACATACTCAGGCTCATGTGCACAGGTACACACACAGGTAGGTACATGGACATTGCTGATTGTAGGAGTGGTTGCACCACTCAAAAAGGAAAAGTGTTTTCGCCTAATGAGTCTCATTGTGGAAAAGTGAGGCGATGTCATTCTTTTTTTCTAAGAAAGTTTTTGATGTATTCCTGTAATAGCATGTAGGGACGGAACGCATCGATTCGCCCAGACGCCTCAAGACTTAGTATTATACAGAGTTATACAGTATGTAAAAAAAAAAAGCTGCCCCTCATGAAAAAAATTATGAATACAAAACTAAAAAGGCCAATTACAACTCCTCAGTACCCATAAGTACGTCCAATCACTAGCTAAAATTACCCTCCATTCTGCCCATGGGAGTCGCTGTAATGAAGTTTAATGTAGGTTTAAACTGGGTTTTTTTTGGAGTGGGCTGATTGTGGTGCGTGTGTGACTGTAGGCAGGTAATAAGGCTGGCATGGCCACTGCCAGAGAGAGAGAGAGAGAGAGAGAGAGAGAGAGAGAGAGAGAGAGAGAGAGAAAGAAATGCTGGATCGGTGTCGCGTCAGGTCGGCCAGTATATGCGGTATCCTCTGGGAAATCAAGTACTGTGCCCTCCGATGTGCGGTGCGCGCCACATGGGGGGGAGGGGGTTGTTTGGGTAAACGGTATACAGCCAGTGCACGTTGTCACAGAGAATTAACTGAACGGCCCAGGGGTGCAGCCCTGTCGTGTCACAATGAGCCATGCCCTCAAGCCCTCTCAGGTACAACGATAGACTGTAAACATGCACATGGACGAAGCCATTCGAGCCCCATTTGTTTCTGCAAACCGCTTTAGACGCCACTTTTTTCGGCGAATTGAAATCCGCCGTCCTTGAACTTCGGGTCCCGAAATGACACCGGAAATGACTGCTATTGGCTGCAACCGCAGCCAATAGCACCAGTAACATAACTTTAACCCATTTTGGCCTGACCTCAGTGGTGCTCAATATTTCATATCAAGGACCCCAGAAATGATAATGTAATTGGCCCCCGCCCCCCCATTTGAAAATATGTTGTTCCAGGAACCCCTCAGAAGCAAAGATCTGAGTAAAAAACGTCAAGAGTTGTGACAGCAGAGAGGTTTTCTTATTCGAAGTCTGCTGCACTTTTTTTTAATTCCGTTTAGAGGAAGCCTTCCTTACTAAACCTGAAGTAAAACACCAACCATTAGTACAAGCCGTTATACAGCTCATTGCTTTTATATTTGGCAGCTTGGGCCATGTCCACAGGCTCTGGTCTGGGACTTGGGGATTATGAGGTTGTCCATGTTTAAGGCAAAGCAGCAGCTTGCAAAATACTGCTCAATTTGTTCCATTATAAGCAGCCACTTGATTTGGAGGAGAAGTAGCCTCGATACCAGGCTTTCATTGTCTCTCACACACATGTTTTTTAGTTTCTATCATGGTCCAATTCAGCGCTATTGGCAGTTTTAGATAGATTGGTCATGACTGACCATGCTATTTATAGATGGCAAAATATCTACAGTGGTACATGTGAGAAACATTTTTCTTTTTTTTAATTGAACTAGACAACAAAATAAAACTTCAAACGGGCATAACTTTTGTTGTTGTCCTAGAAACACAAACCAGTGTAAATGCAGGCTCTTTTAAATGGCCTCAAACACAAAAACTAAACATTTTCTTTACACGTTTCTCTGAAGGTCTTTCGTTCACAACAGAGAATTTTCAATAAATCATTCAAAAGCACAATTATCCCATAGAGAAGTCTAACAACTACATTGATTTGACTCGAAACTCTCAAAGATTTAAAGAACACCCATTGATTGCCAACTAATCATGAGTTGACAAAGCTTAATTCCACAAACTTTTTTTGAACTTTCATATTGATTATCAACCCAGTGCTGCTTGGTTGCTCGGATTGGACTTTCTTAGCTGAGAACATGGTTGAGAAAAATGACTATATCAACAGCAAAGTTCAGAAACATAATTGGTTGGCCTTAAACAATCATACTGTACTATCGAGACATGATTTGTCTATCCACAGCTTGGGGCCGCATGTATTATGGATAAATTAGATTTTTCATTCATTTATTTTTCTCCATAAAAATACTCCGAATGTCCCTGCATATATACCTGAAGTATTGTGACATCCTTTCATTTTTAATGTAGTTTGTAAAGCAATCTTTTCTCCACAGACTATTTTCAGCTAGACTTTCCAATCAAAAACTTTGATAAAAGGTAGACTGTTGGGTTACAGCATATCTCAAGCCATTTTTAAGTGATTGACTTGCAGGACAGAGTGATCACTTTTAGTCGTAGGCAGTGTCATTTTTGGTAGAAAATCTCTATTTTAGTTTTAGTCAGTCTCCTGAATAGTTCATTTAGTTTTAGTAACATTTTAGTCACCTGGAATGTTTTAGTGTTAGTCTAGTTTTAGTTGATTAAATATCATAACATTTTAGTCGACTAAATCTACAGGTGATTTAGTCGACTTGATTTGTGTTTTGGCGGGCCTTGATGCCGTCGTACTCGTAATGGCTGATTTTACACTTGCTGAAAATAGCCAATCTACAAGCTGACAACGCGTCGCAGATCTGCTATTTTCAACATGCAACCAAGTGTAAAATGACTTGTGTCTTTTACTTATACTGGATCTCTTGTTGACAAGTCCCTTCCTAACATTTTATGTAGTTTTTATTTGTTGACAGTATATTTAGTCATAATTTAGTCACCATGGCTTCATTTTTATTTTGTTTTAATGTAGTTTCTGTCTGTGAAAAAAGGTAGTCGACGAACATTTTTTGTCATAGTTTGTCGACGAAAACAACACTGTCCGTAGGCTCACTTCACTTTCCCTACGAAAATGAACACAGAGCGCTATAGACTCTCCTTCCTGCCAACCGCCATCAACACAAGAACTTTCTCCCCCAATGCTTATGGTCCTGTGCCTGTGGTCCTCGTATTGGTCTTGTCATGATTATGTCCATTTGTGTCTTATGTGTTTTCTGTTTGCTGTATTTTTACATTATGCTGCTGTAACGTATCAATTTCCCTGCAGGGATAATAAAAGTACATCTCATCTCAATACCATGCTGGAATGAATGGGATACACTGGAATACTCAAAAAATATAACTTTGGTATGATCTCGAACATGGTGGGCAGAACATTTTTAAATGTTCAGAAAAGTTAAAAATCACAAATCAACATTTTTTTGATTTTCCCATTTTAATTTTTTTTCCAAAAATTGTGAAAATAGCTGATCTACAAGCTCACAACGTGTCGAGGTCCGACGCATTGTGAGTTTGTCGCTATTTTATTTTCACTACCGGTATTTTAGAAAACAAAATAGGGTGTAAGTCAGGGGTCTTCAACGTATATTTTTATTTTATTTTATTTATTTTCAGGCCAAGCCCCTGGTGTAAGTGGTCAGAAGT
The DNA here is from genome assembly GCF_963924005.1 of Protomyctophum bolini. Lineage (NCBI taxonomy): Eukaryota > Metazoa > Chordata > Actinopteri > Myctophiformes > Myctophidae > Protomyctophum > Protomyctophum bolini. The sequence continues at coordinate 11,709,915 of NC_137881.1, forward strand.
GGCTTGAATTTGTGCACGCGTGCTTGAGACTTAGTGCTTTTTTTCTGGTTTCATCCTCTTTGCAGATTTTGTATTGACCTGTGTATACTTTTATTGAACTGTACCCATTTTACAAACCAGTGGTTTTCAAACTTTTTCACATCAAGGTCCATTATTTGCTCAGCATTTGAGCTACGAACCACCATTTGAGCCACGAACCACCATTTGATGAGATTTAGCCTCTTCGACCCAAAACTAAAGAATATTTTGTTGTCGTTGGATGAGATGTTGTCCACAATTCCATGCTATATTGATGTTGGTATGATTAGGAGAGATCAACGATACCGTTATAGTTGAAGGCGCGAAAAAAATAAAAATAAACTCAAACTTTATACAAGAGAGTGTGATCTTACGATTAGGAGAGAACAGGCAAACATTGATCAAAATAACTACATTTCTACATTCTAATTGTGTCGACATCTTGTAGAAATGCCCACTAGTGGTCCCCCGGACTAAGTAAATAACATTTTCCAATCCATTTTTCAACTCACCGTCGCAGCCTCGTTCCACCTGCCCCACCTTGTGGAGGGCGTCTGCGATCAGGTCGGGGAGTCTCCCGTTGAGGTCCACTGAGGCCAGGCAGCCCTGGTATCCGTCCCGGGACGCGATCAGCTTGGGCAGATTGCTGTACATGTTCTTCGTCACGCCACCGATGTACAGCTCTCCTAGAAAGAAAAAACACAAAAAAAACAAGCAAGCTGTCAAGAACAGTAAGTTGCGTTCAGACTTGGATACAGGTAGAGAGGCATGATTTCATATAAAAATAACCCTGGCTGTAAAAATCCAACTGAAGCGATGTTCGCTTCCACCCTGACTCCACCCATCGCGTCCTGGCAGCCAATCATTGTTGATGTTGTCCGGAACCCCGGACATGTTTTGGCTGTTTAGTTTTATTAATGGCCAGGACTCAGCAACGGTGGACAGAACAATATACAAACCCTTTGCAAAGACATAAGTATACGCATTATATTCCACTGTTAGGTTCTTAGATTACGTATGATTCATGATGACTAGTATTTTGATGTATTTGATGTATTTCCATGTTTTTTGTTCTTGAATACATTTTGCTGCTTATGAATGATATGAGGAGGAGGAATTACGCTACATATATTGAACCGAGAACTGCAGTCTTGGGTGAACGAGCGGGTCCATTTGATTACACTCTGAAAGTTAGATAACTGTGTCTACAGCCAATCGGCACGCAACGCGAGCGAAGGGACTTTGTTTTTTTTTAAACAACGCTAACCTGCACGACCAAAGTGAAGCATTAAGCAACTGGAAACAATTATATATCTTCAGGTTTGAATGCACCTGTAGACCCTGTATGATTGAGCAGAGTCAGACAACGTGACGCAACGTGAGCTTGTCAATCTCTGCTATTTTCAGGAGAGGCTTTCCCCAAAAATTCAGATGCTGGTGTTTAACTGGTATAGACAACATGTTCAGCCACGGTTAAAAGGATGTTTTTATCACTGTTCTGTGCAGTAGAACAGTTTTACGAAACATTAAAAGTCTTATCACGGTCGTTCGAATGTGTATTAAAAAGGTTTTAACTGGTATACGCTCCAGTGTGCCTCTCTTTAATGGAGAAAAATAAAATGAAAACGCCCTGCGGGTGTTGCTGTTGAGGGATTTTTGCCTGTCAATCATCACCTCTTCATCCACACCACATTTATGAAACTCTGTGAATATTCTTTACATGTTGTGATAATAATATTCATTCATAATTAATCATACTCAATTAATAATTTATGAGCACGTTTTCATATTACAGTTACTACTACTCTCAGTTTTACAATGACATTTGCATTTGTTTTATTTATTTGTATTGACCTTTATTAACCATTGAGTGCATGCTCTCTTTTGCAAGGACGCCCTTGAGTACAACATGATCACACATATAAAACAGCAAATAACACAATTTTACATAAGGTGTAATATAGATGAGCAATATTAAAAAGAACATAATATAATGCTAATACACTGGGGCTACACTATGTGTTGCATCCTCAAGTAGTGCCTTAAATGACTCCATAGAGACCAGTTTGTTCAGTTTCAGAGAGTCCCGGATTTACTTCCATTTGTCTGGAGCGTAAAAGAGGAGAGCAGTGTTTCCTTGTTCACTGTTCATTTGTGCGGTTACCACAAAATACTATTACTGTTATCCCATTGCATGACGTCTGATAATTCAGAACCCTCGCCGAACACAACAACATACAACAACCGTGCGTCAAACCGATCCTATAATAGTATGCGTCACTGGAAAGCAATTTAAGAAACTATGTGCAAATCGATTTTTTTCAGAAGATGTTATTATTTTTAATGCATCCTCTTCCTGAGCCGGCATAAATATATTGTGATATATTTGATATTCTTTTCCAGCGGGCTGGCCTGTCTGTCAGATCCAAGGTAATGAAAAGGCGCCTGAGTCTGCACTGCTCATAATATTCAACAGCCAGCTGTGATTGAAATACATAAATCAAAAAATGACTGCAGTCCGGTCGGCTCTCACTCTCTGTTGACCATTTAGCACCATTCAAAAGTGATGCAAAAAAAATACAAAATAGGGATCACGGTGGCACAGTCGGTAGTGCCGTCACCTCACAGCTGGGTTTGATTCCCGCTGGGGACGCTGTGGGCGTGTTCTCTCCTCCACGTCATCAGTGCCCATACCCGAGGTGGGGTTGGCGAAAGGGCCTTTGGAGTTTGCATGCTCTCCCTGTGTCCCCTAGGGTATAGGTAGTACCCTCACAAAGAAACATGCAATGTAATCCTGGTCTCTAAACTGCCTCCCCCTGGCCAGCCGGGGCGCCTGATGGAGGGGAAAAGGAACTGGTCGGAATAACGTGTCCCTTCCACGCGCTACGTCCAACCAGGGAAACTACACCCTGTCAGGTGCACTCCTCATGCATAGAAGGAAGCATGAGGTCAGTCCGTTGCTCTCCTCGGGTTGGCAACATTTTAAAAGGAACATCCAGCACAAAGTGAGAAATAATATAACTGACATTGCAAGCTAATTCATGAATTAACGGACAGCGTTCAGAAGGTTTCTTTTCAGAAACGCTCTTTCGTTTTAACCATTAATAAAATCCTATACACGACCTTACTAGAAAAAAAAAACACTTTTCCATCGTGCCAAAATAACACGTCAGGAATATGTCCGCTTTCAAAGTTCAAAGTAATGAAAATGCACACTGGGTATCTGCTCGCTCGGTACAAGAGTTTTTTTTTCTTTTAATAAGGCAGTAAAAAAGGGTTTCAAACACGCCTTTTTCTTTCTTGTTCATTCCTGTGTACTGGGCCTGGCTACACATGTTATACCATTAAAGGACAGGACATGTGATCAAAACAACATCACTTCAAAGGTTTGAGGCATATTATAACCGCAGAGGTCCAGAGCTACCAGGGTGGACATATTCTAGATGTAGGGAGCAGGGCAGATTTAGCCGGTACAAACTTTCACAAAATGTATAACATTAATTCATGAGAAAGCCACATAACCTAGTATACGAGTTCTGACCGATTGGATAAATACTGTATATCTGTAAGTGAGGAAGCTATATAATGTATATATTACAGTCAGAAATCCAAAGGTGGTAGCGCAACTAGTAATTGTATGTTACTAATACCCAGGACCAAATGGCATCGTCTATACTTTTTTGTATTGTATTTTCTGTATTGATTTGTATTTTGTCTTCTCAATATCCTCCAAGCAAAAAAACATAACTGAACTGCATATAGTCCTCTGGTCAATGGGACAGCAAGCGACTGCTTGGACACCACACAGTCACGACACTACACTACACAATGCTGTGACACTAGGCATGAACACCACACAGTCACTACACTACACTGCACAATGCTGTGACACTAGGCATGAACACCACACAGTCACTACACTACACTACACAATGCTGTGACACTAGGCATGAACACCACACAGTCACTACACTACACTACACAATGCTGTGACACTAGGCATGAACACCACACAGTCACTACACTACACTACACAATGCTGTGACACTAGGCATGAACACCACACAGTCACGACACTACACTACACAATGCTGTGACACTAGGCATGAACACCACACAGTCACTACACTACACAATGCTGTGACACTAGGCATGAACACCACACAGTCACTACACTACACTACACAATGCTGTGACACTAGGCATGAACACCACACAGTCACTACACTACACAATGCTGTGACACTAGGCATGAACACCACACAGTCACTACACTACACAATGCTGTGACACTAGGCATGAACACCACACAGTCACTACACTACACTACACAATGCTGTGACACTAGGCATGAACGCCACACAGTCACTACACTACACAATGCTGTGACACTAGGCATGAACACCACACAGTCACTACACTACACTACACAATGCTGTGACACTAGGCATGAACACCACACAGTCACTACACTACACTACACAATGCTGTGACACTAGGCATGAACACCACACAGTCACTACACTACACTACACAATGCTGTGACACTAGGCATGAACACCACACAGTCACTACACTACACTATGCTGTGACACTAGGCATGAACACCACACAGTCACTACACTACACTACACAATGCTGTGACACTAGGCATGAACACCACACAGTCACTACACTGACTACACAATGCTGTGACACTAGGCATGAACACCACACAGTCACTACACTACACTACACAATGCTGTGACACTAGGCATGAACACCACACAGTCACTACACTACACTACACAATGCTGTGACACTAGGCATGAACACCACACAGTCACTACACTACACTACACAATGCTGTGACACTAGGCATGAACACCACACAGTCACTACACTACACTACACAATGCTGTGACACTAGGCATGAACACCACACAGTCACTACACTACACTACACAATGCTGTGACACTAGGCATGAACACCACACAGTCACTACACTACACTACACTACACAATGCTCCGACACTAGGCATGTGGAAATTGATGACAGCAAGCAACAACCCATCGTCTGCACACCATGAACAGTACAGTACAGTTAAGCACATAGCAGCTGCATGGCGAGAATATGACTATTTTTTGTTTCATTTATTGTCTGATTTATTTGTCTGATTCTTGTAGTTACATTTTTCGTTCATCTCCTATTTTTCTGTGTAAAATTTGAAAAAGGAATAAACATTGTGTCGTGGAAAAAAAGGCACATTTAGAAGCTTATTATAGCATCCAGCCCCAAGCATTGGGATGAGGATGACACTTGATGCTTTAATAGCTAGATTCACACACTATAAACCCATCCGTACTCCCTTGGGAGAGAGGGGATTAAATCATGTATTGTATACAGGGCAGCAGTGTTGCATTGGAGATAGCAGTGTCGAAGCCTCATCATGAAGATGAAGTTGAGATCCGTGGACTTTGAGTTTAAAACATAATTAAGGTCTCCTTCTGTAAAAAAGAAAAAAAAGGCAGAGAACATTTCCATCAATTGTTTTAAGGCCAATTACCTTCCCCCTCTCACTGTCTGTGTCTCCCTCTCATTCTCTCTCATCCTTCTGTTCCAGTGAGCTTTGCAGAAAATGCCAAGCGAAATTATAGAAAAACACAAAGGCCTTTGATGCGAGTGTGTCAAAGAAACAAAACACAATTTGAAATGCTCTGGGCATTTCTCATGGTGGCAGCTCCTACTTTAACCTTTTACTTGTGTGTGTGTGTGTGTGTGTGGGGGGGGGGGGGGGGGGGGGGGGCGTCCTCTGGGGACCCTTATCCCATCTAAAATAGGGTCAAACTATACATTATATATAGGGTTCGATTTTCTGGGGGGGTAATCCCCCCTATGGTCTGCCATAGGGGGGAGTTTTTGGCCATTTGCCATTGGGGAAATGATTCATCCATGCTTCTTCTATAATGAAGAGTTTACCGTGTCACAAGCAGAAAAATGCTGATTTTGAGAGCAACTTTCCCACTCCTGCTGCACTCTGAGACGCAATGAGCCCACTAGGTCAATTACCTGTGGACTTGGTGTAATAGCTACGAGTCAATGATGTTTGCCAGCTTCTTCCTAGAATTAATGTGCGCTGGACACTTCATATTTCTCAGCCCAGCGCAAGGCGCGCATCGAGCGATTATAATCGATAGTGAATTCATTAGCCATCTAACTGAAAGATGCTCTCAAGTCGTTGTTCGGAATCACTTAGCAAATATGAAACCCCGATACTATGTGGATCCTGGAAAAGAGAAGATAATACACTTTTTTGTTGTTAGCAGTTGCCTGGATGAAATGTTTGCGATGACATACTTCCTGCTGATACAGTAACACAGGATTTATCCTCATGAAGCCTAGGATTCAGCCCGGCTATTATATACGGTAGGCATGTTATACCATGCAACGGAAATAGGCACATTCAGCAAAACATACCAGATCTACAAGCTTGCAACGCGATACCTTGTGAGGCTGTAAGATCTGCTATACACTGACACCACATACGACAGGAACGCCCAAAAACGTCACATCCATTTTTTTACCCTGGGCAGAATTTTCTATGGCTGCCAATGCGACTTTTTCCAATCCTTAATCACATACGGACAAACATCTATGCCGATAATATCTAACTTTCGGAGGTAACGTGCCTTGTCCACGGGCAACAGATCTTTCAACGTATGGCATTGCAAATACGTTTGATAATCGCTACTCTGCGCAATATTGTTTTGAAAATGCCGCAAATTGCATTGCAGTGAACGAGAGCAAATCACAACTTCCCCTGGGGGTGGTGACTCCGCCCTGAATATGCGTTGTGGTGTCAGTCTATTCAGTGAAGAGATTTTGTGTATAGGGAGAAAATGTTTTCAAATATGTGCCGTTTAGCTGTAATGTAACCCAAATGTCTAGATTCAGGTTAATAAACAAAGAGCAAAGATGTAGCAGAAAAATAAATTGGTATACAGAACCTTTGAGTTTTAAAGTTCACTTCCTCTCTTCCACAATGTGTGTGTGGTTGGATTTCCTTTTCTTTTTGTTTTAACTCTCTACAGAATTATTAATTTAATGGAAACCCCCTTCCCTCATGTGACCTCTGAATTCCCCTCCCTCCTATTTGAGAACAATGTACTCTGGGCTCAGATTCTGAGCTCTTTAGCTGTCCGCTGGAAATTCTGAGATGTGTGTGTAAAGCTTACAGGTCAAATGGAAAGTGGACCTTTTGAGGCCGTTTTCTCAGCTCTTTGTATCTCTGTAAGACATCACTATACCTTGAAAAATGGTGGGTCAAACAACTGCACAACCAATGCATATTTGATTCCCTGCTCATGATTCCCTGCCTATTGAAATGAATAAACAAAAAATGCAAAAAATGTTAGAGGACTTGGCTCGATTCAAAATCAGTCACACTTGTCCATAAGTAGGCCTACACAATTTCCAGGGATCAATATGTATTTTATCTTAAAATGTAAGAACCAAGGTCTTTGATGCAAGAAAGATGTATGCGCTGCACTGAGGCGACATGGGAATAAAGAACCTTGAACCTTGAAAATGGTAAATGGTGCATTTATATAGCGCCTTTATCCAAGGCGCTTTACATAGATTGTGCATTACATTCACCCATTCACACACCGATGGCAGCGGAAACCACGCAAGGCACCAACCTGCACATCAGGAGCAATTAGGGGTTCAGTGTCTTACTCAAGGACACTTCGACACCAACTCTGGGGGAGCCCCCGGGTTCGAACTGGCAACCTTGCGGTCACCATATCCGGCCACTCTGCCCCTGAGCCACCACCGGCATGTTTCCATTTTAAAACCTGTGGTGCTGCTGGCAGTGGTTGGTTGATTTGCCAAAGTTGCATTTATTGGATTGGTCTCTATGCGTGTTCTTAGTTTGTTTTACCAGTCAAGTGCATAGGGCTCCGAAAGGCTTTCTATTCTACTACAGTAACATCCAGCAACTTTGGAAAAAAAACAAAACTCAAAACATTAGAATTATGGAGATAAGAGGTTTACAGCCCGACAGCGTCTGAAGGAATTATGCAAGGTTAATGCCATTCAAAACAGGGCAATTCTCTTGCTTCTTTGGAGTGCATAAATTTGGCTATCCATGGAGACATTAGATCAGAGCCTTGTATAATTAGGCAAAAGAAAAGTGGAAATGGAAAAGTATGCCAGAAACTGTAGTACAGCATGATTGTTTGTGCAGATAAAAAAGGTTATCATCCATACAATTATATAAATCCATACATAGTGTGCAAGTTGAATAGGCCTACAATAAAGCCTGATGCAACCCTTCAACCCCTCCCGCTCACCCAGTTCAGCCAACACATGCAGGGAAGCTGTCAGAAGTAGGGCTTTAACCAACTAGTCGAGTCTCGACTATTCAACTAGTCGACTAGTAAATCCACTAGTTGACCTTGTTGGTAGTAGTTGACTAGTTTCTGTAGGCCTCAAGATCAGCTAGAATCTAGCGCCCACACTTTTTTGACTTGAGAGCTAGTTTCAAAATGACCGGCTCAACAAGATCTACCCATCAAACAGATTTTCCTATTGCTGAAAATAGTTACAAAAATGGGCTTTGGAATAGCGGCGATGGTGTTTTAAAAGACAAACATACTTGGCATGGGAAATAGAGGGGGTGGAAATAGAGTTGGAGGTATTTTCCTGTATGTAACTTAATGCTACTAATGCCATTTGTGCGAAACACTCTTGAAAACAAAGTATTGCATTGTGTGTTTGAGCTCAGCTGACAGGCCCTTTTTGATCTCAATCAAGTAAATATTTTTAAATATATTTAAATTATATATTTTTAGGGGAATGTCATGTGATCTACCTGCACAGCCCTTGTGATCTACTGGTAGTTCACAATCTACCTTTTGGGCACCCCTGTTAGTAAGTAGTTTATAGTTATAGTCACCAATGTACAGTTTTTAATAGTACAAATATTATTAAAAATATGTATTTATTTTACTTAATAGGTAGTTAAACCACTAGTCGAATAGTAAAGTAGGCAACTAATCAACTAGTTAAAAAAAGTGTGGAATGGATGCGTTATTGACACTGATGTTACTGCACTTGCATTTCCCTCTGGGGAGCAATGCATGTTTTCTTAACTCATCTTAGCTTCATGCAGCAACAGCAGTGACCTTTTGGTATTATCTACAAAAGCGTGTCTGAAATTATACTTGGTAGCACTTTATATGAAGGTCACGCAAGCGCATTAAAATCAAAGTGTTTGCAATACATTACAGACATGACCTCCATAGATCGTGTTACTGTCTTTGTATGAGGTTAGCTCCAATCTCCAATGCAAATGACATTGAGGTAATATGCTACATAGTGAGTCACAGGCAGGCCATCATTATGCATGTCATGATTGTTAGATAATTGCCTAATTGCAATTAGTTTAGCATAATCGTCATAATTGTTCCCATGTTGAAAAATATTCATGCATTCACATGTTTGGCACATATTCAATGCCAAAAGACACAATTAAAACACAATTAATTGTGTGACAATTAAACAACTTGAAAGCGTAATCGTGCCAGTCCTAGCCATTCATCATGCTACTTTGCCAGAAAGTAGTAAGTAGCCTTGCCGAGCCATGGGGCACATAGACGCCTTAACAGACGACGTCACACTGATAAGCAACAGCATGTGCGCGCATAACGGCAACAGAAGAACACCACCTCTCATAACAATGGAAAAGTTCTAACTGTACTCGCGTGTAAAAAATGCACCATCAAACTTTCAGATGCTATTTTTATCCCAGTGTGTAGGAAGAATGATTAGGATTTGTATTGTGATCTCTCGCCCTCCATTGGTTTCTGTTGTGTGTGAACAATAATAGCAATTCAAAACAGTTGTCCTCAAAACCACACCTCCAGTCGCTGTCATAAGAACGGGAGGTGCGCTCACGATCACGGCAGCAGAGCCTGGTTGTACTGCTTGCACGCGCACCTGCAGCCATCAACTATAATTTATGCTTCGTCCCGCGATGGTGTCGCACACGCAGACCTCTACGCTCACAACAGTCGCATCTGCGATGTGATGTGAGCTTGTATATCAGCTGTTCTCTGTGCGCATACTGCGCAATACTGTTGTGAGCTTGTATATCAGCTGTTCTCTGTGGGCAATACTGTTGGGCTTTGAACTAAGTATAAATGTCTCCTAGGGTGCATCTCACTTGCCAACACACAAGAGGAGGTTGAATGGACTGAAACCAGCGCTCCCCAAAACAACAGGTTTGGAGAACTGTTGGGAATGTATTACATGAAACAGTCACCTGAAAACAAATAATTGGTCTATAGGGCATGAGCCCATCTCCTGTTTCTGTAGCGTGAGGCAGCTTGATGTACAAGTACAACCCCTGGACATGACACTATATGTCGCAGGCCGGAGATTGAACCCCGACCTCCCAGTCTCAGGGCGGACACTCTAACCACAAGGCCTGGTTAGTTTGCCAGAAAAATGAACCAATATGACCGTGTTGAGCTATTGACCTTATGCACACCGCAGCCATGTTGAGCTATTGACCTCATGCACACCGCAGCCATGTTGCCAGCACGGTGCAATTTCCCATTGACAGCCCGAACGGAAATCTGATTGTATTAAACATCAAACTCACCAACATTGCAGCTGTATGAAAATCTTGAATTATCCTCATTCCATCTGCAAAGTGTTTGTTTCATAAAAATGACACCTGTGTGAAGTGAGCGGTGCAACTGTACTGGACCCTCCATTTATATTGTAAAATCAATGTTAATTTAACTCAGAGTTTCACTCCAAACTATTATTTAGCTGGGGAGCCCCTGGAACTCCCTCAAGTACCCCTGGGGGTCCCTGGACCACACTTTGGGAACCACTGGTCTAATAAGCATAGATGCTCAAATATTCTATTAATTCAATTCAATTCAATTTAATATTAAATATTTCACTCCATGTTTATCATGGGAGAGTCCAGCCTCAGCGTTCTAGATTTCAGTGCCGGCGCATCGCAGAGACAAAAAAAGCTCTGCCGGAAAATCTGCATTTCAGTCAGATAACTCATGAATAGATTGAACAAATAATTATTATAGGATGAGAATACAAGTGTGCATATAATATTTTATCTTGGCGTTCGGCTCTGCTAAAACTTTCTCCCTGCTCGGCACAATTATACAACCATCATTAACCATTAAAAGCAGGGAGATAGATATACAATAACAACCCCCCCCCCCCCCCTACCATGGGGAACAAGAATAGCAGAGCTCATCGGTGGTTCTGGGGTGGAGGTGGGAGCAAACAGAACTAATAGCAAAGGCCACTGGTGGTGCTGGGGTGGAGGTGGAAGCAATAACAACAACAAGGAACGCATATGCAGAGGAAGGAACGCAGGAGGAATCCAGTCTTAGGCGAGCTTAAATATCCCGCCCAATTGGTCAGCTGATTGCCACGCCAGCGAATGACACGTGGGTCTTGCATAACACTGGAGTATATCTGACTGAACTAACTCCGCAAACTATACGTATCATTAATTAAATTAAATCACGGAGGTGGGGGGGGGGGATGAACTCAAATAGTAATTACATCAAATGTCATGTCTATGTGCTTTGCACCGTCACTCCAAGTGCACGCACGTCGCACGTGCGTACACACACACACACACAAACCGTTAATGACTACTGACAATCAGCCCACTTCATCGCTGTCCGTGGAACTGAAATGGCCGTATCTCTCTCTCTCTCTCTCTAATCTATCAGTTTGTGATTCTGTTTGTAATGCATTTGGGTCCCAATGGAAATATTGCAGTAGCAGACGGTACTTAAACTTGGCTGCGGGCGGGAGCAGCCGGTCAGGAATAAACAAAGAGTCGGTATGGGATGGAACCATTGTGCGGCCTTCTGCCGGCAATGGTCAGGAATCGGGAGTGGGAGCAGGGCTCCATGTATAATTGATTGTGTTGCTATCCAATTTGTATGGCTAGCTGCTAGTATAGTGTGTGTTGCTTTGAGTCACGGGAGCGTTTGTCAAGGTTTCGAGTCAATTCGATTCAACTACAGCTTGTGCTTTCTACCCCACAATAGTTATGCACGTGTATCACGGCTGGCCCAGTACACATTCTGTGCTCACTCGGATTCTGTGCCGAGTACTGTGGAATGGTCTTTTTTGATTTATTCTTTTCACTGAAGGAACAACTTGCTATCCGTATGCGAGTGAGTACTTTGGGGTTTTGCCTTAACCCATTAAGGTTATTTTAAACTTCAGCTGTTGAAAAATAGCAGATCTACAAGCTCAAATCGCGGCACAGAGTGCCACACTATGAGCTTGTAGATCTGCTATTTTGAAAAGCAAATCTTTGAATATATATTAATTTACAGCAAACGTTTAAAACTCATACATTCCAGTATACATTCTGGGAGGTACCTGGAACAAAATATTTGTAGATGGGGGGCGCAGCCAAATACAGATAATTCTGTGGGTCCTTGACATGAAAAGGGCTGAGCACCACATTATAGTTAGGATTTGGCCTAAATTCAGCCTCAGGTCAAAATGGGTTAAGATATGCTTTATTGATCCCTGTGCACAAGTTTGTCCTCTGCGTTTGACCCGAGCAGTGGCACACTACATTTTCTTCACTTTCTTTCCCTAGTTCCTTCCTGTCCGGGCACACAACTCAATTGTCTATCAGTATAAACTTCCGCAGGTAATTCACCCCACTTTGGGGGGGCATGGTCCGCGAGGATGAGTAAGCACCTTATTTTCCCCATCTACGGTCAGAACTGGCTCCGTTGGTCCGGGCAGTGATGAATGCCTGCGTTCCTGGGCCGCTCGAAGAGCTACCGCCAGAGGGGACCAATTACAGGCTCCCAGACACTGTCCGAGACTGTCCTCCACATGGCCACGGTTATACGGCGGTAATGACCTCTCAGGGGCTCAGTGGGCGGGACGGGCTGCTGGGGTAGGGATGGGGGGCCAACCACAACGCAGTCTGGAAGGACTGACTAAATATTTATTTTGGATGAGCCAGCCTGCCTTTATTTATTTCATGTGACAACCTCAGTCTCATCTGACCTTTCTCAACTCAATTAAAACTGCAAGCCCATCGGGGTTGTTCCAAGAAAAATAAACCTTTGAATTGTCCCCTGAAATAAAAACTTGCAATGTCCGATTCCAAGTGTCATGGTATGTAATTATGTATTATTTTGGGGTGAATTATCTGCAAAAGCAGAAGGCCTGCACACTCCAGATTAGATTAAAGTATTTTGGTACAGGGCTCAATAATGTAATATAATTTAACAAGATAAAATAAAATAAGCACAAGTCATACATGTCACATGGTTTATTTACCTCTCGTGGACACACGTTATTGACCCGATACTAGGCTTTCTTCAGTGCTGTGCATATTATTTGGTCTTGTTCAGATTTGCTGCAAGCATCTAGAGATCTAGTGAGACACGCCTCACCCTTGAATATAATTGGCTCCCACGTGCCTGATTGCTTTTTCTGTTGTTCATATCTGCCTGTAGCATGTTTGTATAGCCGTCTTTACATTCATAATTTAACAATATTATTCTAAGAGAACTTTGATCATGGGAGTGGACCACAAACGAATACATGGGCGGTCTCATCTCCAACTCCCAACTGAAGTGCAGAACACGTCCGGCCGAGCATCATTAAATGCTCTATTAAGAGCCTCTCATGCCTCCCTCTCTGGTTCTCACTCACCCCCCATGCCCCTCTCTCTCCCTCGTTTGTGGTCCTTTGCTCTTGCAATGCCAGTTAGCTGACACAAATTGAACGGAGACGTGCAAACAAACAAAAGTACGTGCCAGTCACTGGCAGGGCTGTGACGGCCGTGGCTCTAAGGCCCGACACAGAGCGGAGACATGCACGCAACCGAGAATCTGTTGATTGCTAATTACAGAGACGTTCCAATCTGCAAAGCTTGCCTCGTACAACGCCGACCGCTGTAGGAATTTATGTTGCCACTCGCTCTAATGTTAATTGGTGCCACTAAATTATGTGCTGTGTAATTATGCTTGCATGTCGCGCAAATGTTTGTGGGCGCGTGTGTGCGTCTGTTTGTAGACAGTCAGTGAGTGTGTTTTTGAACTGCATATGCAGAGTATTTTGAGGAAACAAGACAGACGTGTATAATTATCAACACTGTAATGACGTCATGTTAGCAGCAGGTGGTCTAACTAGCTGCTGAATATCAACTGTATAGTATACGCCTATGAAAGTGGGCAGCCAGAGAGAGAGAGAGATAGAGAGAGAGAGAGAGAGAGCAAGAGAGAAATTGTACACATTAATGAGATGTACAGATGGATCATGGACACAGCGTTCTCTGGAATGCTGGGAGCACTCAGGCATGGCTGCTTGTTGTTTTGTCCATGCCAGTGATAGACACAGACAGAATACCAGACATGTTGCAATGGGGTCGATTTACAGTGCCTAAGCCAAGAACTGACGCAATGAAGAATACAGTCATGTACATTACAGGGCAATGACTTTCTGGAACTCTCTACCAGTAATGCATCACAGAAATTAGGGGTAAAGGGCAAGGGAAAAGACTGAAGGATTTTTCTCATAAAAATTGTGATTCTGCTTTGAAATGTCAACATACCAGGTAATGTAATACAGTCTAGAGTGAATGCACTAACCGTATTTGTTATGCTGTAATGTATTATTTTGTGATATCTGTGATGTTGTTTTTATTTAAATTTTTCATTATTCTGTGAGGACCGCAGGAAGAATACAGTAGCTGTTGCCAGGGGTAACAGCTAATACATAAACTAAACTACTGTCTGGCTATGAGGTTGACCTGCATAATTCAGAATTGTGTTTGCATGTATTGTCACCAATACATAGTTACAATACATTGTCTATAACAGGGTTGTCTGTATCTCTCTCCTTTTGCATAATCTACCAGCTGGATATTCGGTGTGTATATTATCTTTTTTGTTTATCATTTCTCCTTGCTCTCCCTAACCCTTTTTGAGAGGCGATAGCCCCTCCTATGTCCAGCTTTGAATGTGTAAACACAAGCATTGTCCTAACACAAACATTAATGCAATTGATAATGAATGGCCAGTTTTACGTCATTGTCCCAGCACAAACATTAAATGCCATTGACAATGAATGGCCAGCATTGAGAGTTTGTGTAAACACTAACATTGCGTAAACGCAAATATTGAAGACAAGGGTGAGGACGCAAATTTGAATTGTCCAGAATGAGATGATGTATTATTATGATGCATGATGATAGGAGCGGTACAGCGCCCCTACTATACCCTGCTACACCAAAGAAGTTTCCAAAAGGAAGAATAATGTACTTTGAAGTTGAAGTGATCCAAGATATTCTCTCCCCATCGAGCACACATGACCACCCTTAACCCTGACCTAAAAATGTAAACAAATTCTTCTAAATCCTCCAGTTTTCTGAAATAAATATTTTTCAAAAATAGCAGACCTACAGTACAAGCTTGTGGCGCGCCATGTGCTTGTAGATCTGCTATTTTTCAATAGCTAAATTATAACATAATGTTTAAAACACCAAAAGGGGTTCCCGCCCAAAATGGGGACCACCTGCACCACTTTTCAACTTATCTTCATATAATTGGTCCTCACTAATATTCATGATAAAATACCACAATTTCCTTCTACTCTGTCTGTGTCTCCTATGTCTCCTATGTCTGTGTCTCCTATGAGACACAGACCGCCTATATCAGTTCAGAAACCCGTCCACCAGTGACATCATCATTAGGCAGATTTTTTTAAACAGATTAAAAACATATAGATATTTGTTATCGTGATAACGATGGCATCCATTTTCGCATTGCAACTTTTCAGTTTCTATTAGCTTGGGTTTCTGAACTGTCCACAGCCCTCCTATGAGACACAGATTGACTATATTTAAAAATATATCTTGCGTAGATTCCTTTTACATTTTCAATAGCCATTTTAACTGCTATTTGTCATATTATACAGTACTTTAGAATGTCCACTTTGGTACCAGCAGTTCACTTTACTGCAGCCACAGCAGCACTTGTACAGTATATGCCTCAACTCATATGGTGACAGAACGTAAAAGGAACACTAAAAGAAAATGAAGAATGAAAGCAAAAAAAAAAGGAAAGTTGTACATTTCTTCTAGGTGAAAAACAGTAGGTAAAGATAAAAGCCATGATATAAACTCAGCACAATGGCCTGGGCCATGGCTGGTAATCTAGTCTGGCAGTGTGCCGCGGATTCGACTCCCGATCAACCGACGGCCTTTACTGCATGTCTTCCCCCCATCTCTCTTCCCATTTCCTGTCAGCCTACTGTCTGCCCCTCCATAACATAATATATAAAAAAAAAGGCGAAAGCTACAAAAAAAACAACAACATTTAAACTCAGCACAAAAACATTTTAATTTTAACACATTTGCTGTAAAGGTGACTAATCAACGATTAGCATTATGTAAAATAACATACCGATTGGTATTATTAAAGAGGAGAATTAATGGACCAAAGTTACGTTTCCGAACTTTGTGTGCCGAGTTTAAAAGAGTTAAGAGAACTACAGTAGTGAAGGCATGGTTAAGGCTTTGTAAGCCTCATACTGGTACATCCCATTTGGGGAAGCGAACAAAATCAATACCTGTACGGGAGACCCAGTTGAGCACTATATAAACTATTGGTTCTGCTGGCTCAGATTAATAGCAGAGCTCGCTTCTGGGTGTATGTGCAAGATTATGTTTGTGCCGGTTTATTAAAGGGACACTTCACCCTTTTTGCAAAAAAATATATGTTAATGACATTTAGAAGCTTTAGAACACTTTCCTGGGGGTCTTTATGTGTGTAATATGTGGTTTTAGATATTTTAGATTGTAGCAGTGAGCCTGTTGTCTCTGATGTCATGGACACTGGGCTCACTTCCTTCCTGGACTACATGTTGTCTCAGTAAGACAGCTCTCCCCCTATCCACAAGGATGAGCAGTGCACCAAAGAATTATGGGAATTGTAGTCCAGGAAGGTAGTGAGACCAGTGTCCATGACATCAGAGACAACAGGCTCACTGCTACAATCTAAAATATCTAAAACCACATATTACACACATAAATACCCCCAGGAAAGTGTTCTAAAGCTCCTAAACGTCATTAACATATATTTTTTTGCAAAAAGGGTGAAGTGTCCCTTTAAGCAACGGCCATGGTCGACCCTGAATACAGTGTGTGTGTGTGTGTGTGTGTGTGTGTGTGTGTGTGTGTGTGTGTGTGTGTGCGCGCGTGTGTGCGCATGTTGTGTAGGAAAAAAATGAAAAGGTGATAACACATAAAAGGTAGTGGATGCTGAACAGCAAGAGAAAAGCAGAGCTGACTTGACAACAACTGCTCTTGCTTACTGCAGGATGAAAACACCTGGAATTCCTCACAGGATCGAAGAGCGGTCTCTCTCTCCCTCTCATGTAAAATGATTTGGCTCGCACAATGCTCCACAAACTTTACCACCACATGCTACCTCCACAACGGACCATCAAGTGGTCTTTGTTAGCCCTATAACACAGCCTGGGAGGGATTTGAATGGGTCCCAGTAAAGTGGAGCGGCTGCTTGTCTGAGAAGATTGTACAGAGTGACATAGACAGACATCATTAACCCATTCTGACCTGAGATCAGATTCTAAAAAAGTCTGTTTGAAAATTACAGTTTTCTGAAAAAGCTATGTTTCTATGTCTATGTCTTTGATTTTTCAAAAATAGCAGACCTACAAGCTTGTAGCGCGCCACTCGGTGGCGCGCTATGAGCTTGTAGATATGCTATGTTTCAATAGCTAAAGCATAATGCTAACACGAAAAGGGGTTCCAACTTCCCGCCCAAAATGGATTAAACTCTTTCATGCCTCCTTTTATTCGCCCACTCTCTGAAACGTTGCTCGCTCACCATTCATCTCCACCGTTCATTTTGTTTTCGCCCCAAAGTGCAATCTTTCCTGTCCTTTCTTCTTCTTCCTCCTCTTACTCCTCTTCGTCTCCATGCACTGCGGTACTATTCTCCTCCACTTGCTAAACCTCAGTCTCCATTCTCTCCACACCCTTTTTTGTTATCCACCATTTCTCAGCTACAGTATACTTGCCTGCCTATCAGTGCAGGTAAAGCTGACAGATATAAAACTCCTTGAGCGGTTGCACGGATTGGAGCGATAACCTGTTTACGGTTCCGATATCTCTCTCTCCTTGTCTGTATTTGTCAGTGAAAGTTGTCATCAAAGCACAACTACTGTATATGCTCAGACTGCAATGTTGAGTATCATCAGGAGGACATTATTTATTGGCCACCAGGCGGCACCAGTCCATGACAGTATGGTGATTTATGAGTGACGGGACCCCCGGCCACTCACGTTGTCTCCTAAATCAACTTCCCGCTGCTCTCCTGTCCACCCCTAGCCTGGATCCAGACCAAAAACCCCGCCCACAGTCTGACAATCATCTGGTTACCCCTCTGCTGTTCTGCAACCCCCGCCACCCCCCCTCTCCTCCTCCTCCTCCTCTGAATGCTGCAGTACACCACATTTGAAGTGGACAACAAACAGGCGTTGACACTAGGGCGTCGCTCACAGCTAAAAGCTCGCAATTCATTTTCACGTGGTTTTGACGAGACAACCTTGCTCCATGGCTGTGTTGTGGGGGAGAGGTGGCAGAACACAGCCACGGAGCAAGCTTGTCTCGTCAAAACCACGTTACTCCCACCCCCCCCCCCCCCTCTCCCCCCAGGACAGCGAGAGAGCACCCTGTGTTTGGGGGCGTACCGTACCTGCCCAGGTAAATAAAACATTCGGGCAGGTGGAGTTTGCTTTCAGTGCTCGTTTCAGACGGGACGCAACCGTCTAATAACTATTCACAAGTCACAACACCAGATATCCATCAGCTTTATAACAACTGAACATGGCCAGAGCGCTCTGTCTTCTGGTCTGTGGAATGTAAAATGAAAGCACGGTTTATCTATAATGTACTGTTGCTTACAATTAAAAATGTAAAAATAACAAGTGTGAACCCATTGCATATTCATAGCACCCCCAGATGTATGCCACTTCTTGCATCACACTCCGCTGCTTTTTGCCCCAAAGGTAAATTAAATCGGTGTCTGTGTGTTGTTGAGGGAAAAAGAAACGTATGCATGCACGAATTTATGTAAAATTATTTTCATGCGTTTCTTAAAATGAATACTGAAAAGTCTGCCTAAGTTGCTCACACGCTGACTGACAGACATACCGTAGCACCACACACATGCAGTACATACACACGCACATAGTTTGAAGCACGGAATACACTGTCAGAAAAGTGCTGTCTCTATTCTACTCTCCTCGAGTGAAAAGGTTTGCAGTCAGCACTTGACGTGAAAGAGTGAGGGACGAGAGAGAGAGAGAGAGAGAGAGGATGAGAGTGGGTGGCCAAAGCTCTGAGTAAATGCCATAGTAAATTGCAGCAGAAGAGACAGGTCAGTGGGAGAAAAGAAAGATAGGCCAAAAACACTACAATGATGAGGAGCAGATAGCTCAAACAATCTGGTCCTCATCATTTATTCAAGGAATGGTGACACTGGGAGTGAGGAAGGTTGCACAAGAAATGACAGCAGAATAGGTTTAGGTTAAGACTGAACAGGATAGGAAGACTTGCAACAGGCTTAACGTAACGATGACGTCTCTGCACTCCGCTATTTGTTAACGAGAGGACAAAGCGAAGGGGGGCATAACAATGCCTTTGACGACGGGGATGATGACAGATAAAAAACAGACAAGTGCTCATGAAAATGTTCACGTTAATCATGCGTCACCAGCAACATGTCTGAGCGGCGAGGACGACAATGGCTTTGAAGGCAAAGACGATGACGTCAATGGTAATAAATAAAGACCGCGACGCAACACCGCCCCACACACTCCCCCCCCCCCCATCCCTCTTCCTCCCTGCACTACTCAATTTACAATTTAGGCATGTAGCAGACGCCGTTATTCCAGAGCGATTTACAGTACACAAGAACAAAAAACATGGTAATACATCAGATGCATCAAAATAGTCATCATGAATCATACATGAGCTAAGAACCTAACAGTGGAATATCTATATAATGAAACTATGCATATACAATATAGAGTGCTATATGTCTAAAATGCTATTTAATTTACATAAGTTGAGCCTATGCAAACGCCTGCAAGGTTGTTGAGGCTAGGGCAAGTGCTACGGCATGTGCTATGGGCTCAAATCTGAAGTCTGAAGATGTGGGTTTTCAGACTACGGCGGAGTATTGGGAGTGAGTCTGTAGTTCTGATTGCCAGCAGGAGCGAGGTGACCCATGGGCCGACCGGCCGACCCATGGGTCGCTAAATTCACCTCGCCCTCCCTCCTGATTGCATTGGGAACTGCATTCCATATAGTTTTAGAAAGAGTTTGGGACGTGTGGATCGTTGTCCCGGCCTTTAGCGAAGGTACTTCCAGCCTCCCTGCGACTCCCTCCTCCCATCCTCCCTGCACTACACTCCAAGCCGTGTGAGGTAATGCCGTGCTCGGAAATGACACTTACACCGTGTGAAGTGCGAGCGCTAATCCGGTTACACGCTGCGCGCCAAGCGTTGGCCATAATTATCATAGGAATGCATGCAGGTACAGCTACAGCTGATCTCCAGATGCAACTGCACACAGCCCTGCCGCCACCACCATCACCCACTGGTGGAACAAGTGCTTACCGGTAAGTACAAGTATCAATACTGCAATATAGAAACACTCCGGAATTCAAAATGTAAAAGTATAAAAACGTATTTGCATCAAAATGTACAAAAGTGCTTATGCAGAAGGTCTTCACGAGTTTTCAAATGAATAAAAAATCTATTGAAAATAGCAGCTCTACAAGCTACTGTACAAGCCAACTCTGCTTTTTTCAAATGGCCAAAATGTATAATGCTGAAGTGGTCAACGTATGTTTTGTAATGATAATCAAAATCGGCAAACACAGTTTAGTTTTCAGATCATTGTAGTGGAGTAATAAAGTGCAATAGTTGCCTCTAAGATGTAGGGGCGTAGAAGTAAAAATACAGAAAACTGGAAATAGTCCAGTAAAGTATATAAATAGGCTACCTCAAAATTGTACTCGGTACTTCAGTACTGAGTACACCACTACCGTTCACTCTGCATCTTAAACCATTTAGTACTGAGACCAGATTCTACAAATTCGTCTAAATCCTGAGAGTTTTCTGAGAAACCTATGTTTCTATATCAGTGGTTCTCAAACTATTTCATGTCAAGGACCACAACATTTTTACTTACTTGGCCACCGACCCCCATCTCAGGTAAAATAACGGTTACAAGTGGTTAAAAGCCAAAGCGACACAGATGCGTTCCCGCCATTGACGGGTTAACCAGGCAGGAGACTGAGAGTGTGTTAACGTTTGACACCCACGCGTCATAAACACCGGGTACACTATAGCTTTAGATGCTAACAAGTCTCTGAGGAGCTGTTCTGTTCTATTTGAAGACGAATGTACACTCTCCGACTCCGTGTGAGGAAGAAAGGGGTGTGTGTGTGTGTGTGTGTGTGTGTGTGTGTGTGTGTGTGTGTGTTGTAAGACTTCTGATGCCGATTCTAAACATGTCTTCTAAATCTGACAGTTTTCTGAAAAAACTTAAGTTTTGCTATGGTGCTCAAACATTTGCATGTCAAGGACGCCCAAAGTAATGCATTTGGCTTCAGACCCATCATCTCAACATATTTTGTTCCAGGGACCCCCCCCAGAAGCAGAGATTTGAGTTTAACACATTGGGTTGCTTCAGTCTCTGTCCATTCATGTGCCAAGTGTATTTCAAAGTGAGGTGCCTTATTATTATTTTTTAATATCCAAAAGGAAATCCCAGAAACGTTCCCAGTTATAATGGGTTAAAACGTGTTAGGCAAAAGGGAAAAAAACGTATTGCCTCTTCCGTCTCCAATGTTTCATAGGCGGTGCCGAGTTTAGGAAGTCAAGACGTGGGTTGAATTAGAACCAGTGATGTATAAGGCACAGTGGTCCCTCTAGACTAGCGCTTTTCAAATGGTTCTGTACCAGAAGCGTACAGTAACTGCTGTAGTACTTGAATCTTGAATGTCAGGACAAATACACAATGTTTTACATCCATTCTGGCAGGTTTGAATAGTCGCAAATGTCAACCTACTGTATAGCAATTTTCTGAAAGGGGGTTTGATATTCAGTACATGGTTATGATCAACCATGCATAGGACTACTGTATGTGAGTACATGTCAAGGTAAAATGTGGGCATTGGAAAAGAGTTATTGTGGCTGTTTGATCACTTAGAACGTAGAGGCTTAGAACATTAAATAAAGTTATCATCATTAAACCTAGAATAAAGTCTACATCAGGTTATTGTACGTTCAAGTCATTAAGCCCCTATACTCTCTAGAGTTCTCTACCACTCTAATTAAAGTCTACTACAACACTGTCTTCTTTTAACAACATGAGCATAACTATTAAGAGGCGAACATTCTGTGAAAATAGCAGAACATCTGTTTTATTTAGGAGCACATTGTGTCTAGTGTCTAGGGGGCCCATTTCACAGAAGCAGATCCAGGATGAAGCCAGCCATGTTTTACCACGTTTAGTCAGTGCATCCTGGCTTTATTCCATTCAGTGAATGCAAAGCCAGTTTGAGGAGGTGCGACTGAGTCATGTCAGGTCAAATTAACTCAGATGAATGTGCGCTTCACGTCTTCTGTCATAAGACCATGAGGCCGAGCACAGATTTCTTCAATACTGATATGAGTTCAATCACAGATCTACTGATCCTGAAATGGAGCAGATGTGCTTTTGGGGAAGTACAGTAAATGATAGACTATTATGAAAAAATAAATGAAAATAAATGGTGATGATGATACTTGGCAGACAATAGCGGATAGACTAAATGTAAGTAGTCGAGGTAAGTAAGTAGTGAATCATTTTAACTGAAAGTGAAGGTGCTTCACCCTGCCTTTGCTACTTTATCAGCCATTTCTAAACAACTGCAAAAAGTGCAGTATATTCATAAACCCTCGAATATGAACAGCAGTCTCCATAGCTACTGTAAGCACAATGTATGAGTAATGTCAATCAGCTAGGCTTCATTGATATTAGTAAAAACCCACAGGATGGATTTGATTCTCCATTTTCCAAAATAATACAGTATGTTTTCTATTAATAATATTGACTCGGAAGATCAAACAGAGTGCATTTTGGTTACTGCATTGTGTATTTCTGGTATCAACATTATTGAGAGCATTGATTAGTTGTAAATGCCATGGTGTGTTTGTTTACATGGCTGTCGAGTTGGTATACGGCACACAATCAAGCAGTGCAAATTGATGCGGGCAGTTGCTCTGAGCCTTTGATTAGACAGCGGACCGCTATAGACCCAAGCAGTCATTATATCGAGAAATAGAACACAACGTGTCACGCTGCGACGCGTTGTGAGCTTGCAGATCGGCTATTCCCAGCTAGTGTAAAAATTACGACGCCATCAGGGCCAGCCAAAAAAAATTTGTGTCGATGTAAATCAACTGTAGATTTAGTCGACTAAAATATTATGATATTTCGACTAAAACTAGACAAACACTAACAAAAATGTGACTAAAACTAAATGAAAACTATTCAAACGACTAGGACTAAAACACTGATGCTGGCCTGGAGCAGGCTAGGTTCACATGCAGAACAAATCTCCTTGATGACCTACGGTACTGTGTGTCAAGAAACCAGAGTCATGGATAAACTTAGCCGGGATAAACCGGCTACATTACCCTGGCTAGATAACTTTTCGTGAACTAAAAGTCATGGACAAGACAGGATAAATTCAGACTACGAATTGTGGTTTAATTCCCTATCTAGGTTTTGTGAAATGGGTCACCCCGTTGTATGACATGTACTATATCAGATTATTATTTCAAGTGCAAGCTAAAGCAGCCAACCTCCACAGACACGTATGTGCACAGCCCAGAAATAGTTTTTTTTCTGTAGAGTTGCATGTACATATTGCTAGATGTGCATTTATTTTCTGGAGGGCATTGGAGGGCCTAATGTTGTTTAAAGCAGTAGTTCTGAAATATTTTCATGTCAAGCAACCCAAAATGAATTATGTACAAGACCTGTACGTGCCCGTCGGCCTACTTGAGAACGATGCAACTTGGGAACCTAATAATACCCGTTGTGAACTTCTGTGTCCCACATGGAGATCTCTGAATCTGCCGGATCAACGACAGGTCTGCTCCATAGAGTATTAAAAGCATAGAGACTAAACTGGAGCGATAGCCCCGCCACAACACAAGCGTAAAGAAGAAAACTCAACAGAATCCAGGTCTGGTCAGTCGCGGGCGTGTGCACGAAACGAGCACGCACACGACAATTTTACGTAAATACGCTTGCGTTGTTACCCCTCGACTTCTCCGCCGTTGCCGTTGATCTATGGCAATGGCATTGAGGGTTTTAATACATTTTAACAAGCTTGAATTGACGTAGATCTCGGCCAATGGCGTAATAAGTGTTAACTATACTCAGTGCTGCAGGCCGGTAGAGAAGTCTTCTGGCACCCTTTTTGGGTGGAAGGGGGGGGCTGCTAATCGATACAGTCATTACAGCCCAAGCGTTCTGATCGATGACCATCAATTTGGAGGCCAGTGGAGGACAAGGGACGAACATGCTCAGAGCCGTTTAAATTTGTTCACTTTATTATATACTCAAAGATTTGCCCACATTTTCACGGTAAAGAAATGGTGATGAGACAGAGATACCTACATTGTTGTTCAACACTTCCGATTAATAATGTGTTGATGTCCTAATTAACAAGACGAAGTGTTACTCAAACGGACGGATAGGTGGCATCCTCAAGCTTTGGGAAACGACATCCTCAACACGTGCTTTGGGAAACAACATCTTCAGCATGTGCTTGGTATGGGAAACACAACAACACGAGAGCGCCGCTGAGTGCTTATTGAGTGGCTGCCGCTCAATAAGCATAAGTATGCATTGTATGGTCCATGTAGAACTTTGCAATATGGAATCTGAATCCATTCCAGACCTCATTGATTTGTTACTATAGTGCAGTGGTTTGCAACCTTTTTCAAATCAAGGACCATCGTTTATTTGGCATGTGAGCCGCGGTCCACCATTTGATGACATTTAGCCTCTCAGACCTAAAACTTTTTGTTTCGTCGCTGGACACAATTTTGTCCACAGTTTTAAACGTTGATCAGAATAAGAATTTTTCTACATTCCCTAATTGTGGACTTCTTGTAAATGCAGATGTTTAACAATAAATTTACTCTTGAGAGCGTAAAATGACGGTCCATTTGGTTTCATTATACACTCAAGAGTTAAAGATCAGGATCTATAAGAGTTAATTTGGTTACCAACCCCATCATTTAGCTGGGGACCACCTGGAACCCCCTCAAGGACCACTGATGGTCACCAGTCTGGCTAATAAATTCATCACAAATGTGGTACACACAACACAAAAGCTGGGCATAGGAGGGGCTAACAACTGTCAAAAAATTAAAAACAAAAAAGGTTTCCCACAGATGTAGGCCTACAGACAATTTCCAGCTTCCTGAGGTCCCTGGAACAATATATTTTGAGATGGGGGTCCACGGCCAAAAACATAATTGTAGGGGTCCCTTGAGAACCACTGATATAGCAACATACGTTTTTCAGAAAGCTGTAAACATTATATTATAATTTAGCTATTGAAAAATAGCAGATCTACAAGCTCATAGCGCGAGCTTGTAGGTCTGCTATTTTTGAAAAATCTTGAAAATGTGGCTCAAATATTTGAATGTATATCATTTCAGAGCGAAAGACTTTTACTCAAATCTTTGCTTCCGAGACGTTCCTGAAACAACCAATTACATATCATGTTTGGGGACATGAAATATTGAGCACCACTGATACAGAAACATGAGGTTTTTCAGAAGATTGTCACCATTTAGAAGACATTTTTAAAATGTCGAGTTTGTCGACGTTAGGCCTAAATGGGTTAAACACATGACCTTTCAGTCTGTGCGTGGAGATATTTCTGTTCCCAATAAACATTTACTTTAACTGCCAGTGAAGAAGACAGTGTACGGGAGTTCATCGTTATTGAGATGTCTATTTTTTATCCCAAGCATACCTCTTTTCTTTTCTTTTTTCTCCCTAGAATAAAATACCACTCAAGTGCATGCCTGTGAAAATGTTAAATATGAATTCCAGGAGGCATTCCGTCTCCCTCTGGGATTGGATGTTATTTTAGCGACCCAGAGTTTAATCCTTCAAGTGAATATACTGTATGGCCTTGGTAAGGGCATACTGTAGGAGAACAGAACCTGGCCTTCTGTAAGGTGTGCAGAGGGTGAGGTATTGTGACAGGATTAACAAATATATACTGTAAGCCTGGTTTGCTGGGCATTGATATTAGCTAGAACAAAACAAAAAACAGCGTAACGGTTAATGCTTTGGGGTGAACAAATGGCTATTCTCAGTTTTCCTGCTGACAAGCATAGGACTCTGTTTGCACCTGATTCTCCCGTTCCCTCACCAAATCTCCCCGCTGCTATTGTCTTTGTGATTTGTTCTGCTTTCATTGAAAAAATAAAATGCTCATTGTGATCTATTTGCAGTTCTACAACAGCAGCATGCCGCACTCGTAATTTAAAAGGAAGGGAGGGACAGCTGATGTCTGTATTAGGTCAACAGGCTCTGTTCCCACAGCAGCCACATCGGAAAGAAACTGGGCCTCCTTACTTAATTCACAGATCTTAGCAATTATGCTAACTAGTCCTTGCCTGTTCGAAGATATGAACACCAAATCATGTACATGTGGGTAACGCAATTTAACAATTTAGCCGCCTTTGACAGAGTATTCGGTCAATTAAAATATCCAACCATTCTCTCCCTTTGTCGGAATTCAATTAATGTACTTTATCGATATGACACAATGCCTGTGTAAATTCAGAGCCTCGCATAGCCAGCCTTTGCAATGTATTGCCCCAGGCAGTTGTTGCTGTGCATTTCTACCTGCAGCCAGAATTCTTACAGCAGGTTAATTCCACTGCTGCCGTGACTTCTGTTGTTGTTTTTCTCCCCATTGTCCCTGTGCCATTAAACGACGACATTTAGTGCATTGTGATATTAACATACGGCAATGAAGCCGGGCCGCTCGGGGGGATGAACGTGTGAGTGTGTTTTTTTTGTCTTTCACCACAGGACTAAAAGTATTTACTTACACGCCAGTGCAACAAGGGATGGAAATGGAAAAAAATATAAAATACTAAGGGGGCTAAAGTGCCACAACACCAGCGGAAGCAACTGGAACAAACTCTTGACAATTATTAAAGCCTGCTAAATAACAGGGTGTAGTCAAATAAGGTGACGTTTCTATGTCAATACATCTTCATCAGGTCGTTCTTTGCCCCAGTGAAGCATAGTGTCTGTTAGATCACC
Source organism: Protomyctophum bolini (assembly GCF_963924005.1). Taxonomy (NCBI): domain Eukaryota; kingdom Metazoa; phylum Chordata; class Actinopteri; order Myctophiformes; family Myctophidae; genus Protomyctophum; species Protomyctophum bolini. The sequence goes on from NC_137881.1 coordinate 11,737,404, forward strand.
TAGTCTTAGCACTCCCCTCAATAATCAGTTGAAGCAAATTAAACCATTTCATCTAATCGAGTACATCAAGTATCTCATCAAGTATAATTCAATTGGATTACCTCATATTCAACCCTATGGATCATTTCCAATTCATCCATTTTTCATGTCAATTATACAAGCGAAATTGGTCTCTCTCATAGTTAAATTAATATTGACAATTTGACTGTGTAGTAATAACACCGAATAGTATAGTAGTGGAGGAGCTTAGGGAGAGAGAAGGGATAAAAGTCTAAAAGCGCCACATTTTGCACAGAAATACCTAATGATTTAGTCCATTGCAAGCATTAGTTGTGCACGAAACACACTCCTTGGGCTAAAAACGGCCATAGACGTCATCACAAATGTGATGAGCTCATCACATTTGGGTACATTTGGGCAAGTGGCTCAGCAAAATGAAATTCAGAAATGTGTGTCTTATTATATAGGTTGTCAAAGGTTGTCATATGGATTTGGCCGGCTAGGGTGCCCTAGCTAAATCCACTATAGTGGATGGGATAAGTCATTGACTGACTCGGTGACAGGTTCTCAGAGGGTAGATTAAGTTTTGCATTACAAGTGACTGAATACGGCAACTGCGATCATATGAAAGCAGTATAACATCAGAGTTACAAAGCAAAAATGAATCATTTTTGGAACTCCCTTGGAACCTACACGTTTAGCTTTGAACACCCCCACCACCACAATTGTTTCTTTTTATATACTGTACTTCACTGATCTGGGTCCCAATTAAAGCATTATTATTATTTTAACCTTCCAAATGGTGTAATTATAAACAGCTGCTATCCCTATTGTGCCTGAACAAGAATAGTAATCAAATTTAGCATATGTTTTCTCTCAAGTATTGTGTCAAGCCAGACCCCATATCTCATAAATGATACAGTACGTAGCTTGCAGAGTTAGTTCAGTCAGATATACTCGAGGCGTTTCATGCCGTGCTCAAGGGCACATACATATACTCAAGGGGTTAATATGCTGCATTACTATGTGGGTGTATTCAGTGTGTGCAAGACCCACATGTCATTTGCTGATGTGGCACGGTGTCAGCTGACCATTGGGCGGGCTACTTAAGCTCACTAGACTATCTTCCTGCCTTCCTTCTGCTTATGGTTCCTGGTTGTTGTTATGTGATGTTTGCTCCCACCACCACCACCACCACCGGTGGGCTCTGTTATTTATGATCCCCATGTTTTTTTTTTATTGTATATCTATCTCCCTGCTCTTATTGTTTAATGATGGTGTTTGATTATCGAGCAGGGAGAAAATGCAGCAGACCCGAACGCCAAGATAATATATTATATGCACATGCTATTCTCATTCTATAATAAATATTGGTTAAATCTATTTGTGAGTTGTCTGACTGAACTGCAAATGCATGCAAATGTGTGCAACGTTAGTACTGAACTGAAAGTGAGACAAATCACACTTTTGTATGCATTGAGGAAGGAAAATGACACTTTCAGTGACTGTGAAGCCCGATTTATACTTTGTTGTACGATGGCGTCACGTATAGAGTACTGAAAACAGCTGATCTGTAAGCTCGCCATCGTCACGGATGAGACAATGGTGGATAACGACCGGGGCTGAGCCGATAGCCTATACTGCAGTGGTTTTCAACCCTTTTCATATCAAGTTCCATTATTTATTTGTGGAACTTGGGCCACGGACCACCATTTGATTTAACCTCACAGGGGTGCCCTTAAAGGGGACACTTCACCCTTTTTGCAAAGAAATATATGTTAATGACGTTTAGGAGCTTTAGAACACTTTCCTGGGGGTCTTTATGTGTGTAATATGTGGTTTTAGATATTTTAGATTGTAGCAGTGAGCCTGTTGTCTCTGATGTCATGGACACTGGGCTCACTTCCTTCCTGGACTACATGTTGTCTCAGTAAGACAGCTCTCCCCCCTATCCACAAGGAGGAGCAGTGCACCAAAGAATTATGGGAATTGTAGTCCAGGAAGGTAGTGAGACCAGTGTGTGTGTGCGCGCGCGCGTGCAATGCCGTGCATGTGTGAAATAATCACAATGTATTCTACAGTACACCATTATGACGACACTTGTAAGGTGTAGCTTGAGAGTTGACCTAGTAGCGTAGCCCCAATGAGAGCGATAACCACTGGTCAATGGATGCTCATTAATGCAAAGTCAAATATGAGAGAACGTCGTGATTGAGGCATTCAACGGAGTCAATAAAGGTTCATGCATAGCGCTCCAATACTGTGTGAGAGATTCTCAATGAGATATGACGATGACAGGCCGAAATATAAAGAGAGATAAAGAAGCAATTCCCATGGAGAAGGATTATAATCTTCTCTATGGTTTATTCACTCCGTTTTGTCAGAGCTTCGGGACAAAAAGCTCAATTTGATTGCCAAGTCTGATTAGGTGGCTAATGTACTTCATGAGATCAAAAGGGAAAAAAAGTGTGGTTGACGCCTATAAACAGGGCGCAAAAAAATATATTGGTGAGCAGGAAAGTCACAGATTGTCAAAGTCATACGATTTGTCACACACGTTACCGCAGTGAAATTTGTTCTCCGCATTTGACCCATCTCTTGGAGGGGTGAGCTGCAGCCGTGCCGCGCTTGAATCATTTGATTCGTTTATTTGTTTCATATGGAGGCCCAGGGGATCTGTTTGCTGGAAGAAAACAGGCTAATTAACTGTTAGCGCCACACAGGAACTAGTACTGGCCCTCTAGGCTCACACCATAAACAAAAATAACCAAGAAGTCAGCGTGAAGTCAGCATTATTTGCTGATGTGCTTGATTTAACAACACATAACAGACACACAAATCAGTACAGCAGGCTAGCTCTGGTCCATAGCCCTAATGCCGTTGCTGCCGCTGCATCAGAGCTATTGGACTTTCAATGCATTGCCCTCGCATGAAATGCAGACCAGGATGGTCAGCCTGGTCTTTCATGCGAGGGCACGAAATCGACCTCTGCTAAAATAAAAAGAATGCTTTCACTACTCACCAATATAAAGACGTTTTTGGTCATTAGAAAGCATACTTTCCCCGGTGGATGCACTCTGAGCCCCCCACCACACGTATATTATTTTTCCAGAAAAGGATTTTATTTTCATCTGAAGAAAAATGCATTGTTACTCCACTGCGCCCTCTACCAAGAGAGAGAGAGGCTATGAGGATAACAGATCAAATCTGTAGAGGGCGCAAACGGCGCATGGAGTGGAGTAACTAAAACATATTTTTCAAAGCACTTTCTTTCTAACGCTATGGACCAGAGCTAGCGCCTGCCTTGTGACAAAAGAACGGATGTTATATGGAAACTACAGTATAGTCAGCCATTTCATATGCCGCTCGCTGCATGCAGGCTATCAAAGAGAACAGCACAGCAGGAGGAGTACTGTGTTGTTACCTCGCTCTTCATGCTTAAACTGACAAAAAAAAAGATGCCTTTATAGAAAATGCACTTCAGAAACACAAATAATATGTTCTTATTGGCAATTTAACAGCAGGTAATCGCAGACACATTGTGTGCGCCTTTGTATATGTGCGTGCATGTGTACCATGATTTAATATTTGTGGGACCCACAAGGACAGTAAAATCAGAAAATTACAATAATCTGGTGCAAAAAGGGTTGTATTTAGAGAGGGGGTTACAGTTATTAAAACATGGAGGTCAGGATCAGGCTATTGCTGTAGTTAAGTTCAATGTCCTTACATACCCAGAGTGTGCTGTGATGACACTAACATGCGTCAGTGAATATTTCACTCACATTCCTATTCCAACTATTACCTTGGTGATGACTCATGTCTCATGCATACAGGTTGCTGCCTTTATTCCCAGTGAAACATTGACCTTGATGTTGCTTTCTAGTTAGTATTTGCGTTCTGTGTGGACGTATACTCCTGACAAACAAATAGCAGTTTAAATTAATATTCATTCATCACACAAAATTCTCGATCCTGGACCTTGGGATATCACAAGAACACACTGCCACACATTGACAGTGTGTTGTTAACACAAACACACATTGGTTTGGTTTGGCAAACTCCCCCACCCAAAAAATGGACACAGTGACCTGGCCACTGAGTGGGTGGTATAACAACTTGTTCACAACCTGGGGGTCATTCCCCCAGAGGGGTTGCCAAATTGGTATCCGACTCAAGGGTACATTGGTACCCTTGAGTCGTTTTAAAACCTTGGTGAGCATACAGACCCCCACAATATGGAACTGTTTTTAGTCAATGTAATATCGAGAATGAACAAAACTTGAATGAATGAATGAATGAATGAATGAAATTATTTGGAGGGGTTTTGTTGCTTTTCTGAACATGAAAATCTGATTAAATAAATTAACCAAACATCACCTTCGTCATCAATGTCCGTGTTACGCAATGTTTGTGTTTACACAAACACTCATTACTGTCCATTCATTGTCAATGGCATTTAATGTTTGTGTTGGGACAAAAATTGGTTTACCAAAAGCTGGACATATTTCAGTAAAAGCATAGTCAATAACAATTAAGAGCTTGCGACTATGCTGTATGTGTGGATATGCGTGGATCTTGACAATGTGTGGCGGTGGGCGGTTTGTGTGTGGCTCACAGGCTTAGAAAGAGATTTTCTTTTTCTTCTTGCGGCTATGTGGTGAGCCTTGAAAATCACGGACAAAGACAAAAGTCGAAAGAAGAAAAAATGAAAGGAAAACTGCATTCATCCGTAAATAGCCATGCTTGTTTTACTCACACCCTTACTTGTACTAATGTGCACTGATAATTCTACTAGATGAATGTCTGTGTACATTATTGTATACCTCAGCCCCCCAATCAGTCTACTACCCAGGCACGTGCAGAGAGTGTTAGAGAGGCAGGAGCTGAAATCCCATAAGAGGGCACTTTTGGCCCAAAATAGCAAAAATAGCAGATCTACAAACTCACAATGCGTCGCAGCACGACGCTTTGAGAGCTTGGAGATCAGCTATTTTCGGGGCGCAACCCAGCACTCTTTAGCTACTGGAGATGCGGTGTAACGACATGGATTTCTAGACAAATTAGTTCAATGCAAAATGCTGCGTTCACGTTCAGGTGACTTCGGAAAAAAAACTATTCTCCTGAATGCTGCCTTCCGGTATGGCATGGAAAGTAGAGGAGGGAATTTGCATTTCTTTCACCATAGTAAATGCTGCATTTGTGGTCTGTAGAGGGCAGTTGTTTTACAGATGGGTAAAAGGGCAGGGGCTGAAGCCCCCTTTGATATCTATGTGTGCACGTCCCTGCTACTACCCCTCCAATCCTACACATTACTCACTGCACATTACCCATTGCAGCTTGAAATTAGGTTTTAATTCCAGAGTTTGTCTAACACCGAGTGTGTTACCACAATGGTTCTGTTATTTTATTTAGTTTTCTTATTACAATTCAGAATCCAGTATCATCTCTTTCATTATCTTGCTGTAGCCTAAAATTGTGTTGCCAGACCAACATTTTGCTGTCTGATGAGTGAAGTGAATGATCGACTTGTTGTTTGGTTTCTTGGCTATTATAGCTGAACTGCTCTCTGCCTACACACCTGGTGGGACAACATCCCTCAGAGCCCTGTGTGATGTCTCAGCGGGAGAGTTGTTCTAGCAGAGCTACAGAGCACAGATGTAAAGCACAGTTAGACTTGTGAATAGAGGAAACAGACAAGCCACCCCCACACCTCCCACCAACCCACTAAAGGTTGGACTGAATGGCTTTTAGTCTGAGTGCAACACGTTTCCTCACATATAGAGAACAGGCAACGCAGTAAATAAAGGATTTTAGAAGCACAGTGGCCAACAGATTAGTCTGGGTGCAACACGTTTCCTCACGCAGACAACGTGAACGCAATAAATAAAGGATTTTAAAGCACAGTGGCCAACAGATTAATGACACAGATGGGGGACCACTTCAGAGCCGCATATACACTGTTTATTGTGACGCTTCGGTGGACAGCCGTGGCAGTAGAAAAGGACAAAATGGACAGTTTTGGCCACCCCCCTCCCTGTCCTCACAAATTGCCGTCCGTCTGTTTCATTTGCAGCAAGTCATTTTGCACATTTGGAGTATGCAAATGGAGCTATTCTCGCTGTGGGGATCTGCGGTGGGCAGCAGAGAGAGCTTGTTGTTGACTCACGCTTGGTCGGTGGTGCTTTACGAGACAGAGGTGGGCTGTTAATCACAGATCAGGCTGGTAAGACAGCAGCAGAAGGGTCGAGCAAGGCGATGCAAAGTTAACTGCAAGGACCACATCACGTCCGGATATCCTAGGACGTCCTAGGGCAAATATTCAGCACAAGTAGCAGATAAGAGGCTCCATTGCAGCCAGACAGTGTGGCGTGGGTTCGAGTCCCTACCCCGACGACCTTTGCTACGTGTCACTAACAGTCTGTCTCTCACCATTTCCCGTCGATATACTATATCAATGAAGGCCGAAAACAATCTTAGAAAAACAATTGCGGAAAAAGTCAAGATCCATCAAATACATTTTTCTTTTTTTTCCCTTTTTTTTAAGATTATTTTTTTTTCTTTTTCAGATCCTGTCTGGCCCAAGAGAGCTGTCACCAACTGGTGTTACATCTTCCACGACGACCTTCAGCCCCCTTGAGAGCCATCTCCCGATTCAAGGACGAGACCCAGACAGGGTCTGTGCCATACGCAGCGAATCCCCATGATGGCTCAGACGACAGCCCCTTCATGGTGTTTAACCAGATGCCCCGGCTCTCCCTCCCTATCTGATATCCCACTGCCCATTCTCTTTCTCTCTGATATCCCACTGCCCATTCTCTTTCTCTCTGATATCCCACTGTCCATTCTCTTTCTCTCCGATATCCCACTGTCCATTCTCTTTCCTCACCTAGACGCTTGCCAGTTTTTATTTTTTCCCCAGTGAGGGGTGGGAGGGGCTGGGAAGGAGTGGGTGGGCGCAGTCAGCACACACAGAAGTCAAGCCAGTGTAGTTGAAGCACAACGGACGTGCGCTTTTGAGAAACAACAATAAAAACTTTGGCGAAAACAGAAGCGATACACGAGGATAAAGGAAACATTCAACGTCCAGTTTCACTACTACTACTACTTTGGTGTTGAAACTTTGAATTTATCTAACTGTTATAAACTTCCACGACAGCAAAACATTCACGCAACGTGCCAATATGATTTATGAAAAGTCTACAACAGTGAATTCGGTTCACGGAAGTTGCTGTAGACTATGTGGGGATTATCTGACGAGATCTGACACATGTCTCTTGCCTTGGGCAAGCCACCCAGACCACTCTCCTTCTGTTGACACTCTTCAATTATTTCTATAGTCTGACAACAGAGACGAATGCACGACACTCATTCAATTGCAAAAATCTCATTACAAACTCCACTCCATCTATAATTGGTCTCATCGCGAGTTGTGTGAGCTTGTACACCAGCTATTCATTGTACAACAATGTATGGCTAAAATGTGTGGTCAAGTTTGCCACGGACGGAGGCATGCTGTCATAGGCAGCATGCCTATGACCCAATGACACTTTAAAGCTTCTAAAAGCACACAGACATATAATTCAGATATTTGTAGGGAGGGAGTAAGAACCTTGAACATGGCACCTTCTAGCACCTTAAGTGCTAGGACAAATAAACAAAGTTATTTGTGTAATACTGTTGCTATTCTTGATTAGCCCTTATTTTCCCATTATGTTCATCATCTTCATCACTACTACTAGTAGTATTATTATTGCTACTACAATGTCTGTAGAACAACAACTACATAGTTGTATCGTTCCAGACCACATTCATTATTCCCATCAGATTCCAAAAAGCAATTATTTTATGCCTAGAATCAAGCCATCCAAGATCCTGATAATTCATGACAATGAAACATTTGATGCTGGGGACAAAAAAAAGAAGACAACCGCGCAAAAAGAGTATTGTCATGATTCACGAGGATCCTGGATGGCTTGATTCAAGGCTTATAAATGGAATGGAAATATCTTGTGGAAAAATGAACGGGGTCTGGAACGATGGAACCAGAAAATAGCCACCACTCTCATGTACCTATACTTCAAGATGCAACAATAAACCTTGAACATTAAGTGGTTAGAGGGGAAATGACACACCAGAGAACTCTGAGTTCTAAGCTCTGTAGCCGGCAATCACAGTCTGTCAAGTGCCTGTTCATCGCGTGGCTATCATTTAAAGAGAGATCACCCACACATGGCGTTGTGGGTGATCACAAAAGCAGAGAGGTAAAAAAAAGAACGTGCCTCCTCATCACAGTCCCAGACAATGAAAGTCAAGTGTATACCCAAGATGATTTTCTCCACCGTCAGCACTGGCAGTTTAATGGAAAATGAGCAGGGGAGTCTCTTTATTAACTTAAAAAAGTAGTTTCCCACCCATGGATGTCAGATTTATACAACTGTATAAATCTGTATATGGATACGTGTTGGCTCAGGATATTGCACAATCATATCGCCCCGCTCCTGGAATGCCAACTTCTGTGAAAAAGGAATCTTTCAGGATGAAGGGAGACGGGAAGAGGCTGGACAGTGCTCAGTGTTGTGAAATGTTGTGATAAAAGCAGGTTAGCCAATGGAATAAAACTATACTAACCATTTTATGTTTCCGTACCGAGTGGACCTCTGACATAGACCTACTGCACATATAAATTGGAGCTACTATCATAAAAAACACATTGGAAATTAGGCTTTTTGCACCATTTGAAATAGTTTGGGGACACATATACTGTATATATACTGTAGTGGGATGTTTCCCAAAATAGTTTGGGGAAAAATGCTGCTAGTTGTCCGAAAGGTTACTGCAAAATCCAGAAAGATCACTACCTATGTGTTTCAAAAAGCTTTATACAGTACCAAGATCTAAGCTCGAATCTGTATGTATGTATGTAATGTATCTGCTACTTTGATACTTGTGTGACGCAGACTACGCACTAACGCAGTAGTATGATCAAGCATTCATTTTCGGAAAAAAAAACACACACACAGTTACGATATGGAGATAAGAGGCTTCTGCCTGACAGCAACAATGTATAGTTTACATGTAGCAACATCTAAAATGGCATAGATGCTTTCCTGGATTTAATGGGTAAAAGCTCCTTTGAATTGAATGCTGGCTGGCTTTTGTTCGGTTTCAATTAGCGTCCTCATGTCCACTCTGGTTCAGCATGCAGGCGGATTTCCGCTTGGCAGCACACTTGGCAAAACTCTAAACAGAACTTCGGCCTTGAGAACTAAACTCAAACGCTGCTGCTGCTCCTCCAAACAAAAGCCAAGTGATACATTTCCACTTGTATGGAACATTCCTTTAACATTGGAAAGGCAGTCTTTCAAATACATTTGACAATAGATATGTGCGCTGAAGTGAGCTCACTAGGTGGGAACTGCAAACTTCTGGTTCCATTAGCTGGAGAGTGAGAATAATGGCAATGCCTGACAAAGGCATGTCATACAAAAAGGAGCAATACAATCTGACAACCGTTCATTCTGAGAATACTTTATGGACCGACAATGCGCAGAACTAGTACTACTATCCGTTTGTCTGCTCCACACGCACAAGGCGTAGCGCGCCCACACACACACACACACACACACAATGCCAATGCACTTAGCTCTTGGATTGGGCATTCCTGCAATCTGCAGGCCTCTCACAACTGATTAGTGGACATTACCGAGGCTTCCAAATACGAACACAAGCCGTTTACATTTTTAACCAAACTTTATAATAGCATCCTTAAGATGGTGGTATTTAAGCACCGTGGTAATGAATGCCATTTCTAAAATGTTCACTTCTATACTGTCCTCAAAACTCCTCATCAACAACAACATCTGGTGAATTAGCTGTGACGCGCACACACACACACACACAGTTTCTCAATACACTATTGATATTAAAATAAATTGAACTTGAATTCATATCCATTTGAGCATGTGCCGTAACTACAAGTAAGTATTTGAGTAACTGTAATTAGTGCGTGCGTCAATGCGTGCGGACCAGTCATGAATGGGCCAACGTGTTCTGGGCCAACGAGGTGGCCTCGAAGAGAAAACAACAATCGTCAGAGAACTTCTCCTTACCTTTGAGGTCCAGGTTGCGGGCGCCATTGGAGTGCTGCGTGACGGTGCGTGAGTCGATCTTGAGCGTGTGGACGTTGTTGGCGTCCCGGGACACCACCACGTTGTGCCACTGGTTGTCGTTGAGCGGCTTGTCCGAGTTGCCCTTCATCAGCGACGGCCCGTTGCCAAGGTCAAAGACGTAATGGACGTAGCTGAGAAGAAAAAGCAGACGAGCGGGTAATCAGAACCCGGTATGCAAAGTATATACAGTAGGCATGCATGCGTTCATAATGAGACAACCAGTGAGTGGCAGTGGTTCAGGGGAAGAGTGGCCGGTAGAGCAGCTGGAGGTGAATCGCAAGGTTCCCAGTTCGATCCCAGGCTCCCCAGAGTTAGTGTCAACCCCTATTCCCGATGCTTTGCAGGTTGGTGCTTTGCATGGTTTCCTCCACCATCGGTGAATGCAATGCACACTATGTAAAGTGCTTTGGATAAAAGTGCTTTATACAAAATGCACCATTTACCAAGAGCAAGACAATGACATAATGGACGTGGCGGTGAAGAAAGCAGACAACAGGGTAATAATCAGAACCTGTGTATATGTAGCCTGCGTGGGATCAAAAACATTTTCTGGGTTTCTGGTCCGGTCGGAGCGGAAATAACTGTGTACTTTTGGTATAATCGTTTAGTTTAGCATAATAATGGATTGTTATTTCCCATTTATTATTCTGACTCATGGCGTGACTAGCGAGACTAAACTAATTGATTTGCATTGTGGGGAACAAAAACAACCCGACACCAACCGGAACACAGCTATTTTGTTCCCTCCTTTTTTGCTAAATAGGATCACACGGCTCAGTTTTAGAATGAATACCAAGCTTTCCTCTGCGGTGGGAAGCCTTGTGACACCAAGTTACTTACTATGTGTCTTTTGATAGGAGGGACATCTTCACATCTTTATCACCCACTTTAGATGTTCCTTTGTGAGAGACAGGGTGAGAGTGCCGTGACGATGCAGATTTCTTATTATTTCTATAATCTTTTCCCTCCATCTGGACGGTGATATCCGCTTATTCTGATCCTATCCCTCTGGATAAAGAGCATCTGCTAAATGCCAAAATGGTTAAAAATATATATAAATCTGGTCAAAATATCATTCGACTACATATTTTGGAACAAATCCTATTTTTTTTTATTATTCTATAAGACTTATTTCTTAAAGGAATTGTATGAGTTTATCCAATAGGATTGTTTGGTTCCCAAATCGTTATGTATTGTTTCTATATTGGAATATAATAGGCTAAATATATTAGATTTTTCTAATCGGCCTCTGACTTGACTGGGAATAAATAATCTACTCTATTCAACTTTACATGATAGGATTTATATTATTTATAAATAACATTGTGCTAACATTCATAAAAGTTGCATGTATGAATTATAATTATACTACAGTATAGACACTGTATGCTCCATATACATTAACACATTTATTCACCCCTTATTCAGACCCCCAGTTCAAAAGAAAAACACAAATACAATTGTCTGAATTTTGGTTTATAATGATTAATGATAGAACACAATTTTGGCCACTGGGCCAGCATGGTTCTCAAACTTTTTCATGTCAAGGACGCCCAAATTAACATAGGCCACGGACCCCCCTTTGAAAACATATATGCCAGGGACACCCATAGAGAAGAGTTTTATGGACCCGCATTTGGTTCCATTTGTTCACCGAGTTATTACAGACCATTTGGTTCCTAACTATCCATGTAGCTGCATGGGCCATTGGGGCGACCCCCTGGAACTCCCTCAAGGACCAGTGGGGGTCCCCGGACGGCCGGACCCCACTTTGAGAACCACTGAGGCTACTAGAACCTGACACAGCTAGCTAACACCGCCAGTGACTTTGATCTATCTATAGGCCTACTTTACCGCGTCGAAAATAGCCGATTTACAAGCTAACAGCGCGTCGTCGAGCTTGTAAAATCAATATTTTACAAGTGTTTATTTCGGAATATAAACACGGGAGGCGCGCACAAACACGCACGCATACACACACGCACGCGAGCAGCGCTTATTTCACAGAGACGCCAACCAAACTACTAAAATGCTAAATGTTTGTAGCATTAGCCCATTTGTTATTAAATAAGCTACATGCCTCACTGACCACTCGACCAGCGTGGACCTGGGGGGTGCTTAAAAAGAATACAATATTATAATATACTGGCTGTCTATAGTGCCTAATACTATACTAATGTCAAATAAAAATAGGAACTTTAAACAAGTATAGAAACCCACCTCTTGGGGACGCTGAAAAGGCGGCTATAGTTGTGTTGTGTTTACAGATGCTGACAAACAGGTGTTACTCATCTGACTCAATCAGGAGAAATGAAAAGTGCGCCACGCCACCTGCTGCCAGTCAGCGTATAGTGCAGTCTGGTCACACCGTTGTCACAGACAGTAGGCTACTGTGTGGTGGTGGATCACTCCGCATTATTTATTAGACCTATTAGAATTCCAGAGGAATTGTTTACAACAGTGCCTAATTTATTTGGAATTTGATTACGTGTGTATGGTTGTAGGCCTATTGCAGAGGGTGCCCACACTTTTTTTTAAACTTGAGAGCTACTTTAAAAATGACCAGCTCAACAAGATCTATGACTATAGCCTACCCACCACAAAGAATATTCTCAGATTCATTGCTGAAAATAGTTTTTTTTTTTTTAAATCACACTTGTGTGATACGTCAGCTAATGTGAATTGTTTATTTTTGTATTATCTTTAATTTTTTGTATAACTGTAAACACTCTTGACCCTTTTTTATGTTCATCAATCAAGTCACTTTAATTCAAGTGGCAGATGCCAAAAATGCTTTTATTTATTTATTTTAGTACTAAAGATATTAACAACTTGTGTACCCATATTTCATATTGGTATCCACAGTCAAGTAGGCTTCGCCCACATACTGTCCAATAGGAAGAACATGTATGTTTCAATAGGATTTCAATGATAGAGGTGACAGAAATGATTAGCAATTTTCAGAATAGGATTCTATAGATCGGAAAACTCTTACCGGATCAGACATTTTGAAAATCCTATGGGGGAAAAAAATCTAATTGCTGAAACGTATATAGGACTGAAGTGTGTATGTGTTGTAATAATAATACTAATGAACCAAATCTGCAAAGTAATATAGTAACAAAAGTTTTCAAATAATTGTAGTGGAGTACAATATTTGACTCCGATATGTAGTGGAATAGAAGTAAAGGTAGAATCATTTTACTAAAGTAAAAACATCAAAATGGTGCATTACTTGGGTAAATGTACTTTACACGAATGCTCTGCTCTCACTCTTGTGCTCTCTCTTTGCTTCATCTCATTGTTCCCCAGCTTACACCCCCCCCCCCCCCCCCCCCCTCTCTCTCTCTCTCTCATATGATGTTCTTTGAGGGAACAGCTTATGTCCTCACCTCAGCCATGGCTGCATGTACGTTATGGCACAGCTTCTGAGCTCCTCCTTTCTTTGCATGGCCGAGTTTCACATGTAAGCATTGAAACTCCTTTTGAACGAAAAGTGCCTTCCACCTTCCACAGGCAGACATGAAGTCACGGTTATTTGCTACACACAAAGAGGGAGCTTTTTTTTTCTCCACCCGTCTGGGGCTTGAGGCCATAGTAACTGTGCAATGCTGTTTGTTATGGACACCAGAAGGGAAACGAAAGAAAGATCGAAGACCAAAGACCACCTGGAGGCGTGCCGTTGAGAAGGAGAGACAAGAGGCAGGATGGAGGTCATGGACTGAAGTGAGGATGGCAGCAGCTGACCGTGAGAAGTGGAAGCGCTCTGTGAAGGCCTTATGTGCCACAAGGCACGAAGTGGATAGGTAACAGGTAACACAGGCTGTGTGTTATTCCAACTGTGTGTTTCCATTTCTTTATGTATGAAGCCTCTTGCAATTTGGGTGCAGACAGATGCTGTCCATGTTCTAGCGTATAACAGTGCCAAATTTAGAGGACAGTTTCCCAGTGGACACGTCAACAAAAAAGCGTTTTGCTCATATCTTCATTATGACCAGATTAATGGCGTTGCATGGCAAGTATGATAAAATGTTGGAATTTATTTCAGGTTAGCCGCACTGCTTTCGAGCTTTTATACATAACTTACCAATCACTTTGCAGGCCATGGTGATGAATTATATGCTCCCATTTTCATATTCATGTTCATCTGGGTTACAGACTGCGAGATGCACACCCAGGAGACCATTATGATGTACAAGGAATAAAATAACAGAAGTGAATAATTTTCCAACTTCTGCTTCTGACCAAATAACAACCTGGTGGTGCAGCTATCAACCAAGCTATAAAGCAAATTCACTGCTCACAGACCCAAATTAAAGGCACTTATGCCAAGTCCATTCATATGGACATTAAATCACTTCCTCACTTTAAAATCTCACTTTCTGAGGGATAAGTCCATCTCATCCTCAGACGTCCATCTCGCAAAGCTCTTAACAAAAGATGGCTAAGCTGATGGGAAACAGATACAGTATTCCCCAGTGATGGGTTGGGCAGCAGTCTTGTGCAATGAATCGTTCAATATTAGCTGTTGCTATATGAAGGAAGACAGAATTGAGTAGCCGGTTAGATTTAGAAAGCCTGCAGCAAAGAAGTACAATATACAAGAAATATATACAATATACTACATCAATCAATATTGTTTACATCTACCCAGGGGTGAGCTGATGGTACCGGACCTGCTAAGTAGCCCACTACTTATTGCTGTTGGTGTTCTGTCTGAAACAGAGTTGGATAACAGTGACTGATACATTCATGAATAATTCAATTACAGGGGTGACGTTTGCAAGGTAAATGCATAATTATAAGAGGAAGAAATAGAGTCCGCAGCACTGATAGGAAAAAACTCAGCTCCACTGGTTTATTGATTCAATGTTTCGATCACTGGGATCTTCTTCAGGAATCCCATAACTGAAATGCATTATTATGACAACACTAAAGTTTCCCCATTATGCAAGTAAATAGAATACATTTTGATTGATTGCAGTAGCCTATATTGTGGTGTTAATACTGTAAATAGGTCTACATTTAGGTTACATTTTTAGGTTGTGTCGCACGTGCGACATAGCCCCGTGCTAGTTAAAACATCCACAGCATGGGGCGCCCGCTGGCCTAGTGGTCCAGGCACATGCCACATATAGGCTCTGTCCTGACAGCGTGTTGCATGTTCGAGTCCCGTTCATGATGACCTTTGCTGCATGTCTCTCCCCTTCTCGCTCTTTCCTAACTATCAATAAAGGCAAAAAATGGAAAACAAATCCACAGCACACCCCTGCATCTACCTCAACAAGCCGTTGGAAGAGAATCCTGAACGCCGTGCACTCACCCTTTGACCAACTCCACGACAATGAAGTCGCTCCCGTCTCCGGAGTTGAACAGCATCAGGCCGTCGGGCGTGGTGGTCTTGAACTGGAAGAAGAGGTGCATGGACGCGTAGGCCTGCAGCGTGGCTAGCGCCAGGTAGCTGCCCTTCGTTCGAAACGTCACCGGATCGGCGATGATGTGGCGCATGCCGAAGCGGGCGTTCAGCTCGCAGTAGGAGATGTCTCCGTTCTTGCACTGGTCCAGGTACGGCAGGCCGTTGAAGGTCAGGCCCTGGAGGTGGCCGATGAAGTTGGACGGCACCACGGAGATGAAGCGCCGCTCCGTCATGATGCCCGTCTCGATGTTGTGAAACTCGAGGCGCGTGTGAGCGCCGGGCATCTGGCCTGACGGGTTGGAGGTGCATAAGAAATACAGCATTAAACATGTGTCATTATTGTTTTTTCCTGAGCATGCTTTCGGCTGGTTTGGAAATGACCTGGCACAATGTTGGGCCTCATGCAGAAACATTAATCTTAAATGTTTTACATTTCCTTTTAATTTTCTTTTAACTGAAAAACTTCAACTCCAGATGTGCCCACCTTTCCATCTTAATATCCACTAATTGAGTTGGGTGGCCTTCATTGGCCTTGTGCAGACTCGCTCATTGTCGACACATTATTATAATGTAAATCCATAATTGGTCAGGCTTTCCTATTACCTCCATCTTACATTTATAGTTTACGTTCAAATGATGACAACCTCTCAAAGCCCAAACCACACCAAAGGGTCGAGATGGGACGTGACGTTTTTTTAAGGTCAACCACACCAATGCAACAGACTCATTGAGTTGCATTGGTGTGGTTTCTCCCTAGATTAGGAGCTACGAGCCTTTCTTTCTGAGCCGTGAACAAGGAAGTGAACGGCAGCGCGCAATGCGCAAACGTCCTACGGTCTTAATGTGTTAAAGCCTTTGTGTGCGCTCATGCTACCTGGCACCTACAGACAGGCAAAGATAGAGTGAGATTATATTGGAAATTGCAATTGCTTCAATAACCTGTTTTGTGAGCTAATGTTTAATCATGTCTTGTGTCATCTACTACCCAATAATTGGTTGCTTTTCATGTTTTTATTTTTTGTATTTTTGTGTTGTGTTGTTCATAGATATTTTATCTCACAGGATTTTACCTGGAATAAATAAAGGGAAATCCCATTGATTTTTAAAAGATATATTCTACCCACTACACGATGCAACACACCGTCTGCATAACCTCAAACAAGTATTAATGGAGTAACCATTTAGCTAATAATCTCGCAACAATAATCATATGCAACCTGTATTGTATTACATTCCATGGCATCATGCATCATATAATGCTGTGGGGTAATATACAATAATTTGCAATGTGATTACAATCTAAGTGGTTATAATACAGGAAAATAAGATGACGCTAATGTCCATAATGTGCTTATGATCTCTTAAAAGTGCAGCTCTAGCTCCTCGATTAGTACACAGTGATCCGCGTTTATGAATTAATTACGTTATTGCGTGGAAAACGCAGTTGGAGCAGGTTTTCATTCGTTTCTTGTGAGGAAGTTAACACAATTAGAATGTTGTATTACATGCATTGTGGAGTATAGGAGGTGTGCATGCAGTAATGAGTTTGGTGAGCTGCCTCAGCCTATAGCTGGTTAGACCCGCGAGGACTCCTGCGGCAATTTCCAAGCTAATTTTATTTTTATTTCCTTTCTTTTCTCCACTGCATAACCCTTTTGAGAAACCGGCGAGAGCCATGGCTGCTCCCAGTTCCCATGCGACTTAACGGGTTCATTTCTCTCTCTTTCTTTCCCACTCACGTATCTCTCAACACCTTGCTCTCTCTCTCACCTTCCCGCTCATCCCTTGGCCTTCGGTTATGTTTGCCTGCGGCCTGAATGTGCTGAGCTCTCCAAACACCACTTTCTCTTTTGACCTTTATACCGCATGCTGTTGCTCATATTGTCTTGGTTGGGACGTATGTGTGAGCTGGCGTCAGGCGGCGTCTATCTCTGCACACAGCCGCTTGATGTTTGGGCCGGCTGAGTAACACTACGCAGCTTGTGTTTCCTTGACAGAGCCTCTGTGTTGTTAGCTCCTCTTTCTGGAACTGTCTTCCCATAGTAGTTAAAATGACAAAAAAGAAAAGTAAAGAAACCCGCAGGGCTAGTGGATAGTTTTAAAACGCTATTAAAACTCACTTGTTTTGCCTTGAATTTATCTTGTGCTTGACTTTTTAATGTTTTTCATATTATTTTTATTGAGTTTATTTCAGTTTTCTTTTCTTTTTTTCGTTTATTGTTTCTATTAATATAAGGTTGCATTTGTAACTCTTGTTTTGAAAGACGCTTTATTAAATAAAGTTTGCAAAAACAACAATGCAATGTATTTATTTGCCGTTTCATGGCACCAAGAAGCTATTCGTTCCATGAGGCTACAGACTGTAGTCAAATAACCCCCTTGAGTCTGAGAGTGTTCAAATGGAACCAAATGAACCCTTACAGGTCAATTTGGCTCCATTTGTACACTCTGAGTTAAGGGGTACTTGCAAATAAAACATTTGATAACCACTAGTACTAATATGCCATAGTGTCGTCATAAATGACCGTGTACGGACATATTGGTGATCCCTGCTCTGAAGGCAATCACTAGTCTCGCATAGCCAGAAAACTAATGCTATAGAGCCTGGAACGATGCCTCCCAAAATCAAAGTAATCCGTTTGTCATTTCAGTTCACAAAAATATATTAAAATATATCTTTAGAGCTTATTTATTTTATTTCCATTTCTGCTAAGCATACAAGCTACGTATATATGCTTAGTCTTGTATCTGTGGGGATTTCCTAGATTTAAATGACTATGTAAAAATGGATATGTTTTGCCAAAGGGACTTTTGTTGTGGCAGATTTTATTTGTCAAGCTTGGGAAAGAAGACAGAGTACTCTGTATAAATCTGAGGTATAATATAATTAATTATGTAATGTAAACATGCTGTAAATGCATGAATTATGTAATGTAAACATGCTGTAAATGCAATTGTGAAATGGTGTCTTATAAACCCATGAGGGTTGGGCACATTGTGTGCAGGACACGGAAATAAATAAATCATCAATCATCTTAGATGATTTCTATTTACATTAGGATAAAAGTCCCGGAAAAGACACGCTGTGATTGGCCAGTAGTCACTTGAGTGGCATTCGAGAGCCCGAGGAGACGCATATGATTGACGTCACTTTGGCAGCAACGCTGCGTGCCTTCAGCAGCACTCACGCTTGACTTCCTGTCTTCAATGGAGACACGTCTCTCCAATGAACTGCAGCGGCCAATGAGGCATCTATTTTATTTTTTATTTCTATGCTCCAGACTGTATGAGAGAAGCATTTGAACATCACGAGAGGCAAAAGTCTGGCAACGCGAGACTGTATGCAATCACTGACCTTCCACGGTGACGTTGTCCACAGAGAGCTGCAGGTTCTTTCCTCGCCGCACCACCTTCACCGTGTGCCACTCGTTGTCGTTGAGCTTCTGCCCCGCAAACAGCGTCTCGGGCCCTTTACCTGCGACGTGGGGCGAGGGGGGGGGGGGGGGGAGAGTCAGGTCATTCAGCCGGCCCCCGGCAGGCAGACAGCGCTCCCTCACAAGTCACAACCAAGAAGCATGCGCTCACCGCGAGCAGAGAGCTAAATATCGCTGACAGCTAGCGGCACTGGTAGGAGGAAACCTGCATGTTTGCGTGGACTCAAGTGGACTCACACGCCACGCACACAAACATACACAACCATTCATTCACCATAATGTGAAACCAGTGAGAACAATATATATGGAGGAGTCAAGCATTCGATCTCAATTCGCTCATTCGCTCTTCAAACTTCACTAGGCTACAGTGTTCCGGCTAGGATGCCGCCGGCGACAGAAACGGAAATAATCTGTAATCGAGTGAGTGGGCATGTCAATGCAGACAGCCAAAGACAGCTGGCAAAATCTATGTTCTAACGATACATTTTTTGCAATTGATGTCTCTATTCAGTGTGTGGAGGAAACAACGAGGGGGGCCTACAAGTGGGAAAGTCGATGAGCAAGACCAGACAGTTTAACTGCTGTACACACCTCTCTCTCACTGCTATGTTGTCTCCAATCTGCAACGGAGAGAGCCTCAGTTGGATGAGATGAGGCATATGGTGCTACTTTCTTTTTTTGGAGAGAGCCGACTATTTATAAGTTGCCAATGACGCACTTATCACACCAAAATGTGAGCGAATCTGAGAGGGGGAGAGAGAGAGAGAGGGAGAGAGATGTGCTCTATTTTCGCTAGATGAACTATTCAAAAATGTTTTTCAAAATAGTAAAAAAAAACAAAAAGGCAAAGTAGTTTAGGGATAAAGGGGTTCAGCACTGACGGAAATAGGGCCCAGAGAGACAGAGAGGATTCTGGTGAGGGAAACAGGAACCGAACGGTGACTTTAAATTTGCCATGCCGAGGCATGGACATAATTGAAGTGTCATGGATGGCGTTTGTCAACTGAGGAACATGCCCTCCTCCGTTGGAGGAAGACAAAAAAAAGGAGGTGGTTAATTCAGCCTTTGACCAACCATACACCTCAAACGCCGGGAGCCATGCAGCAGGCCTGCGTGTACGCAGTGGGCGTGGGGGGAGCTAGTGTCAGGGCACGAAACAGAACATAACAGTGATTAAAGCAGAAGGAAGGCTCTGTAAACAACACCTTCGTAACGGGAGGCTTTGAAACCGTTGCCAGGGGCCAACGACCACAATAGCCCATATAGCGCCAGAGGAGATGGACTCATGCGGGTGAGCGATGATGCTTGTGGCTGGTAAATAAAGGAACCCCCGGGGGGCAAAAGGCCACCGGCGCCGCTAACACGATTAGCACTGACGTCTGGTTTATTAGAGATTTAATATTAGGAATTCTCCTACACTATAGTGGGCCTGGAGGCGGCTGCCAGGTTAGCTATAGCTACAGCCCACTGGCCGGAAGGCTCCTCAGATGATGAAGTGCACCACGGCGAAATACGATTGTCCCAGCTGCACTCCCGGTTGCGCACAAAATGATTTAGTTTGGAGGGAAAAAGGTTCCATCAATTGATGGCCTGGCACGTGTGCACGGCACGCTGGAGAATTGTTTTCGCATTTACTCTTGTTACCTTGCCCCCCCCACCCCAACCTTTTTTTCCTTTTTTGTCTCCAGCCACATGAAATTGGATAGAGAGACTTTTAATCACAGCATGTGTGAAGTAAATATAAAGGAAAAGGCTGCAATGTTTGCTGCAAAGCCAGAGGGGAAGGGGGGCGTTTATAGTGAAAATGAAAGTTGGCTGTCATGGAGGACAGGTTGAAACTGATAGAAAGAACAACGTTAGACGGAGAGAGAGAGAGGGATGAGGCCTGGATGGAACAGAGGGAAGCTAAAGAAAAAAAAGGGCTACCGGTAGTTACATGTAGAGTTCGTGCAATGTGCAAGTGTATTTATATGTGAATGCATAGTTTTTATTTATGTACTGAATATGGATTTACAGTATATGCATTTGAGTTCATACAGTATGTGTAATAGTGCTGTCAAAAGATTAACAACAATTAATCACATGGCTCAGTGTTTATTGCCATTTTTGCCAGTTGCAGACCCAAGTCTAAAGTATGCAGACTCAGGTAAATGGCGCATTTATATAGCACCTTATTCATCCTTTATACATGCTCCTATTCACACACACACACACACACACACACACACACACACACACACACACACACACACACACACTCACACACCAATGACAGAGGAAACCATGCAAGGTGCCAACCTGCACATCGGGAGCAATTAGGGGTTCAGAGTCTTGCTCAAGGACACTGTCACACTAACTCTGGGGGAGCCCGCAGGGATCGAACTGGGAACATTGGAGTTCCCATCGGGCCACTCTATACCCCTGAGCCACCAGATGTGCTCATCGTCGGGTATTAAACTATAGTTCAAGTGTGTAAGAAGTGACCCGTATGGGGTCCATAGGGTACGTTCCCACAGTTGAATTTTGAACTTTGGATGTCACTCCGTTAAATAACCTGAGCGCGACCCCGGCTGCATGGCTGATATATAGGAGCGCAGGAAGGAGGTCCCAGTGCATGCTGTGCAAAATGCAATGAAAATACAATCCCAAGGGAGGCGAGGTCCATGTAATATGTATTCGGCTATAGTCACAAGGGCCACCGGCAGAGGCACGCGAGCAGAGGAGTCATACTGAGGTCCATTAAGGACATAATGGCACTGACGATAGGGAGTCTAAGGATGTATGCTCTCCTCCGGACAGTGATAATGGAGAGGCCTTTAGGCGGGAGCTGCTGTGCAAGGTGCAACACGGGACCCATTTGGTTCAAGGGCCTCAGAATGTGATGCATAATAATAACGCAATTTAAGCAATTTAGCAGACGCTATTATCCGGAGGGACTTATTTACAATAAATAATGTAATGTCACTAATAATCACATGATTCACATACAATGAATGCAAACAATTACAAAACAATATACCGTACTCTCATAAAAAAGGGGAGATCCAGTCATACCAACACCTCTCACGGAAGACAGTTGACTGGCCCTTAAATAGGCTATCCGCTGATATATTATTATTATATCACAACACATAATGTTATATCATTTAACTAAATGGCGTTATGTCTGACTTTGGACAAGTGGAAAAGTTAAACATGCAGAGTGACGCATTACCAGGTGATCACCTGCTTGTATCTCTTTTCTTCAATAGTGAAAATAGCTGACCTGTACACTACTCAAATATTCACATAATGTCCAAATAGTGGTGCCACTTTGAAAGTGTTGGAAGTACAGTATACAGTCACTGACAACATTGCAAGGTCAGGAGCAGTAGAGTATAAGTGCCAACATTTTGTCAGACAACAGCAGCCATATAGCTTTAGAAGACATAGGAGAACAAAGATAATTATGGTGGAATGGGAATTTTGGCAAGCGAGTGAACCGTACGTACTCCCGGCATCAGATCATAATGTCATAATGTGTTTAAATAGTAACGATCGGTGCCAATCTGCATATTTCGAATGAACACAGCAAACAAGAGCCGGCAGTCCACTCCAGTGTTAAATGAGCCTGTATAATAAAGCCCTTAAGACCATCTCATCTCTGTAGAAACAAGTGCAGGGAACGAAGTGCATGCTCATTAATAAAATAAAGAGCCAGCAATTATTAAAATGCAATTAATTCTCGCTGCACAGCAGCTTGCACCCTTCTCTCTTTGACACTGTGTGAAATCAGTGGGCAGAAAGGCCTGTGATCACACGCACAAAAGCAATACCTTCATCTATTCCCTTCCCTTTCACTCCCTCATCTTCTCTCCCTCTCTGTCAGATTCCCCCCTCGTGTGCCAACACATCACACGTGGTGGTCGCCGATGGTTTTCCTTTTTATCTGGTGTTAAAAATAGCCGCATTGGAGAGAGAGACCCACGTGCACATTATTATCCCCGGTGGCGTGCATTATGCATCGACGAGGTGTGTGTGATGTTTGCAGACTCTTGCATAATTTTCCGACAGCCATCCATCATTGGTTCGCCGTGTTCTGTATGTAAACAACCCTCGATTAATGCACTGGGATCAATTCGACACCAAGGCGTCAGGCAGTCAGTGGCAAACCGGTTGCCGCAATTAGTCACCGGTTGTGCTGTGTGGCTGGTTTGTCGAGCATTGATATATTGACACTAATCACTCTTGAGAAAAAGACTGCGTGCGTGAACGTCAAATCGACGCTTAGCAATGAAGATGACATCTTCCTCTTGAAGGATTAGGTGAGAGCGTTTTCCATCTCATGCGCAACCGTCAGTGGCACCACAGAGCGTTCCGCTGAGTTCTGACCTATTTAAATGGACTCCCTGTCTCTTCTTTCATGTCAACAATTGTCCCCAGAGTAGACACCTCGATGGCTCGCCGGCACAGCACGGCCTTAAGTAAACAGAGGGACGCGGAGCATGAAATCACTAAATCAGGCCCCGCAGGCGACCCGCGGCAGTGTGAAAAACTGGAGCGCGACACACCGTGGCCCCGATGACACACCAACGCTGCTCTGAACCAGCAGCCCCGCCCGCCGATCATCATCCTGCCGAGTCGTATACCGTCACGAGAAATAATTAGTATTCAGTGGTGGAAAAAGTAAAAAAACAAAGTAATTATCAATAATGCAATGCTGTATACATTACAAACACTCGTTTTACTAAGTAAAAGTCTGGTATTCCAAATTCACTCGAGTGAAAGTACAAAAGTATTGGCATCAAAATATACTGGTATATACGAAGCTCTGGAGTGGCCATGGTGAGAAAAATATTTTTTCTCGACCGGTCAAGATAATAGAATAGAATAGAATATCGATATAATAAAAGTCATTTTGGGGGTGAACAATCCCTTTAAAGTACCAAAAGTAAAATTACTCATTAAGCAGAATTATGTCAGAATTATTTCAGTTATCATACAGTACAGTATGTCTAAAATGTATACACATTTGAAAATAGATGTACAAGCTCACAACAAGTTGCATTTCGACACGTGAGCTTGTAGAAAGCTTTCAAATAATCGTAGTGGAGTTAAAAGTACAATATAGCCGGAGGAGGGTGGGCGTTGTGCCAGCGCAGAGTTCAGAGGTGACTGCGGGTGCGTGAGTTCACTGTGTTGGTGAGTCAGAGGCACAGTCAGAGCTAGTTTTCGGGGTCAATCCGGTCGACGGCTGGGACGGCGAGAGCTGATGTAGCCATGCTCATGTACATATAAACATAGACACCCTTTCCGGCTCTGGAGCGTACAGTATGTGCTCAAGGGAGGGAAAAACGTTCCCAAGATTCCTTGTGAAGCCCCGCGGAAGCATGCGTGTGAGTCACAGAGCGCATGTCCGGGTCTGTAAGTCCCGGAAAAGATGCGCTGTGATTGGCCAGTAATCACTTGAGTGGCAGCGTGACGCAATGTGCCTTCCACACTTCCGGCGTACTTCCTCCCCCAGTGTAAATTCTTCCGGTCCTCCTTCAACACACATCGCTCCAACGAACTGCAGCGGCCAATGAGGCATCATGCCACACTCCACTGCACTGAACTGGAGGCAGACTCTGAGGTAATTTGGGGGAGTTTTAAGCAATATGCCTTTGATTACCCCAGAGTTTACAGTAAAACGCTAATGCTAATTCAAAGATGAAGACAAATGGGCTGGTACAGACTGGGACCCATGCACACTGCGGCAGAGTGGGACGGGACAGAGAAGAGACAATCGCTGGCACGGAGTGTGTTCTCTGCATCAATGCCCTCGATATGCCACTTTGGCTTTTCTTGATTTGAACATTGACTAAGCTAAACGCGCGAGCGCGGGCGCGGGCGTTAGTTGAGCTCCATAACTGCAATGCGAGAACTCCTTTTTTTAACAACTACTGTAGATACCGCTTCTGTTCCAATGAGGTGTGACAGAATGTGCCATCTCTAAGTGTGGGGACATGGTGGTTGTATAGCCTCCATGCAGTGCAGACTGGCTGATTCAGGCTCCATATACAGCAGAGAACGCAATTATCAGCAGCTTACGCTCAGGAATTTTTGAGGTTGGAAGCTTCTGTGACCCAATAAACATTGAGATGCACGCTTGCGAGTGTGCGCATGCACACACGTGCACACATACACACACGCGCGCGTGCGCGCACACACGCACACAGAAAAATGCATACAAGCACATACTGTATGCACAGGGGGGAGAAACTGGATCGCAGTCCAATTATAATGGACTCTCTAGACCAGGGGTTCTCAACCTGGGGGTCACGACCCCTCAGAGGGTGGCCAAATTAGTTTGGGGAGTCCCCAGATTATAAAAAAAGGAAATTAAGAGATTATACATAGTACACATAGTACATTTACATGCATAAACTTTAAACCAATTAGCCTGTGTCTGGTTTCAGTCTTTTCTCTAGTATTAAGGTTAGTGTAGCGGTGAATTTGTATTAGGGGTGGAGGGCGGGGTTCGCGAGACAAGGCCAAACAATAAACCCCTGCTCTAGACAAAATCCCCCCCCTTCCCCCTCTTTAATCTCAGCAGTGCCACCCTGAGGTGAGTGGTGGCAGGACACTTTTCAAGGAGGGATGAGCGAAACACTGCAACAGAGACACAGAGAGAGGACTGCTAACCACGGGATATCACATGATGTGATGTGGATACTGTATGTATTAGAGTCTGTCTGTACTGGATACTGTATCTGAAAAAGACAAGTGATGCTAATGCTTGCTGACTGACAGCGATCCTTGAAGCATGCTATTTCTATCTTGAAGCATCCTATTTGAATCTACATCAGACAGACAGACAGACAGACAGACAATGTGAGAGTATCTCTATATCTAAAGTGTTGTTTAAAGTGTGTCTGTGTGCATATCAGCATGGGCATATGGTATAATCAAAATGGAGTGGTGCGTGCGTGCAAGCGGTCCAATAACGACCCAATTGCCAGAGGAAACGTTGTCACTGTACAATTCTCCAGAAACGTACAATGACAACATTTCTGCACCACAAAAATGTAACATTTTAGGTGCGTTGCATTTCAACAATTAGGTTTATTAGGTTTATGGCTTAAGATTTGGAATTAAGGTTAAGTTCAGGTATTGTTTTGTTTTTTTCAGGTTAGGCGTAGGGTTAAGATTAGGTTTAGGCATATTTTTTGGGTGGTCAGACCAAGGATCAGATGGAGGGATCGCATCGACTCACTGGCCTTGGAACGCCTCGGGATCTCCCAGGAGGAAGCCCCCACAACCCGACTACGGATAAGTAGTTGAAGATGGATGGATCGATATATGCAGCGTAAAAGCGACCACCGATGTATTCTCATCTGCGGATGTTCACATGCATTAATTTTAATTAATTAATGCATTAATTTGCGTTCATGATTATAAGGCCAAAGGCAGCTCACTAGCTATGAATTAATCTTGACACACACACACACACACACACACACACACAGCCGTTTGCTGCGTGAGAAAATGTAAATGATCTCTCTTGCATTACCCTTCTGGCTCCCTCTGACACAAATACATGCGCACCTCCTACACCCCACTGCAAGACGTGCCCAATAAACGTGTGCACGCACCGGCATGCCCGCCCACTCTCATGCACACATTTGCAGTGATGAAAGGCATAAACAGAGAAAGGAACAGTCAACCCGGACTCTAGTAAAGTGACTTGACTGAGCCATGCAGAGCATGGTGGTCTGTGTTCTGTGTGCACTGCACAGGCTTTCAACATAGCCTGCCAGGGAGGGGCAATTGGAAAGGAGATAGAAATGGGGCGAAGAAACAAGCAGTCAATTGAAAAAAAATATAGCTGACAGTTTCATGATAATAGCAGACAATGTGGTTGCTAATCTGATGTACTAACCTGGCGCCCCCATTTTGTTGAGCA
This sequence comes from Protomyctophum bolini, assembly GCF_963924005.1. Classification (NCBI taxonomy): domain Eukaryota; kingdom Metazoa; phylum Chordata; class Actinopteri; order Myctophiformes; family Myctophidae; genus Protomyctophum; species Protomyctophum bolini. Next base: position 11,764,350 of record NC_137881.1, read on the forward strand.
TGTCGTTATTACATTATGGCACAATGAAAGGACAGATCAGCGTCAATTAAACGTCAGTGTCGAGTTTAGCTAGAAGTTACAATATGGATGAGACGATAGAGCAGGGGTGGACAACTATGACGATGGCGAGGGACAATATATTTCCACACTCACTCCAGAGGGCCACAGTGCATATTACTGTCGTAGCAAAAATAGCTGATCTACAAGCTCAAAACACGTTGCAATGCGACGTGTTTTGAGCTTGTAGATCAGCTATTTTTGCTATATTTGAATTGAAAACCTGAATATTGTTTTGCTATTTTTGAATTGGAATCCTGCAAAGTAACCTTTTTATTGAATTTCAAATGCATTTAGTTATAGTTATGTTAACTTTATGAACTGTTAACATATACATTGGACACAAAAAGACATTTAATACTAGTCATTAAGTAATTAAAGCGGGTTTGGAATTGTAACAGCTGAAATCAAATACTTTAAGTGAAGGTGGCATGTGGCCCCCGGGCCGCCAGTTGCCCACCCTTGCGATAGAGTGACAGGAGGTTACATTAAGTGTTAATAATACAGTGTGTGTGTGTGTGTGTGTGTGTGGCCACTGAACCTCTGGAAAAGGATGACGCATCTCAAGGAGTTTATCCTAATACAGAAACTGAACTGTAGCCACAGGTACGTACATCTGTCACTGAAGCTCACAGGTGTGCTTTCTTTCAACGTGTGTCTTCATTTGTGTAAATAATTATCATTTCACTCCAGGATAATGTGTTTGAACCATCTGCATGGGAAAGATGTGCAAGTGAGTAATACTATTCACACAAAATACATTTGCGCACGCACTCGCACACAGGTTAACACTGCGATTTTTGCCATATGGTAAGTTAACAAACATTTAATATGTTGCAGGTGCAACATAATTACACTTTGCAACTCAATTCTCAACAAATAATGCATCTATAAGTGTATTGTCTATTAACAGCATGGCTTCCCTATGTGAATATCTGACATGTGATAATTAAGCACATCAATTGACATCGACGTCTTGCTGATGGTGTCAAATCATGTGAGGAGTGGACCCCCCTGGGGGTGCCGACGCACAGTTTTAGAACCACTGTGCTACGACAGTGGCCGTGCTGTGCTGTGATTTAAGGGAGGTGTTTCCGTTTAATTTCATTTGTATAGTAGAGCAACCTCTCCCCAAGGGGTCTGTGACTCTGTGTACCTCACAGCAAGTCATAACAACCAAAACACAGTAGCAGAGGAACACGGTAAAATGTGCCAGCACTGCAGCACACATGGTCAAACAAATGACCACACGGTAGGGCAAAGCTGAAATAAAAACCACAGGGTAAGAAGAGGTGGCCATGACAGTCTGCATCTCTAAAAGCTGGAGGTAGAGTGTTCTAGAGACAGGATGTGTGAATGTGAATCTCTTGTATTATTATATTATATTTTATTACATGGCTTGGTTGAATGCTTGATTCTGATTGGCCAATCGCTGAATTCAGCGGTGTGTTATTTATTGATAACTCTGCTCTATAACAGGCCTAATCAAAGCCTCAGAGCACCGGCTGCGCTGCTTGGGTTTTATGCTGTACCCAACATGACAGCCATGTCATTTAACTAAAAAACATGCTTTCAAGAATGTTTTTGAAAACATTTGAAGCGAGAAATGCAGGAAACCGAAAAATGTATTCTATTTATCAACTCACTGTGTTGCAGCTTGGCAGACGGCCAGCACAACACTTTATGGTAATGATTTGAAAGACAAGTATTCCATGAGCAAGGAAATACCTTGTTTTGTTGTTACTTCTGTTCTGGGTCAATATTTATTAATAAAGTAGCCGTGTAATAAGCAGGATAATGTACGATGCGGCTATAGTTGTTTCACAATAATGCCCTTCAGAATGATTAAACACCTCGACTTTGTCTCTGTGTTAAAACATCTTGTCGGGTCAGTATTTTTCAACAACTACCGCCGCGTCACACATTATATATCCCTTGCATATTTGTATTACCTTACCGGCATAATTATGTTTATTTGCGACCGTAGGAAAACCTGCATTCCGCATCAGTCTGTCCATCCATCCGTCACGCCTTTGACACGCTACATATATGGCCATCAGTCTGTCATGCCTCGTGAGTCGTGACACACTCCATACATGGCCGTCTCCATATATGAAGATCATATCAAACCTGCATCTCCCGTCTGTCACGCCTCATGGCACGCTACATATATGGCCAATACAGAATTAATTCCATATGTTGATCTGACCTCATCAAATCCTGTACACTCAAGACACGCGCCATATATGGCCACAGCACTGACCTCATCAAACACTGGATAGCCAGTATGCAGGTAGAAAACTGCATCATCACCTAGATCTGCATATGGAGCCGGCAAGCTACTCTACATCTGACCTCACGGTTAAACTGTACCGTATTAAGAAGCTGTTGATTCAGCACTCGCCCTCAGGGCGTCTTTACTGGTAGGTGTTATGTACGTGATCGTGTGCTCTTTCCCATGACCGCAGAGAGTACAGCACTTATCCAGACGCCTATAGATGTACCGCCCTCGCAAATAAATACTGTAGAACATCCCAGCTGGCGTTTCCTGCATGCAGTGGGAGGCTGTGCATGTGTGTGCCCGCATATGTTTGTGAGGCTGTGCATGTGTGTGCCCGCATATGTTTGTGAGGCTGTGCATGTGTGTGCCCGCATATGTTTGTGAGGCTGTGCATGTGTGTGCCCGCATATGTTTGTGAGGCTGTGCATGTGTGTGCCCGCGTTTGTTTGTGAGGCTGTGCATGTGTGTGCCCGCATATGTTTGTGAGGATGTGCATGTGTGTGCCCGCGTTTGTTTGTGAGGCTGTGCATGTGTGTGCCCACGTTTGTTTGTGAGGCTGTGCATGTGCACAGTCTTGCTAGAATTTCAATACAACACTGGAACAGAGAGAGAGAGAGAGAGAGAGAGAGAGATACAAACGCAGTGTCAGCAGTACTCCCTTTATCCCCCCACACTGGAAGTGGCACAGGAACCTCCACTCGGCACCACAGGGTGCCTCCCTGGCCCGTGGTTGTGCGTGGGCGGGTGCTGTGCTGCATGGCTAATGGAGGACGATAGGATAGGAGTGCATTACTAATAGCACAATGCATACACACACAATGATATACGGAGTTACGGGCACGCCCTGCCGGACCACCACTCGCCTTGCGTATAGGTATATTTGACAGTGGTGGAAAGTACATATACGGTACGTACTTACTGTTACTTAACACTTTTTATGCCCATTTTCAAAATAAAGGCGCTAGAGTGCCCAGCAGATGAGCGAGAGTTTACTCTGAAAAGCCCCGCCTACCATTTCCCCCCTAAACCTGGGCGGTATAATGATCCATTAATACATCACGCTAATAAGTCTGATCTCTCTATAGAACCGTTAAAGGACCACTTCACCACTTTTCAACCTATCTTCATATACTAGTCCTCACTAATAATCATGATAAAATGTCTACCATTTTTTTCTGTGTCTCATAGGAGGACTGTGGGCAGTTCAGAAACCCATCCACCAGTGACATCATCGATGGGGAATCCAAGCTATTAGAAACTGCAGGCTTTCTAGTCCTGAAAAGTTGCAATGCGAAAATGGAAGCCATCGTTCTCACGATAATAAAAATCTTAACATTTTTGTAAAAAATATGGTTTAAAAAAGAATCTGCCTAAAAATGTCACTGGTGGACGGGTTTCTGAACTGCCCACAGTCCTCTATGAGAAGCAGAAAATGGTGCCATTTTATCATGATTATTAGTGAGGACCAATTATATGAAGATGGGTTGAAAAGTGGTGAAGTGGCCCTTTAATATTCCATAACGAGATGCATCAGCATTCTGATCAAAACCATGCAGGTCCATGGTTTTGATCAGAACGCAGATTCATAGATTCAGAGATAATAGCAACTTTTGTCGGCCGGTAAACGAGGAAGTGAACGGCTGCACGCATGCGCAAAACATGCATCCGTGAGCTCTGTGCAAGGCGTTGCCTATAGCGTTGCCTAGCATCTCCAGACATTCTGCATAATAAGTACTTTTAGTATTGTTACTTTAAGTACATTTTGATGGCAATACTTTTGTAATTTTACTCAAGCACATTTTCTCTTCGTAAGTGAAAGTATTATTAATACTTTTAGTTAAGCAAAACTTAACTAAAAGTACTTTTCCCACCACTGCATTCAGGAGTGCAATAATGTGCTCGTTATCGCAGTTAGGTTCTCGTGTCTGTGCGCGTGTCGCTCTACCAGTGAATCTGCATGCCAACGCCGCGCCGCTCCCCCCCCCCCCGTCTCCCTCTCTAGTGCCATCTGTGCTCCCTGGCATGGCTCCTTTGAGGCGGTAATGAAGAGGAACGCTCTCCTTTCCTCTCCTCTCTTCTCCCACTCTATCATCGCCTCATACCTCCCTCCCTTTGCTCCCTTACTCCCTCTATCTCGCTCTCTCTTTAACCACCCTTATCCCTTCATCACTCTCTCTTTAGCCTCACTTGTGCCTGTTGTGCTGCCAAGTATACCGACTATAAACGATCACAAAGGCCGCTGTATATATGCGGCCACACACAAGCAGTCTGTCCCACACGTATACAGTGCATGCAGCGTACCTTTCCGACTCTTAAGTCGCTCGACTGGCTATTGATTCTCTCGACGGGGCCTCGCAGCGTGTGGCCTCTTTGCTCAAACGCTCACCGCCCACCCAAATTAACAAATCCCATAAACACGGCACACATCTCATCTCTGCAGCGATATGGACCCCCGTGGAGTTGTGAGATGCTATACACGCCATGTGCGTGCACAAACACCCACACACACACACGCAGGCAGGCACACACACACGAGAAAGCATTGTTTTCACCAGAAACCAACAGACACATGCAGAAGCACTTCACCACCTCTCTCTGGACCTTTTTGGGAGAACAGCAAATGTTGAGGGTTATGGATGCTGGGCTTATGCGTCCCCAGCCTCCCCCACCGCTCTATGCCCTTTGTCATGGCGTCTGTCCGTGCCCACTTGTCGGGGTGGCTGCTCTCCTGGGCCTTTCCCCTCTGAGCTATAGCCTGCTGTGCTGACGACCAGATGGGCCGGTTCGGCATGGCGTCACACCAGCTGACATAAACGGCACTTCAACGGGCCGCGGGCCTCCAAGTCCACCGCGGCTATTATACTGCACGCGCATGGGAGCAATATACCGCCATTACACAGACCACACTGGACTACAGATGATGTAAACACCATATGCAGACGCACGCGCACACCCTGCACTTTAACATACACGTGCCTGCACTGCCTGCTGTCCACCAGACGGCAATCAGGGCACTTACATGCTACATGCATCAACACACACACACACACACACACACACGCACGCACGCACGCACACACACACACACACACACACACACACACACACACACACACACACACACACACACACACACACACACACACACACACACACACACACACACACACACACACACACACACACACACACACACACACACACACACACACACACACACACACACACACACACACACACACACACACACACACACACACACACACACACACACACACACACACACACACACACACACACACACACACACACACACACACACACACACACACACACACACACACACACACACACAGTTTGCTGCATGGGCAGGGATGATGGTGTCGGTTAGGGAGGTTAATAGCTGTTTGCTCCTCTCAACCTTCACACTTGATTACTCCCCTCTAGTCTACTAGTCTGTCTGGATATGGCAGGGAGACAGACCCCACCTCCACCCTACTATAGCTGTGTGTTTGGATGGCAGGGACGCACACAGACAGCTGTGTTAACCACGTCCATCCATCCATCTTCAGTCGCTTATCAGTACTCCGGTCACGGGGGCAACAGCTCCACCAGAGAGCTCCAGACTTCCCTCTCCAGAGCAACATTAGAGTAAGCTCCTCCTGGAGGATCCCGAGGCGTTCCAAGGACAGTGAGTCGATGTAATGCTAAATGCCTAAATTGTAATCCTTGGTCTGCATCGGAGTTTCCTCCCTAAGATAACCACGTCCATTACAAATGCTAATCTGGGAGCGGCAATAGCATATATCACCCATTCTTGAGATAAGGGACAAAACTTTTTTCAAACTGGATTTTTTTTTTTTTGAAGATACATTCAAATCAAATAGATGTATTTGTAGACACAGGTCTCAACTACCAATCTTGAGAAGGAACAGGTTTTTCGCATAACATTTCTTTCTAAAATGGGACATTTATGCACTTAATACCTGATTCATGTCAACTCCGTCAGACACACTAAAATCCCTTTTAATTGAATTTTATCATTTCAACAATAATATAAAGTCCTCAGTTATCTTATAATGGCTTTCAGTAATCAAGTTAAGTAATACAAATCTTTTAATATTATTTTGTTCCAATATCACACTATTATGAAATATCCAATTTCTCAAAACCGTCATTTCAACCTTTATTTTCAATATTATAACATGAAAACCATGTAAAAAAAAAAAAAAATCATCATTACGTATCATTTCAGTTGGTGTTTCAATACATAAGCACAAAAAATTTGACAGCGAATTTTCTATTTCTTTGGAAATTAACAAAAACATCACGGGACGAACGTCTGACGGAGTTGACGAACATCTGACGGAGTTGACAAGTTTAACTGATTTAGGTTCTAGACCACCTAGGATCTTGATTCTGGTGACTAATCCCACATTTTCAAGGATGAGGAATACAGTGGTACTATTTAGATTTGCCCTGTGAACATGGCAGCCATTTTTCAAAATGGCCGCCAACTTTCTGTTATTTCCCAATAACTCAAGTTCTACACCACCTAGGATCTTGATTCTGGTGACTAATCATACATTTTCAAGGATGTGGGATACATTGGTACTATTTAGATTTGTCCTGTGACCATGGTAGACATTTTTCAAAATGGCCGCCAACTTTCTGTTATTTCCCAATAACTCAAGTTCTACACCACCTAGGATCTTGATTCTGGTGACTAATCATACATTTTCAAGGGTGAGGAATACAGTTGTACTATTTTGATTTATCCTGTGACCATGGATGGTAGACATTTTCAAAAATGGTGGACCTGCTATTATTTTACCAATTTACTCAGGGAATATTATCAGAATAATATAAAATATGTGAATACATTTCTTACCAAGAATTTTCTTCACCAATGTTTGTAAAGGTGTCTACTAACATATCCCACATTGGTTTCTATTTGACCACCCTAGGGGCATGTTTGACAGCTGCTGAAAGTTGGGTACCATCAACAACCAATATAAGGCTAAATGTTCTAAATTTAATTATGCTTTAAGTAGCATGTGGCATGTCAAACTAGGGGCTTTTCATGATTCTGGATCGATTCCAAGCATTAGTTTTGCACAAAAAACACTACGTTGGCTAAAAACGGCCATAGCCATCATCACAGATGTGATGAGGTCAGCACATGTCGGCACATTTGGGCAAGTGGCTATGGCCAAACTAGGGGGTCTATGGCCAAACTAGGGGTCAAACTCCTTGGGCTAAATTCGGTGAGGTGAACAGTGAGCAGTGAACAGTGAGCGAAAGACGGAAGACAGAAGATTTGGCTTCAGGACCATCAGGCAGGATGTGCAGACACTGAAGGCATCAGTGTCTTTCTCTGTGTCCCCAGCATGTCAACCAAAGCAATGTTACCAAATCAAAGGAGCCTTCACCTCATGTCACCTGGGGCTGGGTGAGCAATCGTATCCTGTATCTAAACTCACAACTAAATACAGACACTTGGCCAGACTGCCGTTTGAAAGGGTCAAACCCCTCATCCTGATTGGGGAAGACCACCCCACCTAATCACACCAACCGAACAAGTGAGGTTGGGGCCTCCAGGTGGGCCAGCAGCCATCTGCACAAGACTGGGCTGGACCCTGCAGGAAAGCAATCTCCAGCCAAGACAATGTAAGTTGACTATAACAGAGCCCCAGAACACAGAGCTCAGGAGAAGGATGGAGAAACACTGGCAGGAGGCCACCAAGATACAATGCCCCAGAGACCCAGAGTGTGCCACCACTGGCAGTAAGGAGATCAACTGCTGCAGCAAAGATGTCATGAAAGGCAAGTCTCCACCAAAAAAAACCCTGAACCTAATCAGGGTGTCAAGAGACCAAAGTTTCTCCCCCACAGTTCCCTGCAGTGGCCAGTGAAGTCAAACTGTGCATCTGTACCTGAAAGGGGCAAGTCAAAGGCCAGAAAGCCCACCTCCTTTTAATGTCCTGTCAGTAGAAACTCAACCTGCACCTGAAATAAGCCCTTGCCTCTCCCAGAGAAAGTTCATCCTTGAAAATGTAATGATTAGTCGCCAGAATCAAGATCCTTGGTGGTCTAAAACTTGAGTTATTGGTAAAATAACAGCAGGTTGGTGGTCATTTTGAAAAACAATGGCTGCCATGGTCACAGGACAAATCTAAATAGTACCACTGTATTTCTCATCTTTTAAAATGTATGATTAGTCGCCAAAATCAAGATCCTAGGTGGTCTAAAACTTGAGTTATTGTAAAATAACAGCAGGTGGCGGCCATTTTGAAAGAAAATGGCTGCTATGGTCACAGGACAAATCTAAATATTACCAATATACCCCACATCCTTGAAAATGTATGATTAGTCACCAGAATCAAGATCCTAGGTGGTGTAGAACTTGAGTTATTGTAAAATAACAGCAGGTGGCGGCCATTTTGAAAAATGGCTGCCATGGTCACAGGGAAAGTCTAAATTGTACCACTGTATCCCTCATCCTTGAAAATGAGGTCTTAGTCACCAGAATCAAGATCCTAGGTGGTGTAGAACTTGAGTTATTGTAAAATAACATCAGGTGGCGGCTCTTTTGTAATATGGCTGCCATGGTCACCACGAGACAAATCTGTGATGGCCCCATAGCCAAAAATGTTCCTTAAGGCATGCTCTAACTGTGTGCCAAATTAGAATACTGCCCATTATTCAAAAACAATAATTTTATTGTTTTAGGAACACTTTTGTCAACTCCGTCAGATACACGTCAACTCCGTCAGACACAAAATCTGACGGAGTTGACGTCTGACGGAGTTGACAAAATGGCATTTGTTTTCATCTTAACCCTCTTTAGTACGATGTAGCCATTTTGTTTTTGCTTAATTTTGTTAGCTAAACCTAACCCCTAAACTAAAATAATAAACATTATTTTGGAATTCTTAACAAAGATCATAATAATGTCCTGACGGAGTTGACATGTAAAAGCTGTGACCACATTGTTATGAACATTGTTTGTTTAAAATATCAAACAATTGAATGCTTGTCAGACCAGGTACTCCACTGTTGCAACAAATATAAATGGGACTTGGAAAAGGAGTCTTCAGGCTAAATCTGTCGACAATATTTTCTGATTAATTTAAGACTTTTAAAAAAACCTGACGGAGTTGACGGAGACGTGGGACGAACATTTGATATGAGATATTTAATAGAAAATATAAATTAAAATGAACTGTGTATATTATTTGCTATGTTGTTGACAATCTACTTTAATTTAGTATGTATATTTATGTGATTGTGACAGTATTAGACACTTTTTTGGCAGTTTGAAATTGTGGCCACTTGCTGGGGACAGGCTAAATACAGGCCTTTTTGGGTACAGGGCCTGCTTTTAACTAATTCAGATGGAATATGAAAACAATTATAATGAAATTAAGGGCATAATAATACACAACTGTATTACACTTAACTTTGCAAGTGCTTTTATTTTTATGAATTAATTTATTTTTTACATAAAATAAGGCTCTTATGTGTGGGACATGTTTTTTCCACTTTTGTCCCTCATCTCAAGAATGAGTGATATACAACACCAGTGTTGATTTTTGACAGCACATCTCGACACAACATGGCAGTGTTGTACACACAACATGTCAGTGTTGTACACACAACATGTCAGTGTTGTACACACAACATGTCAGTGTACCCTAACCCTAACCCAACATGGCAGTGTTGTACACTGTGTTGTACACACAACATGTCAGTGTTGTGCTGTACACACAACATGGCAGTTCTGTGCTGTTCACAGCTGCGAGGCTTCCACCACCATGCCTCTTTAACAGCTCGCTTGTACAAAAACAACTCTAACTCAGGGGAAATTAAAACTTAAAAAAGCGATTACAGTTTAAATGCACAGTCTTGACAAGAAGTACGATATACATGTTATGACAAAATGCTTTGATCTCAGGCAGATCTGCCTTTCAGGTGAGAAGAGATATTTTTGAGCGGTGCCTCCGCTCCTTTACGGAGCTACTGTATGTGTGTCCCTATGTATGCATGTATGTATGTGTACGCGTCCCCGTACGTACGCACACGATAACTCGTCATTTCTCGACGGGTTTTGGACGTGGGAAGGCTCGTTTTATACCGGTAACTATGTATGTGTACGCGTCCCCTTATACACGTCCCAGCACGGAAAGCTCTAACACGATAACTCAGCTCACCTCACCCCCCCCCCCCCCCCCCCACGGTACAGTTGCTTCACACAGGTGTGATTTTTTACATGATTTCACATTTCAGTCAGTAAGATGTACAGTACGTGAATTGCATGGCGACAGCACGATGCGAGTTAACTGTGTTCAGAATAGATGTAAGCCGGTGACATTGTATAATGTGGAGGATTACATCAGAGAGCTGCACTTCACCTATCAGATGATCAAAATGATTTCCCCTATCTGAAAATGATGTAGGATTATGCTATACATACATGCCGTGTAGTATCATGAATAATCAGTTTGTACTGCATAACACCACATGTTTTAATCTAATCTATGTGAGACGTGATGTTTGGGCTGCCTTGATAAAAACAGAACACCATAATTTAAACGTAGCAAACGTAGCAGATTTACAAGCTCAAAACGCATCACACTGCGACGCGTTTTGAGTTTGTGGATCTGCTATGTTTGCTATTATTTTAATTTAAATTGACATACAATATTTGTATATGTCTCCTCTCCCCCCTGATGCAGTTACAGTAGACCTATATAGACTCACTGTTCCGTTTTCAATTTGATATTTATTCTTAAATGAAACAACAATGTTTTCACACAGAAAGAACCTCCTCATTTAATAGATTTTCCTCACAAAACTACTTTTTGTTTTCCAGTCAGTCCCACTATATGCAGCCACGGCTCACACAGAAGCAGCTAGTTTCTTATATGGGCCTCAATTGAATTCATCGAGGTAGGGCTATGCAAATAGTACGTTATTCAGCGACCCCGGGCTACCATTTGAGGATTCATGATTGCTAACTGCGTTATAACAGCCCTCATTGACTTTCAGATTGGGAAGTGTCTTGAGTTAAAAATGAGTGCATGCAGCCATTCTTTTTTGGAAAGGTCACTTGGAGGAATAGAGCAATTATGTGTGGGTATGTGCATGCATACGAAATTGTACATGTGTATGTGTGTGTGCAACTATGTATGCATGCTCTGTGACAGTGTTGTTTTTGGCAGCACATTTTGATTTTAGTTTTAGTCATAGTCTATCTTAGTTTTAATAGTTTTAATTTAGTATAGTCACATTTTAGTCACCAGGAATGTTTTAGTGTTAGTCTAGTTTTAGTCAACTAAATATAATATTTTAGTCGACTAAATCTAGAGTTGATTTAGTCGACTAAAATGTATTTTGGCGGGCCTTGATGCCGTCGTAATGTTTTTTTTTGTTGCTGAAAATAGCCGATCTACAAGCTTGTAGATCTGCTATTTTCAGCAGATCTGTGTAAAATGGCTTGTCCAGTATAGTCCCTTCCTTCACATTTTAGACTAGTTCTTATTTCTTGACGAAATTGTCAGTATATTAGTCTTCAGTGTTTAATTCAAGCCTGTTTTCTCAGTCATCAGTGAAAAAAAGGTAGTCGACGACCATTTTTCGTCCTGGTTTTAGTCGACGAAATCAACACTATATTTTGTGATTGACGTGGTTCACCTCCCATAGGCTCTAGGAGGCACATAAACACGGAGCAACAGATTGCGTAGCACAGCTCGTCTCACATGATAGTGGACATACAGTATGAAACAGTAGAAAAGGTAGATAATGTTATTTCTTTTTTTTTGCTGCATGCCGCTGTGCAAATGTTTAGAGCAATGAGCCTGACTTCACTTGTAATAGCAGGCTGTGGTTTTCTTTTGCAAAAGTGTCTTGCCGCTGTGCAGTCTGCCTGTAATAGCCTATTGAAATGGAATCATTACAGTGAAGTGGGAGGTGGGTGTAATATTAAATCATCAATCATTTCTCTTCATTGTGTTCTGTGACTCATGCGTAATCCACCCGCACTATACTGTACATCCCAGAGGCAAACGTTGTACTTTTTACAGTCCCGACTACGGGTCGGGACTTAACTCAGAACTGAGTTATTGTGGTATTGATACTTTTACTTAAGTAAAACAAATTTCTTGATATAAAATCTAAATATATATTTTTTTCCACCCCTGCATGCTCCTTTCCCACCGGGGAACATTGAACACAATGCCCGTCCGTCAGCGATTGGTGGCTGACGTGGATATAGCTCTGGGGGAGTTACATATAAAGCTCAAGATGAGAGGTATAGATATGGCTAAAAGGGACCGTGCAGGCAGCGCTTTTTTGCTCATGAGAGTTATCACAATAATGGCTCCTTTGACAATGATGCTATTTGGCTCCTATCTTAGCATATCATTTCGTATCTCAAAGGAGCGCCGAGGCCTATCACTGCATGCCTATGTAATGAAGAGCTCTGTGTGTGTGTGTGTGTGTGTGTGTGTGTGTGCGTCATCTGCTGACTCCGAGTGCAGTGGCGAAGATGAAAGATGGGCGTAGATGGCGCTGATAGCAACACGGGCAGACAGCAGGATCAAGAAACCTCCCTCCCTCTTTACTTCCTCCTGCTCATCCCTCGCTCCCTGCTTTCATTATCTCTGGCAGGAGATCATGCAGCGCGTGTGCTGTGCGTGTGCTGTGCTCGTGTGCGTGTGTGCGTGCGTGTGTGCACGTGTCCGTCCACAGCTAAACTGCTGGGCCGATCAGTGCCATATTTCTTGCACACACACACACACACTGACAGCTGGCCAAATAAGGACCTCAATTCAAATGGATAAACAACAACTATGTAATTGGAAAATAATAACGATAATCACGGCGCCATCGTCCCTCCAGGCTATAGAATAAGTGTTTTTGCTACCAACTAACTGGCCAATTACAATTATCCTGTCCTTTTCTTTCTCTTTTATTTGGCGAGTGCTGTCATGTGTGTTTTTAAAAGTATATTGGGTTGAGTATATCAAAGAAGTTTTAATATGTGTGTACATATATACACATATATATATATATATACAGTATATATGTACACATACATACACATATGTATGTATGTAGGCCTATATATATATATATATATCTAGGTGTGCCCCGAGATTTTTAGGCTATGAAAAGTGTGCCCTGGGACAAAAAAGGTTGGGAAACACTGGTCTATACTCTATACCTGTATAGCTAATTGCATTGCAGACAGGCATGTAGGTTCGCTGGTGCGAGCAGATGTTGGATTGACACCAAAATACAGATATGAATCACCACAAGGTCCCCGAATTACCAGCGTCTCAAATTGTCTCGATGTCCGCTGACGTTCAACTGTCCATGTCAGTCACTTTAAACCCTCTATACTTGGTAAAATAATATACCTATAGTTGACCAGGGTCAGTTCTGGCCCTCTCTTTATTTCGCTCTACACCAAATTAATTTGCCACAAATGTCTATTCTTTATATTATAAATATATATTTTTAATTATAATTGTTTGTGCTATTTTTGGCAAACGAATCCCCCAGAATAGCAACGCTAGGGTTTGAGTGCAGAAGACTGGCAAAGCAGAAATGGAGTTGTATGATATTATGTACAACTGGTATGTATGTCATATTTGTATAATTATGTATGTCATATTTCATATCTTGTGGGAGTGTGTCTGTGGGGGAGTTGAGGTTGAGTTGAGGACACCGTTTCATCCTGCCAGTACAGCAACCCCCCCCCACACACACACACACACACACACACACACATACACACATACACACGCACACGCACGCACACGCACGGGCGCTCAGCAAAACACCACCAGAGCACTGCTGCATCGTCGCACACTGACCCCCCTGTGCCAATCACAGCGATAAGGCTTTCTCCACATATGTACATGTGTTATAATCACACACAGAGATTTAGAAAACATGACCAATGGCAAAAAACTCCCATATCTGCTGGGCGAAGTACAACAATGTGCAAACACAGCAGCAAGATTCGTGAGTTGCTGTGATATAGGAGAAGGATATCAAACGGAACACAACCACCCTAAAGACTAATCATTGTGTATATTCCTGCACTATACCCAGTGATCCTGGTACATAGAAATTTATCTTTTTGAAGATTATGACTTTCAAATGTACATAAGTAAGTTTTAGTCTTTACACTTTTACACTTATAGTTAGATGCTGAAAATAGCCGAACCAGAAGCTCACAACGCGTAGATCTTGTAGAACCTTGTAGATCTGATATTTTTTTAAGTGGTGCAACCACTTCTACATCCAGCTTTGTCCGTGTACATACCTGTGTGTGTACCTGTGTCCGTGAGCCTGAGTAGTTACTTATTTATACCAGAAGGGGGCGCCAGAAACAGAGAGAGGGGTAGTGCTGTGTCTCTAATGAGAGAGAGAGAGAGAGAGAGAGAGAGAGAGAGGGGGGGGGGGGGGGGGAATTGCACCACTTGGTTCACACAGGTGTGATTTTAGAGTGCAACTGCAACATCTGCACAGACTACTACCAAACATAAAATTATGTTGTTCTATTTATGTTGTTCTATTTTTGTATTAATCTTTCCTACATCTGTGTATTTATAGTAAGTATATTCATAGTCTAAATGCACTTTAATTTTCATCTGGATAACTCCTCACTTGAATGTTCCACGTGAAAAATATGTATGAACTAATGATTGCTGGCTGTGTGACATTGGTTAAGTAAGGGCCTGCCCCCTGTACCATGTGTGTACTTAAGCCTTACTGCGTTGCCCCCTCGGGCTATGACCTGACGAAGATGTAACTGAAACATCAAAACGTTGTCGCTTATTACCCTGTTAATAAATTAAGGGCATAAACTGTCTGAGCTGCTCCAGTGCCTCCGTTTCTCATGTAACGTCCTGCTTCTGAGATGCACCAGACTGGCCTGCCATAGGCTAGAGGCACGGTTGGAAATCCCTTCTGCATAAAATGAATGTATTTTAGTTCTCACTGCGTGAAAAGAGGAGTTAACAGGGAATTATGGGCACTAGATTTGCTCGTAAACCTCAAGTTTAGCGGGCATATACAGTAATATACAGGTGTGATGGTACAATTCGGGAGGCAACGCAGAGGCTTTATCTTCTCAGGAAACTGAGAAGTTTTAATGCCAGTAAACACACCCTGACCATGTTCTATAGATCACTCACTGAGTGTGTTCTCACTTTTAACTACCGGCATAATTTCACCATACTGCACATTTGTCCAATAACCATTCATCTATCCATCCATATTCCTAATCTACCCGTGCCCGACACCCGATACAAACATCCCTCCCCCCACACGTGTACTGTACCACCACCACCACCACCACCAGGCCCATCAGCCGGTGCACTGCAGCAGCTAGGAGGTGGGCTGCTGTCCCCCTGGGCCAGGCCGTCAGTCCTGTGAGGAGGTATATGGGTCTGGACAGTACCAGACTGCTCCTGGTTCCCTCATTACAGCTTGAGTAATGAGACCACCTCTAAGCTGGGGCCGGAGGGGACCCTGTTATCTCGTGCGTACGTGTGTGCAGAGAGAGGGGGCACATTTTGATGGTTGTAGGGTCTATATCATACATGGTCAACTGGCGGCCCCTCAGGTTAAACATTGATATATTATTGATTTCAGCTAATTACTAGTATTAAAATTGATTTTTTTTTAATGTCCAATGTATATTTGTATTTAGTTCATAAAGTTAATATAACTATAACTAAATGCATTTGAAATTAAATAAAAATGTTACTATTCAGGATTTCAATTAAAATATAGCAAAAATAGCCGATCTACAAGCTCAAAACGTGTCGCACTGCGACGCGTTTTGAGCTTGTAGATCGGCAATTTTTTGCCCTCTGCAGTGAGTGTGGAAATATAGTGGCCCTCTCCATCGTCAAAGTTGCCCACGCCTGGTGAGAGCTATAAAGGCGCTATGAATGGCCCCCATCGTCTCCAAGTCCAGCCAGCCAGCCCAGAGGTCGCCTTTTGCCAGACAGTATACTTGCAGGAAACGGGAGCGATTACGACAGGCCCAGTATATATATGCGCTGAGCCCAATTCTGCAGTCAATTACAGTTGTACACGATGCGAGCTTATCGCTACACTGGCTTCACCATGGCATGCAGGCCCAGTCCCAACACTTCTCCAGACACAGGAGATAGGCTCTGTGGGCAGCTTTGGACGGGACCCAGAAGTGGCGCCGTTCCAAAATCGACCGCAATATGCTTAGACCAGAGGGGAGTCGCAACGAGTCCAGATCCTCACTGTCACACTCTCTTCCCTAAAGCAGGATTTACTGTGCGTGTGTGTGAGGGGGGGGGGCAATCTGTTATTCAGCTCCTTAGAAGGGAGCAAGTTCTGGTGTATGACATGTATTGAGCAGTGGAGAGGACACACACACACACACACACACACACACATCTGCTCTGCCCATTCAAGACATAAACTGGCCAGATTGCCTTGGGGTAAATCAAGCAAGGTAAAGACAGAGGAAGATAGAGAGAAGAGAGGAGAAGAGAGAGAGAGAGAGAGAGAGAGAGAGAGAGAGAGAGAGAGAGAGAGAGAGAGAGAGAGAGAGAGAGAGAGAGAGAGAGAGAGAGAGAGAGAGAGAGAGAAAGAGAATCACAGACTGGGCAAATTAGTGTCATGGGGCGCATCCCCAGCCGATAGGTGTGAAGTGTGAACGGTTTGGGGGACCATTTAAAACAAAGGCGGCTTGCATGCTGTGGTTTGCTATACTAAACATAAAATTAGCATGCACAAGGGCTGCCAAAGTAGGCTATCTTTTGTTGTTTTTCTTGTTTTTTCGCCCCCTCTCTTCATATGCTATATGGCAGAGCAACAACGGAGCCTCACATCGGTTGCATTTTCACTGTTCAGAGTTAGTTCTTTTTTTTTTTTTACCAGCCGTTAGATTATTTCTTCTCTTGTTTTACTTTCTGGGCTAGAAACTGAGACGTATATGCACAACATCTAAGCGACAGTGACACTCTTGTTTGTTGTATTACTTATCTCTCCCGAAGCACTACGGCGGGAGGTAAATGCCTCCCGCCGTATAATGTTTCACAATGGTGATGTGCATAATAAAAACAACAAACAGAGGTTCCATGAAAGGGTACGGTGACACACAATACAAAGACACAGTCAGACAAGCTTTAGACATAGAGGGCCATAGTCTTAAGATGTAGAGGTGTGGCCGTCTGGCCTATGCTGTTCGACCACTAAAAATAGCCACGCCTCCAGGTCTATAGGTTATGTCATAAGACCTGAGATCAGATTCTAAAAAATGTCTTCTACATCCTGACAGTTTTCTAAAAAAGCTATGTTTCTATGTCAGTCGTTGTTAGATTTTTCAAAAATAGCAGACCTACAAGCTCGTATCTGCTATTTTTCAATAGCGTGCAAAACAGGACCGACCGACCGATTCATGCATTTCATTATGCCTAGATTTCTGATGGATATATTTAACAATTCACAGCACATCGTGTAATGTCTCTGCAGTGAGTAACAACGAACAAAAAAATATATAATCTTAACCCATGGAATGGGTGCATGAACCCCCACCGCTATCGTGTCAGATCATGGGTCTATGATGACCCACCCACCCAAAACAATAGTGGTGGTCCCAGTCAGGATGGTGGTCCCTGGGTCAAAATCAGTACAGATTGGTCCTCTGATTGTAGCTTTAATAACACGCACCTCGTGTTGGCTCAGGCCTGGAGGTGGGGGTGTATCGCAAAACTAACATTTAACAAAAGAAACGCTGACCTCCACTGAACCATGAAATTGCTGTTGAAACAAATCCCGTCCCAACATTTCTAAACCATAAGCTGTTACATATTAAAAAGGCCATGGCCTTTAAATGTTGCATATTATTTGACGACCACCACCGCTGCATTGCTGCTCAAATCCTTCTCTGAAACTTCCTTGGCAGAGAATGAGATGCAATGTGATTTTGGAAAAACTACTCAAATGTTTGACAATAAGCAAAAGTATCAATACTGCAATGTAGAACTACTCCGTTACAAGATAAAGTACGGTAATCAGAAAAAGTTAAAGTTCTAAAGTATTAGCATCAAAATGTACTTAAAGTACCACAGTCCACAAGTATAAAGTATTTGTAATGCAGAATATGTCTCCTTTCAAGTTTTCACAAAATAGCAGATCTATACAAGCTCACAATGCTTGTAGATCGAAATGTAACATACGTAGGGCTGAAGTACAATATTTGCCTCCGAGATGTAGTTGAGTAGAAGTAAAAGTATTTAAGTACAATACGTTACGTGAGAAAATGTACTTAGTTAGTTGTGTGTGTGTGTGTGTGATGAGTCATGATTGCAGTGCGTGATGAAGGAACTCGTTCAGATTTCAATACCCTGAATCAGTAGTCATGACAAAAAGAGCCATCTGCTCCAAGATAATGTGAGTGAGGCGCAGCCATAGTGTTGATTTTGTCGACCAATACAATTTTTTTTGTCAACTACTCTTTTTCACTAACGAAAACTAGGGCCTGCATGAAAACTAAGCTATGATGACTAAAACTAAGACTAAATATACAGACAATTTCGGCAACAAATGAAAACTATGTTGTATGTTAGGGAGGGACTAGTGGACAGTGGACAAGAAGACATTTAGGTTTGGTTGTGCTCGGGTGTTGCACTCTGAAAAAAGCAGATCTACAAGCCCATGACGCGTCGTGCTGCCACGCGTTGTGAGCTTGTATATCGGCTATTCTCAACACACAACCAAGCGTAAAAGCTGCCATTACGGAGCCATCAAGGCAATGCAAAAATGCATTGTTGTCGACAAAAACCTACGGTAGATTTAGTCGACTAAAACTAGACTAACACTAAGACATTCCGGGTGACTATAAGACAAAAACTAAATTAAGTTTTATTCCAAAGACTATGACTAAACGAAAATCAGAATGTACTGTCAAAATCAACACTGTGATATAAAGGAACTGTTTCAATACCCTGAATCATCACAGTCCTGACAAAAGAGCCATCTGCTCCCAGCTAATGAGTGAGAGTGAGGCGCAGCGGGCCGCGCCGTAGGAGGCCACTTGGACTAAGGTAGACATGTGACACATGCGCACGTTGGGACCGTTTAGTTGTGACTGCATGGGCGGAAAGACGTGAGGGGGTGTGACATCTGCCTGCTTCTTATGGGACGGCACGTCACCGAGAGCAGGTGACTAACTGTAAAAATCACACGCTGAATCATTCTGATCTAGTGTTAGATTCTTGAGAGTGATGACTCAACAAGTGATGATAATTATACCATGACTGAATTAGAAGACACTGGCTAACAAATTGTTCCTGTGAGAAAGATAATTATTTTGGTCAGTAAATCTTGTTGAGCTGGTCATTTTGAAGGTAGCTCTCAAGTCAAAAAGTGTGGACACCCCTGCTGTAGCGTATGTGGACCATGGTGACATTGATCAATTCTTGATAAAAAGCTTCCAATATATTATTTATGCCCCAAAATCAATAAAATCTCACACTATTAAGGCAACTGGCCGGTTCCACACGCTGCACAAAGTGCCCTTTTTTTTACTTGAGCACCTGCCCCTCTAAATGTCTGTGCACGCCACCACCATTGGTGTGTGAATGTGGGAAGTGAGGATGCTGGCATCGACTGTTCGCCACTTCACCTCGAAATTAATGTATGAATGAATGGACCGTTGCAAGCGCTTTGAGCACTTGGAAAAGCGCTATAAAAATGCCATTCATTCATTATTATGGGCCCTGACCTCTATACTGGGACATCAAGGACATTACTGTACATTGTAGTTCACAATCATTATGGCAATAAGGTGGACAGAACGTGTCCGCTGAGCGTGCGTGCCGACTGTCATGGAGATTCGCCATGTTGGCCTCATCTCGGCAGAGTAAACACAGCAGTAGTCTCGCTTTACCAGACTGTTGTCTCTCGCAATTTCCAAATGCTTCATCATACAGTCTGGACCAACGGAAGAGCTGTCATGAGTAAAATATAAAGTGGAAGTGGAGCCTCCTCCCCACTTCCATTTCGTCTTTACAGTCGCGCAAATTTATTCTAATATAAATATAAATCATCTAAGCATATATAGCTTGTTGCTTAGCAGAAAAGAAAATACAAAAATAAAATGTAAAGATATTTTAAAAGATATTTTCGTGAACGGAAATGGCAGCTTCCTTACGCAGTTCCAGACTCTATATAGCATTCGGACATTGTGTAATAGTTGTCTGGCGACGTGAGACTAACACAGCAGCCTTGATCAGCACACATTCACACACAACAAGCACTATAGCCCCAAAAGCATCTTCTGAAATTCTGCTGCAAAAAAAAAGCAGAGTCTGCTCAAAGGGATTTAGCTCAGAAAAATGCTTCTCTAGCTTCTTGAAGGAGAATAAGGGCTGACAGGCTTTATTTTGCTGGCCCTTCAATTTATTCATAAGAAGAGGCCTCTGTTGTGGATGAATGCATTATCTCTCTCCAACTCAGTTTGTCATTTCAGGTCAGTGTCGGCCCCTCCACTATGCATGGAACCCTTCTTTCACTACTGTATGTATAGGCTATTTTAGGTGATCTTTATATTCACGTATTTAATCACATGAATGAAACTAAATGGGACGAAACATACTGCGGAGATTGCAGATCTACAAGCATCACAACGAGACGTGTTGGCATAGCATGTATAGCAGCCCAAGCCATTTATGTGTAGAGGGAAAAAAGGATACAATACTTAAAAATAGTCATCATGAATCATACGTAAGCTACGGTATGAGTGTACGGTGGAATATCTATACAATGAAATTGAAACTATTATGGTCGCCGAGGCTATGGCAAGTGCTATGGAAGTGCTACGGGCTAAGATGGAGTCTGGTTTCCAGACTATGGCGATGAATAGTCTGGTTTCCAGACTATGGCGGTGAATAGTCTGGTTTCCAGACTATGGCGGGGGAAAGCACAGAGGGTGGTTTAACACCATGGTAACTGGTCCTGGCTGGCTCGGCTTCCTTTGTTTCCTGTGATGGATCATCCTGCCTCGTGGCTCACAATGAGAAAAGTGCTTTTCCTGTCCCGAGTTCAAGATGTCAATTATGGATCAGCCTATAGAGAAGGAAGCCGGTTTTAAATCCTCCCCCCCCCCCCCCCCCCCTCTCTCTCTCTCTCTCTCTCTCTCTCTCTCTCTCTCTGGTGCATAAATGAATAAAACAAGACAAAAAGACAAAACAATGAAAAGGCCCCACAGGGACCCCGAGATCAACTGCAGTGAATCAGTAAAAGATCAGCTCCGGCATATTACATATAATTTCTGGGGTCCTTGACATGAAATATTGAGCGCCACTGATACAGAAACATAAGGTTTTTTCAGAAAACTGTCATGACGTCAGCTCTAAATGGGTTAAACAAACCACACTGGCTACTGTATGCAGTAGGTGTGTGCAGCAGTGGTGTGGTTGATATAGACCTTCACCCATAAAGCCACCGACTCTCTGTGGGTGCATGAGCCTCGGAGCCTGTGAGCACCCATGCAGGGAGAAGTCATTTGGCATTAGACAGTTTTGAGCAGAGACATCGGCAGAGACTATAAATCCCATGCCTGCACCTGGGAAACTACCCGAAAAACAAAACAAAGAAGAAAAGAAAACAGCGGACGGGCAGCATTATAAATAATCTCAGCATGTCTGAGAGCCAGTGGTGCATGCACCAGATAAAGCCCATGACACATTAATATGGTGACAACATGGTGGTGCACTGCAGAGCCCTCTGGTGGCGGAAGACATTGTTTACACATCTACTGGCTCTTTCCCCATTGTTTTGCTTGTGCACAGCTGCAGCACTCCAGTCCATTATGGAGTGCTAGAGTGACATCTAGTGGCCGATGGAGCTCCCTGCTGGCACAGTGCAGCATACATGACATGTTACATTAAACTAAATGTTTGTCAGTTGTGTTTGCAGCTGAAGGTTTGATGATTAGGTGCTGTATTGCTCTCAGTTTAAAAAAAACCCGGATTGCACACATAGCCTTTTGTATGCATATACATACACACACACACACACACTTCTCCAGATGCCTGACAAAACATGCAATTTCTCCTTCACACACGCACGCTTGGAGACGTATGCACACACGCACACACACACACAGCAAACAGCAGGTTTTCTCCATTTTCATATGGCTGTCAGCACTTACCTGCATGTAGGGCGGCTGTTCAAATTGTCACGAGAGAAATAAACAGTTTGCTATCTTTCTGTCAGCATGGGGGCACACAAACATTAGCTCTCTCCCACAAGAACAAGCACACACCAGGTGGTGTTGTCTCCCTCCTCAGATAAACTATTCGATTTCTAGAAGGAAGAAGGGGGGGGGGGGGGGACTATGTCCCAAATAGCAAACAAGCAACACCTGTGTGTGCAGCCGAGTGGAGCATAGACAGTGAGACCTGGCACTCGGTGACACTGACACACACCACTGAACCAAAATGTCTGTAAAAAGAATTATTTTAAGTGTGTGTTTTTGTCAAGGGGATCGAGAGGAGGAATGGATGAGATGGAATAACAGAGTGATAGTGGTTTACACACACCTCGACAGGGGGTGCAGGGCCAATAAGGCAATCATGGAGGTATAGGTATAGGGCCTGCACACCATTCTTTAGGATAAATAATTACTTTATTGAAGAGAATTGATCTCACAGGATCTTCATCAGGTCAGTATACGGACCTGATAAAGATCCTGTGAGATCGAAACGTTGTCTTTTCTTCAATAAAGTAATTCCTTTGCCCAAAGCAGTGGATTTCAACCCCTCAAGGACCATTAATTATTCTGCATTTGAGCCACGGAACCACCATTTGATGACATTTAGCCTCTCAGACCCAAGGTCAAAGGATATTTTGTTGGATAAGATATTAATTCCATGGCAAACGATCAAAATAACAATTCTTCTACATTATCTAATTGTGTAGACTTATGTATTAAGTATTGCAGATGTTTAACAATAATTTTGGTTTCATTTTACACTCTCAAGAGTTAAAGATCTATAAGGGTCCATTAGGTTACCAACGCTTCCATCATTTAGCTGGGGACCACCTCTGGGGACTTAGCTGGGGACCACCTCTGGGGACTTAGCTGGGGACCACCTGGAACCCCCTGAAGGACCACTGGTTGAAAGCTACTGGCCTATAGAATGGTGTGCGGGCACTATACCTCCTTCCACGGAATAATAGAGTACCAGCTGAGGACAGATGACGGTAATCAAATAATTTCCACAGACAAAATGGGGGAGTGACGTGGAGAACATTGTGGGCTGGCTGCAGGGGTACATGTCTTTGTAATCATTGTGCAAAAGGAATAATAATTGTGTCATTTGCGTAATGGTGGCAACACGAGAGGAACATAAATGTAAATGACAGAACTCACACAGAGGAGAATAAAACAAAACGTTCAAATGCTCAAATTGAATTAAACCATGAGGTAGGAGGAGGATAAATTAAAGCTCAGATAACAACAGTTCTGTCACCAGCAGATACACAGAACAAACAAAAGCAGCGCAATGACAAATTAAATTGAAACGACAGCTTTGATTGTGTATTCAAAGCGGATGGAAACAATGTGATGATAAATCTGTCACTGATTGCCCGCCAGGTTTGGAGGAAACCAAGCGGACACATAATGCATTAAATATAACATTGAAACAACTCTGCTTTTTTAGTTGTAAAACATAAACAAAATATGCATAAGAAACCACTTACTGAGGTTACAGTCTATCCTGATACAATCTGGCGGGAGAGAGAGCGAGATGGTGAGATCAGAAGAAGAAGAGAGAGAGAAATAATAAAACATCCTTCAAGGTTAATTCTGCAGATATCCAAGCATCGCTCAGGTGGGCCACCATCCGGGGACAGGCTTCGAGTCAGGATCACCCTTTGCAAACCCCCAGACATGACCACGTCTCCCCTCCCTCAGCGCTCCCAGACCCAACGGCATGGCAGAAGGCGAGTTCCACTCAATCCACTAGTGGGTTCCCAAACGTTTTCATGCATGTCAAGGACCCCCAATTTGACACTAATTAGCTGACCCCCATCTGAAGAGATATGCCAGGGACCCCCATAAGAGAAGATCTTTACGGCTCTAGCAATGATTCTCAACCCGTTCAATTTCAAGGACCCCCAGATAGTCTACGGACCCCCCATTTAATGGCATTTCTATCTCTGGGACCCCAATTTATATTGTAAAATCAATGTTGATTTAACTCTGAGAGTGTACAAATGGAACCAAAATTTGGTTCCATTTGTATACTCAGGGTTACAGACCCATAAGGGTCCATTTGGTTCCAAACTATCATTTAGCCATGGGGAGCCCCTGGAACCCGAACCCCACTTTGAGAACCACTGCACTAACCAAACACGACTTCATAATCGAGCGGAGTCCTTTATTCACGAAGAGCACTCCCGTTTGAATTCTATTATTAAATGTAGATTCATTAAATTCAACGGCGTGCGGATCCGTAATTACGTCTGCGATACCCGCTATGATCATTGAGACGCAACGATTATTAACCGAGGCAATAACAATACGTTACACAGAACAATACATTCATGTGAATGTAATTAGGCCGTCCGAAACCAGCCCTCCGCGGTGCAATAATATCATTCATCATATCGCCAAAGGAGTTAGCAATTATACCGCCACAGGGCTGTGTCTGTGTGTACACGCTCGTTCGCGGTGTGAAGCATTTTGTGCACCTGCGGTATTATCAGTACGAGAGCAGGTGTGCACTCGCTGTCTTGATGTCAGTGGCCTCTGTAGCCTACTGTGAAAAGCTCTGGCCTTTAATGTGGCCAGAGCTTGGAAAACGCACGCACTCGCCTTCTGCAGCTCTTTGGGTGTGAGAAACCAACCGTTATCAACAAACATACAAAGCAAGGGTGATCATGCACACCCCGGCCACATCACGCCTTGTGCACACAAGCCACAGGAAACAAGTCCCCCCCCCCCCCCACCCACGCTGTGAGTTTTAGTCAGTGGTGGACAGCAAGTATACATTTACTTGACTACAACACTACGGTTTTGTGTGTGTGTGTGTGTGTGTGTGTGTGTGTGACTGTGTGTGTGTGTGTGTCTTTACTTGAGTATTTGTATTCTTGCCGACACTCTATAGACCATATATATTCACATGGCGGCCATGTCATTTTGCTTTGAAAGGCATGTCAAGATGGCCGCCGTGTGAATACATCATTGTCCGTACTTGGATTTCACTCCTCTATACATTTCAAAAAATGTTTGTTGCCTACATTTCTAGAAAAGGGAAAATTACGTTTCAAATAATTGAAAAAATAGCAGATCTACAAGCTCACAGGGCACCGTGATGAGACATATTGTGAGCTTATATGCTATTTTCACAATTTCCCTTTTTGGCATACTGTACATTTCTACATTTCAATACAACAATGCATTGATTAAAAAAAAATCTACTTTGTAATTTGTAGGCTACTGGAATATATATATTTTTACATTATAGCATATAGCCTCACTGCTTTTGATTACTTTGAAGTAGGCTACAGATTAGACTGAGAAACGTTCCCTTTGTTGTAGCCTAGTAATATATGCCTGGAGTATCACTTTTACTCAATACTGGGATTTGAGTATTCTGTCCACCACTGGCAAGCTGTTACTATAGGCTAATGTCCTATTATGGAATACAATTCTCCCCTCTGGTGGCCACTCTTTGCATGTGCACGTGGCTGTGTGGTCAGGGTGCGGTCTCGAGCTGTCAACCGCTACAGAATAGTGGACACAAACAGCCAGGGACCAGCCTCCTCACAGCATGGAAGGGTATTGCAATGTCTGTGTGTGCATGGTCTGTGTAGGACCAGCCTCCTCACTGCATGGAAGGGTATTGGAATGTCTGTGTGTGCATGGTCTGTGTAGGACCAGCCTCCTCACTGCATGGAGGGGTATAGTGGAATGTCTGTGTATGCATGGTCTGTGTAGGACCAGCCTCCTCACTGCATGGAGGGGTATAGTTATAGTGGAATGTCTGTGTGTGCATGGTCTGTGTAGGACCAGCCTCCTCACTGCATGGCAGGGTACTGTATAGTGGAATGTCTGTGTGGTGGTGTGGTCCAGTGTTGTTTTTGGCAGCACATTTCTATTTTAGTTTAGTCATAGTCTTTGAAATTAAACTTAATTTGGTTATAGTCATCACCTGGATTGGAATGTTTTAGTGTTAGTCCAGCTTTAGTCGACTAAATCTGCAGTTCATTTAGTCGACTAAAATTTATTTTGGCGGGCCTTGGTGTGGTCGTTTCACATGCTGAAAATAGCCGATCTACAAGCTCACAACCATGTCGCAACGTGACATGTTGTGAGCTTGTAGATCTGCTATTTTCAGCATGCAACCAAGTGTAACATCATATACTGGATCTCTTGTCCACTAGTCCCTTCCTAACATTTTAGTCTAGGTTTTATTTGTTGACGAAATTAAAATTAGTTTTAGTCATCATAGCTTATAGTTTTAAGTTAGTTTCCATTTAGACATTGTTTTGTCGTAGCATTAGTGGACGAAATCAACACTGCATGGTGTCTTTCAACCTCCAAAGAAGTTTGGATCAAACACATAATTATTTGTGTAAGGTGAAAAAGGTCGAGTGTCATTTGAACAATGTCGCGCCGAACAAGCAAGTGTCGTACAAGTTCAAGCACTGATTGCATATCGAACTCATTATCATCCCTACGTACGGTATTCACTAATAAACATAATTATGGGTTCAATTACGCGCCCTCACATTGATTAATTACCAGGGTTGTAATTGTCTCTCTGAGAGAGAGAGAGAGAGAGAGAGAGAGAGAGAGAGGAAGTCTCGACTGATACCAAAGATACCAGACACCACGCTGACTCCCGGGACCCTGTTTTCACTTCTGCCTACATGTTAATTAATTCCCCGCTATGAAAAACGAGCTATGAATAGAAACTTCTGATCCGAGCTGTGACACCACGCAGCGAGTGTACGCCGCGTGACACAACGAGGTGTCGTTGGAAATTAAACCCAGTAACATAACGGGGGGACCGAAACGCAAACTAATCTAAGGGGCATTAGCGCTCATGTGTATTATGGATTAACGTTTTAACCTCCCTCATTAGCTAAGATAAATTATTATGTCTGAGCTGGGTGGGTGGTCGTTTCGGGGGGCACGTCGAGGGCCCCTTGTGTGTGTGTGTGTGTGTGTGTGTGTGTGTGTGTGTGTGTGTGTGTGTGTGTGTGTGTGTGCGTGTGCGTGTGCGTGTCTGTGTGGCTTGGGTACAACTGTGAGCATGTGAGGAGCCGGTCTCTCTGGCTGTTTGATCCGAGGGCCGCAGACATACAGGCCATTGAAGGGGTGAGAAGTTCCATCATCTGAGCCTTGGCCAGGTGGGAGGGAGGGGGAGAGAGAGAGAGACGGAGACAGAGAGAGAGAGAGAGAGAGAGAGAGAGAGAGAGAGAGAGAGAGAGAGAGAGAGAGACACACAGAGACAGAGACAGAGCAGTAGAGAGAGAGAGAGGGAGAGAGAGAGTGATTCAGATCGAGAGAAGGATAGAAAGGAAAGAAACAGGAAAGTGAGGACGTTTCCCCCGACCACCCCGCTGTCCTGTCTCTGTAGTTGCCCCCAATAAGCCTCCGTATCCCAGGGTGCACCTCTCTGCATTGCCTCATGTGATCCCCAGCAGCTGTCTGTCCACAGGCTGGCTCCACATCCCTCTAAAGATGATGGAACAGCCCTGAAAGGTGCCTCGTGGAGCCTGAAGGTCACGTCTCTCTGCCACGACAACAGCCACTTTTATAGTGGCAATAAATCAAGAGAGTTATTTGTAACGTTGCCGAAAGTACCACTTTCACGTGTCTATACTCACTATACCGACTGCAAAAGAAAAAGGAGATTCAATTTCCCCTCGCATGAAAAAACATTCATCTTACAAGATGTCTCCTTGCAATAATCCATTGACCTTCCCTACCCGCAGGTATATCGCACAAAACAGCTCCACCATTTTGCTAAATAATGATTCTAAATAACACTGTGACCTTCAGTTCACACAAATCTGTTTTTTCTTTTTTTTAATAAAAACAAAACAAAGAATTGTGATGCTGGGTTTCTACCTAGTTGCACACCAGTGCCATGTGCGAAAATAGCCTAGATCTACAAGCTCAAAATGCGTTGCATATCGGCCACACACTGAGCTTGTAGATCAGCCCATAGTATAGTATCAGTATAAATAAATTAGGCTTTATAGGGGACGAGAGGAGCAAGTGAGCCACTATGTGGTTCTACAGAGACAGCTACAGAGACAGGCTACAGCTGCACGCCAGAGGCTCAGAGTCTGGGTATAGAGACAGGGTTAGAGATGGATCTTTTTGTTGATTTATGTGAGGATGGAGGGGGTTAGTTATGGGGCACGAAAGAGAGAGGAATTATGAATGAAGTTTTAATGGTCCGGGACCGCCAGCCAGACGCATGGGGTCCCCGCAGATGGAGCATGGATGACCCCCGTGATGAGCCACTCCACTTTGGAACCCAAATACAGAGGGACACGTTTGACATTTTGAGGGTTTTTGTTTGTTTGTTGCTCCTTTTAATTTTCTTCGGTAGTGCTTTGTCACAAAGTGTGCGCGTCTGTGAGAGGGCGTTGGGGGGAGGGTTATGTATTCCTCGTTGTCAAACAATGTCGGCATGAGCAATAATTTATGAACCAACCGAGCCGTGGCGACTCGGTGAAAACAGCGGGCCCAAAATAACCCCCAAGTCCTCAATGGAGAGGCCAAACACATGCCGGCCGCGCAAATCATTTATCCCGCCACGACGTGACAAAAGCACGCCCGAAGCCTATATGCCATAAACAAACAACAAAATAAATCTAAGAAATCCAATGTTAAAGTCCCTTCAAACTTCATGGGCATGACACAGTATGCTGCATACTCCAGTTTTAGGTGATGAGGTGACCACCGAAACGGTGCGGTCACCTCATCACCCAAAAAACTGAGTATGAATAACGCCCTATATATTCAAAGTCCAGTTTTCGATGAAGAGGTGACCACGGTGCGGTGCGTCACCACCGCTCACACAACACCACATCTCTCTGGTTTTCACTTCAACAAAACCTGGACTATTGAAAGGCTCTTTTCATAGTCTGGATTTTCGGTGGTGAGGTGACCACCGCAACTACAACATGACGTCACTGAGCCGCGGTGAAGAGCAAACCACCGCTCTTCCCCAGCCCTTCTCTCTGTTTTTACTCACCACCGCTCATCCAACCATTGCCGACATCCAAACCACTACTGCACCGAGCGGTGGTCACCTCACCACCGGAGCGGTGGTCACCTCACCACCGGAGCGGTGGTCACCTCACCACCAAAAATCCAAACTATGAATAGGCCTTTAAGGTATTCACGGCTCATCGTGGTGGTGGCCCACATTGGGTGGGGAGGGGAGGGGAGGGGGATGGATGGATGGTTTGGGGGGGAAGGGGTTGTTCCTACCCAGGTTCACGGTGAGCTTGACCCGGCCTCCGTCCAGCTCCAGGCGCAGCGTGTCGGCGGACTCCTTGGAGGTGGTGGCCATGAGCAGGCCGTAGGCGCGCTGGGACATGAAGCGCAGCGCCACGTCCTCCGCCTCCGTGTGCATGGGCACCGGCATGAGGATCTTCAGGTACATGCTGCCGTCGTAGCTCAGCACCGTCGCCTCTGCAACATGGAATGGAATGATGGAAATTTAGTATTTTATTTATGCTACTTTTTTTGCTGAAACATCTCAAATAATAATGATCTGGTGCCACCCTTTTTCAGAACAAATATGGGCAAATACTAAATTCACCTTTCACAGCACTGCCACTCAAGTGTGGAATGCCCCCTTCCTTCAAAACAAGCAGATCACTGGTTTCTTTTAAAAATGGTCTGAAAATTCACCTGTCACTGTCATCAGGTGAATGACAAGTGAATGCCCCCCCCCCAATAAATATTTCCTACAGCTTTAAGTCCAACAATCTGAACTATTAATCCTTTAATATTAGTAAACTTGAAGACTGGGACATACATATAGGGTCACCAGAAACGTCTCCCTGTGGGACGAGACAGTCCTTAATTTCACTTTTCAGGCGTCACACAAAATGTCCCACAAATTAGACTGGCAGGCATCAGTGTTCAAATGCCCCAATAGTTATAGTCCCCTAATAGTTGGCTTTCTGTTGTAAAGCTCTCTTATTCCCTCTTTTCCTGCAGCTAAGCTACAGTACCAAGTCGGCCAAACCCCCCCATGACCAAAATTAGCATTTTAAAACAAAATGTGAGATGCCAGAGGGGTTTAATAACAAAAGTATAGGCCTCTCGTCGAATATGACAACAAGGCATTTAAGTAATAAGTTGCTAACCCCTTCCCGTCTTACTTGTCCCACACAAGTGATACTTCTGTCCCTCAAATGGACAGTTTGGATCTGGTCACCCGACCCTAGACATACACCAAATCTCTGCCGAAAATAGACGGGCTTTATAAGATCGGCTGTTTTCGGGCAAATGTTGCCCTCAGAATAGAGAAACAGATAGATTTTAATTACTTTATAGTTTAGCTTCACTTAACTTGAACTTACCATGAAGTGACATATATATGCAACCACTTTGGTAGAGTACAGTATGTATTTAGAACATTATTAGACATAGTAGACTTTTTATTATTGTATGTCACATACATAATTATGTTCAGTAACCTCTGATAACATGATAACACCAAAAAAAAATCTTACCTGGGAAAAAACAAACAATGTGCACATGCCATGAGTGGTACTTTTTTGTCATACACTTCCTGTCAGAGGAAAAGGCATGCTACTGAAAGCACAGTGACATCTAGTGGCCTTTATTTTATTTTTATTTTGAGTTAAGAATAAAAAACATTTGAGTTAAGATTCTACAAAATGTCTTCTAAATCATGACAGTTTTCTGATAAACCTATGTTTCTATATATCAGTGGTGCTCAAAGTATTTTCATGTCAAGGACCCAAAAATGATATGTATTTGGCCGCCGACCCCCATCTGAAAATATGTTTCCCAGAAGCAAAGATTTGAGTGAAAAACGCTCTGAATGAATATATATTTAAAGATTTGCACCACATCTTCACGATCATTAAAAAATAACAGACCTACAAGCTCGTAGCGCGGCACTCGCTACTATTTTTCAATGGCTAAAGTATGACATAATGCTTAAAACACCAAAAGGGGTTCCCGCCCAGAATGGGTTAAATACAGTACATATATCGTGATTTGGAGTCATTCTGATCTAAATGTGTGGACTCTTTGGATGTATGGCTAATCAAATATGCGAGAGACATACTGTATGAATGAATTTTTTTAATGAATGAATTTTTATTTTCGTGTCTTGTCGTTAAGACCCATCCCTTACGGGATTATAAGACACCAACAGCATAAATAAACAATATCACAAGTTCACTTCCCACACAGAAGTTACACCAAGTATTTGATCAAAACAAAAACAGAAATAAGCATTATCATAAAAATAAAATACGTCACATATAAGTTTTCTCTATATATTCTGCTAATGCAAATATCTTTTGTTCGAAAATCCATCTCAGTTGCTCTGCATCACTTAACCACATCAGATCTATATTTTTACATCTGTTAAATAACTTTTGACGTAGCTCATGATACAACGGGCAATAGAAAAGAAAATGGAACTCATTCTCAATATCATTTATATCACAATAGGTGCAGATACGTTCTTCTTCTGTAACTCCTCTATACCTCCCAGTCTCAAGGTGCAAGGGCAAGATCCCAGAACGAAGTTGGGCACATATAGGGATCTTTGTCTTTTAGATAATGTATATCTACAGTGTAGATGTTAGAATAGCCATGTATTTATTAATACACATTGAACCCTGGATAGAATGAAATATTGACTAGCATAAAAGCCTATATTATGTTTGCCTGTGGGTTTGTTAAATTAGTGTGCTGTATAGATTCTACACCACACTCTGAAACAAACAAAGACACAGACATAGACTTTTATAGACTCAATCTGTCATTCTATCCATGCAGGGTTCAATTTGTATAAATAAATACATAAATAAATTAGTATCTTTGGCGGGTGATCAACTATGCCTTTAACATGAAGTGAATGCAAAAGGGATTGTTTGGCAGCAGCCGATGCCTGAGACGTCAGACAGCAGCATGCCCAGGAAGCCACGACCTTGAGTCCCGTCTCTCCACACAGAGGCCATAAATAGACCGCTAGCTGCTGACAGTTGCCTAAGGATGGGCACTTTCTTTCGCAGTGTGGGTTTGATGGTAGCGGGGTTAAAATCCGCCGTCAACTGCTTCTGACAGAAATATAGGGGCTGAGGCTTCCCTCTGTTTGAGTGGAACATAATTACCAGTCTGGTAACTGTCTTTCTGACAGAATTTCCAGTCTGGTAACTGCATGTCTTTCTGACAGAATGTCCAGTCTGGTAACTCCCTTTCTGTCAGAATTACCAGTCTGGTAACTCCCTTTCTGTCAGAATTACCAGTCTGGTAACTCCCTTTCTGACAGAATTACCAGTCTGGTAACTGTCTTTCTGACAGAATTACCAGTCTGGTGACTCCCTTACTGACAGAATTTCCAATCTGGTAACTATTACTTTCTGACAGAATTACCAGTCTGGTAACTCCCTTTCTGACAGAAATACCACCAGACTAATGCATTTCTGATAGAAATACATTGTGATAAATGTACGTATTTCTGAACCTTAACACTAACCCTATCCCTAACAGAGTGGAGTA
Source organism: Protomyctophum bolini (assembly GCF_963924005.1). Lineage (NCBI taxonomy): Eukaryota > Metazoa > Chordata > Actinopteri > Myctophiformes > Myctophidae > Protomyctophum > Protomyctophum bolini. The sequence goes on from NC_137881.1 coordinate 11,797,511, forward strand.
AAAGAACAATAGTTGCCTCTGAGAAGCAGTGGAGCATAGTAAAAGTATTGCAAATTGAAAATACTCCAGTAAAGAAATAATACCTCAAACTTGTTCCCAAGTACAGTACTTGTACTTGAGTACACATGGGTCAAGAGTACATGGCCCAAGCATAGACCCCTGGGGGACTCCGGTCATCTATAAGTGTATATAGGGATTCAGTGGGTAAACCATGCAAACAGAGGAGAAAGGGAGCTTTGTAGAAAAGCCTAAATCAATTGTACAGACAATAAAAACAAGATGTTTCTGCATTGACGAAGGCGTTGGTTCACTTCACAGTCAAAACAAATACTTTAAAGCCAGAGGGGGAAAATAACCAGCTGGCAATTGATTATTGTGTTACAGCTGTGACTGACTGAGATGTAATTCTAATCGTGCAGAGAGACGTGGAGTTCACGGCAGTACTTTAAAGGTATATTAAAGAAAGTTATATGATTTCCCTAGGCTTTGTTTCTCAGCACTTTATTTCAGTATGGATCGGAGGAGGAGGACGAATATACTAATATATACTCGGGATGGCAAATGTAAGCATATTATGTATGTATAATTTTCTGAAGCGAAAAGGCAATATCATCCACTGCTCTCACCTTGGCACTGATCTACACGGCTAATAAAATAACATCACGGCGGGGGAAAATAATATAAGAGGGATTATTATGGAGGATGAGTCCCCTTGGCTTAACGCCCTTCACAGTACATGAGGGCTGCCACTGGATGGCAGGAGAGAGCTGTGGAAATCCCTCTGCTTCCTCTGTTGATGGCTGGAGACAAAAACAGTTCTAGTGGTGGAAAGTAACCAGGTACATTTGCTCAAGTACTGCACTTGAGTACAGTTTTGAGGTATTTGTATTTTACTTGAGTATTTCCAATACTTCAATACTTTAACTTCTACTCCACTACATCTCAGAGGCAAATATTAAGTACTTTTGCTCCACTGCATTTATTTGAAAACTTTGGTTACTTTTTGTTTGATTGATTTTGATTATTATTAAAACACATGAAAATAATTCTAACCACCGTATCCATACGGTATGTAAACATACCGAGGCCGACACCCCGGGGGGCTAAATGGGGGATGATCATGAATCAGGTGTGTAATTCACCTCGTTCCCCAGCCTGGCTGTATGTCTGTGTACCTTGCATGCCACCACCTGTGTGTACTACCGCCGCGGCCCCAGTACGTATGGCTGTGTACCTGAATGCATGCCACCTGGGTGCGTACGACCAGCCCCAGATGGCGAGGCACGGGTACGCCTGCTCCGCCAGCCTCTCTCTCGTACGCGCGCCCTAATTTCATCCCTTGCTGCCAGCCAACAGCATGCGCAAATGCCACCAGGGCCTCAGGGTGGCATTTGCCACACACACACACACACACACACACACACACACACACACACCCCCTTGTAGAGTTGCTGTCTGTTCTCCCCTAGCGTTCTATAGCAGCTGGTTGGCCACATGTGGCCAACCAGCCTTTTGCGTGTCGCGGGAACTGTCCTTTTCTAAACAACCTGTTGTTGTCGCCATCGGAGGAGGAGTCCATGGTTCGCAGTCAGTAATGTTTGCTCTAATGTGTTCTGTGCAACATTCTACTGTGTCGAACGCCCACGGCGCCTCTAAATGCACCAAATGTTCCCATAGGCCATGCAAAGGCCATCTGTCTGTCTGTATAACGCCTAGCCTGCTTAGCCTGTTTCTATAGGCTAAGCAGAGCATAATGCTCGGAGCACAATGTGCTGGGTTTTGTCAGAAATGGTATGTGTACACGCTCTCATAGTTATGGTGGTCTGTGGTCTAATGCAGGGGTTCTCAAAGGCCCCCCGCTACTTTCAAAAAATCTTGACATTCTTTAAAAAAAGTTTTAATATTTTTAATACCACAGGAATCTTTTCAGATGGGGGTCCGCGGCCAAATACACATTCATTTAGGGGTCCTTGACATGAAAAAGTTTGAGAACCACTGCCTTACAGTACGTGAAAATAAAATCTATTTACTTTTCCCACCACAGTCCCTCCTATATATATATCTGTCCCTAACGACGAACCATGCTCACCTATCTCGCAGTTTCCGCCCAGGTACCCGGTGCCGACGCAGTCGCAGATGTAGCGGTTCCAGCCCTCCTTGCAGAGGCCGGCGTTGCCACAGGGGGCGCCGGCGCAGCGCTTCTGCAGCTCGCGCGTGCAGAAGCTGCTGACGCCCGGCGAGCTCTGGATCTCGGCCAGCCGCCGCACGTCTCGGCTCTTGCCGTCGATGAAGAGGTCGCGCACGCAGCCCACGTAGCCGTAGTTGAGCAGCGCCGTCCACACCTCGGGCGGCAGCACCAGCTCCGCCTTGGCCTCGGGCAGGCCGCCCAGGTACATGTCGCTGTCCAGGTCCAGGATCTCACTGCCCTCCGGAGAGTTGAAGGGCAGGCTGCGGCTGTTGACCGATATGGAGCCTGCATGCGCCATGGTGCAGAGTGCATGGACGGGGTTGTTGGGGGGGGGGGGGAGGAAGAGGTGGTTAGAGTTTGTTGTCTCAATGTGTGACTGAGAAAAAACAGAATAAGCTGGGAGCAACAGGGTAAAATCAGAGAGAGAGAGAGAGAGATAGAGAGATAAACAGACAGCAGGGTGAGAGACATAGCAGAAAGGTAGACAGTAATGTGTCTGTAATATGCTAAATGTAGGAGACGGGACACCGACCGACTGCAGCAGGGAGTGGGGGGGGGGGGGGGCTCTCTTCGTCTGTGATTAACGACTCCATCTTAATTTTCTATTAAAAGCCAATTACAGCCGGGGCAGTGGCGAGATCGCACACACGCACAGATGCACCCACACACCCTCCCTGTAGGGCACCGTTATGAGAAGATATGACTTTCCGAGGTACTTCGCCATAGCCTGGCGTAGCGGTACTAATATCACTGCGTGGATATTAGTCTCGTCCCTCTCAGTGTTATTTTTTCTTTTTACCACAATGTCCCGCCCCATATTTGAATACTGGGCCCTGGTTGGTTATAGCCCCTGCGGGGATAATAAAGTTAATCTCATCTCGTAGCAAAAATAGCCGATCTACAAGCTCAAAATGCTTCGCAGTGCGACGCGTTTTGAGCTCGTAGATCAGCAATTTTTGCAACCACTCCAAGGAACAGCAATGTCCGTGTTCACCTAGTTATGTGTTGGTTCACCTATGTGTTGGTTCACCTATGTGTTGGTTCACCTATGTGCCTATGTTTTGGTTAATGAGCACGAGTATGACTATTAGTAGATTAGAGAGTGCTGCACTGTTGCCTGCTAATGAGAGAGAGAGAGGGGGGGGGGGGTGAAGTTGCACCACTCAGTTCACACGGGTGTGATTTTTACTATTACTTGAATTGAAATCCTGAATATTTTTATATTTTATTTATTTATATTTTTCTAATGCAATCCTGAAAAGTAACATTTTTATTTAAGTATTCTGATAATAGCCTGAAGGTGGGGGCCGCATGTGGCCCATGTATGAAATAGAGTCACATAGTCATCCTTACCTTTCCTCCCCTCCCTCTGGAAGTCCACGTGGCACCACTCCCCGTCGTTCACCTTCTTGTTGCTGGTCTTCAGCTTGGTCTTCCCGGAGCCCATGTCTATGAGCAGGTACAGGTAGCCGTCCAGCAGCTCCATGGCGAAGTAGTCGGTCTTGGGCTCGCGGCCCGCGGGCCTCTGCGGCTCCTTGCTGGGGCCCGCCTGGAGCCGGCCGTGGCTGAACAGCAGCAGGCCGCTGGGCTCCGTGGTGCGGAAGTCGAAGGAGATGGAGCCCGTCTTCTTGGCGTTCCACCTGCATGAGCAGCGTTGATTTGGACAGCAGAGAATTTAGATTTTCAGTCTTTTTTTAATATATTTTTGGGGCTTTTGTTGCCTTTATTGATAGATTTATAGTAGTTTGACAGGTAATAGGGAGAGAGATGGGGGGAAGACATGCAGCAATGGTCGTCGGGATCAGGACTCGAACCTGCAACACACTGTGCCTGGACCGCTCGGCCGGCCCAGGCCTAGTCATAGTCTCATTAGTCACATTTTAGTCACCTTTGGAATATGACTAGTGTTGTTGTAAATATCATAAGATTTTAGTCGACTAAATCTACAGTTGATTTATGATGCCGTCGTAATGACTGATTTTACACTTACAACCAAGTGTACAATGACTTGTACTGGATCTCTTGTCCACTAGTCCCTTCCAAAATATTTAGTCTAGTTTCTATTTGTTGATGAAATTGTCAATATATTTAGTATTTAGCTATCAATTACATTTAATTTCCGTCAGTGAAAAAAGTTGTAGTCAAGTAAATCAACTGGTCACCTGGGCAGGGCCATGTAGGACAGACTAAATCAACAGGTCACCTGGGCAGGGCCATGTAGGACAGACTAAATCAACAGTTCACCTGGGCAGGGCCATGTAGGACAGACTAAATCAACAGGTCACCTGGGCAGGGCCATGTAGGACAGACTAAATCAACAGGTCACCTGGGCAGGGCGATGTAGGACTCGGGCGTCTCGAAGGTGACGGGGTCGAGTGCCGCCACGTCCTCACAGCGGAACACCAGGTCGCCGTTCAACGTGATCTTGGGGTCGCGTTCGATGGCCAGCCGCGACAGCTCCAGCTTGAAGTCGTTGTTCTTGTACACCACCTAGTGGAGACGGTTGGCACGACAATCAGTGGTGGAAAAAAGTATTTCAAAGCAATACTGCTTGAACCTTATGCACAAGTTATACCTTAGTTACAGATTTGTATTCCCCTTAGAAAAACACTGCTACATTATATAGATGCACTTGACACCTTTGTACTTTCCTTGAGTATGTATGTTTTTAATGCTTTGTTTCATAATGTAAAGTACTGTTTGCTTGTTTTATTTTTAGGTGGGGACTGAGGATGAAAATGACTCATGAGCATTTTTGTACAGTAGGCCTACTGTACAAACATGCATACATACTGTACATATATAGTACATACATACTGTACTGTACTGTTAAAGTAGAAGTAGAAGTTAAAGTAGAAGAGGACTGCAAGATATGGCCACAGCTGTGTGTATGTGTGTGTGTGTGTGTGTGTGTGTGTGTGTGTGTGTGTGTGTGTGTGTGTGTGTGTGTGTGTGTGTGTGTGTGTGTGTGTGCGCACGCGTGCGTGCATGCATACGTGCGTATGCGTTTAAGTGAGCTGAATCTGCATGCATAATGTTGGGTGCGAGTTCACTCATTTGTGTAATGGAAATGATGTGGGTGGAGAAATTGCTAAACATTTATGCGGGTGTTATTGATGAAAATAGATGCAACATTGTCGTTTTAAATGCATTGTGGGCTAGAACACAATTATAGTATATGTATTTGTACTGTATGGTACTGTACGGTACATGTGAAAAGTGTGCGTGCGTGTGTGCAGCATACATAAACACTTTAAAGAGGTTTAAATGCAAAAGAGGTTTAAATTCAATAGAGTGTGTGTGTGTGTGTGTGTGTGTGTGTGTGTGTGTGTGTGTGTGTGTGTGTGTGTGTGTGTGTGTGTGTGTGTGTGTGTGTGTGTGTGTGTGTGTGTCTGTCTGTCGAAGCAAATTCACTGACTTGTTCAGGAGAATGATTGGATGGAAAACATCACAGCCAAAAAGAATGATCACCCAAAAAAATAACACTGCCATGAATTTCTAAGTATTTGCAAAACAACCAGGCCCGGATTAACAATGGAATTTAGTGGAGCTTAAGCTCCAGGGCCCGCAGCTTGCAGGGCCCGGTATGAGACTATAGGTACAGCTGTTGCTTCTGTCGAAAAATATAACGCAACACAGGAACCCCGCTAGTGGGGTTTTTTTGGTCGTTCTGTAGCAGTTGATTTTCACTTGGTCGTCGCAGTCGGTTTGGGGGGGTTCCTGACGGCTGCGCGTCGCTTCCTCCTCCGTCAATGACAGAGGGGAGGGGAGTAAGCGACGCTGTCAGAAGCCCCCTCGCTCAGGAAGGCCCCCTCGCTCAGACCAACGTGTGTTGTTGTGACAACATACAGCCTATATGTAAGCCAAAAGGAATATAAACACAAGACCTTGACCCAGAGTTAGCGTCGTAGTGTCCTTGAGCAATACACTGAACCCCTAATTGCTGCTGATGTGCTGGTTGGTGCCTTGCATGGTTTCCGCCTCCATTGGTGTGTGTGAGAATGGGTGAATGTAATGCACAATCTATGTAAAGCGCCTTGGATAAAGGCGCTATATAAATGCACCATTTACCATTTACCAATAAACCTGGGGGTCCATTAGAGTAATGTTAACTCCATAGACACATACAATACAGAAGAATCACGGCACTCTCCCCTGATGCTAATGTCCGACAAACTGCAATCACCATCGTCTCAGCTCAGAGTGCTGGCCTGCTGTGCCTCGGTGTGTGTGCATTCACAATGGATTGGTGGCAAAAGCCAGAGTGGTGCAGTAAATTACTCTCGTCTCTCACACTGTACAAGTTGTGCGATCAGGCTTTTGTTCTTTGACAACTCTATGGAGTGCAGCCTGAGGAGGAGGCTGTCATTGTGGGAAAGGCTGTTCTCTCTGTTTCGTTGCTTTCCTGGAAGGAAGGCAGTCTGCGTGTGTGCGTGTGCGTACACACGCGTGCGTGTTTGCGTGTGCATGCACATTGAGTGTGCAGTGTTTGCCTTTCGATTTGCACTTCTCTTTGCACTTCGTCTCCATTTTCTCTGGCACAAGTTTAAAGCAAACGTGAGATACTTTGACACTCTCACAAACACGCACAGTACTTTTTGATAGCCATTTGAAAAAATGGTGTTCGTATCTTCTGGGTCTTTTTTTTTTTTTTTTTTTTGCAGTGTTGTTTTCAATTTCAGAAAATAGAGCTCGAGAGCCCTGGATAAAACGGACCAATATTTACCTTCCACTCCGCCAACTAAGCCGATTTATTCAGATAAGAACATGATATAGCATTTAGATAACACAAATACTGTAGTCATAGAACAGTTAATAATAATTAGATAACACAACTACTGTAGTCATATAACAGTTAATAATCCAAAATTCTGCGGTTCTATCATTGGGTGGTTTTCTGTGTAATGCTGTATGTGCGCGCGTGGCAGACGAACACGCATTTGAGTGTGACTGTGCGTGTGTGTGTGCGTGTGTGTGACTGTGCGTGCGTTTGTACGGGCATGTATCTATGTGAGTGACACTGAGAGTGAGCAGGTGTGTAATGCAGTATTACGCAACATCGCTCGGTTCAGGTCAGTGAATGGCTCATCGTTTTGCTCTGTGGAGCGCCGGGTTTGCTTTTCAGAATCGATGAAATACACAAACTCCCTCTAGCCACGTTTTAAATTCCACCACACAGACACAGAGACCTGTCTCTTTCACTGCGTCTAGTTCACTTTCCCCCTCCACACAAATGCACGCACGCACACGCACACACGATCGAGCGTGCGATACGCAGCCAGGGCTATTTGCGAGCTCCCCTGGCATATCCAACGTTGGCTGTGCTGCAGTCAGTGTGCTCATCTCATAGTGTCATCATTAGCGGAGATTAGCTCTGCTAATTGGCCGTGCCAACGCTAAAACTGAAACTAATAAGGCGCTGGTTTAGCTCGCTGCTGCAGGTGTGAGAAACGGTGAGAGGCGAGCTAATGAGATGCAGTTAAGAGCATTCATTCTATTCATATCAGATGTATTTAACTCGAGTCAAGGACATTTTCACTTAAGGGACAGCTTCGCTGATTATCACCCTATCTTCATATAATTGGTGCTCACTAATGCTCGTCGTAATATGGTACCATTATTGTCTACTCACTCTGTGTCTCAAAGGAAGGCTGTGGACAGTTCAGAGTGACACCCATGCCTACCATGCAGTGACATGACATCATCGGTAGGTAGGCAGGTTTGGTCATTGCAAACAATATTTCAAGATTTGGTTTCATTTTGTAATTACTGCAAGAACAATGGCTTCCATTATAGCATGCTAACTTTACTTCCCACAATGGGTAAGCCCTAACGTACTGTATGTACTACTGTATGTACTATGTACTACGCTGGCGTTGACACTTTACAAATCAGTTTACATTCTCCGTGAATGTTGTGACACTCCCTGCCTTAGGTTGTGACCAGGCTTTTCTCTTTGCAGGGTTTTCAATGTGACTAACTAATACTTACTGTACATAATGTATAAATTGTGTGGGAATCATTTTTAATTAACCTGAAAGGCTGCTGTCAAAGATTGTGGAAACTTTGAATGACTTCAAAGTTAACTGCATCTATTAATATGTTTTAATTTCTTTTAATTTGGAGAGAGAGAGAGAGAGAGAGAGAGACAGAGACAGAGACAGAGCTACACTGCATGCAGGGGTGACATCTTGGCCATTGGACCAACTTGAAGTCATTCTCTGAATCAGATTGTCTTCAGGCCTCACATTAATGTTGGTTTTATGCAGGGCTGTGGCGTGTCTGTTGTGATGTTCCGGCTATCGCAGGGCCAGAGCTCTCCTCAGGGGTGACTCCATTGATTTGTTTTGTCATTGAGAAACTCTGCGGAGGCTGGAACCCCCGCAGCGCAAATAATCACTTTTCTCCGGTGAACTTTTGGACACACGTCTGTGAGTGAGTGAGTGTGTGTGTGTGTGTGTGTGTGTGTGTGTGTGTGTGTGTGTGTGTGTGTGTGTGTGTGTGTGGGGGGGGGGGGGGGGGGTTGTATGCAATATGCATGATTAACATGGATGTATTCATGTAATTAGAACAACAGGGGATATCGAACGTCGTGTAACTGACTGTATACCTTTACGACAGCGCTTTAAATATTTTATATTATTGATACATGTCAGTGTTGTGTTGTTGTGTGTAATGTGCTCCCGCGGCATCGCCAGGGAGTGTATCGACCAGGGACGGTTTGACAAAAAAAAGAAAGAAAGAAAAGGAAAGAAAGAAAAAATCAAGACAGATAGCATGGACAGCAATAAAGACTTATGTTAATATTCTGACCCAGTAAATGAGCAATGGCCCCTGATAAACCGTGCACGCATACACGAGCACACACAGCAAGAGAGAGACAGTGGGGGGGACACACACATCACAGCCTCAGTGTATTGTCGTTGCATGTGGTCGACTTTGAACACGCACGCACACACACACACACACACACACACACACACACAGCCTCAGTGTATGGTCGTTGCATGTGGTCGACTTTGAACACGTGCACGCACGCACACACACAAAGAGAGAAGTGACCTGTTTCACAACATGCAGTGAGCTATTATCAGTTCATCACCGTGCCAGGAAGAGGAAGAGACCTTTTTGGGGTATAATATAGTCTCGCCGTGGCCAGACAACGTGTTTCACAATCTCTGAATGCTATGTTGTGGCCCTCAGGTTAATGTCCGAATACTGAGATAATATTGGTTTCAGCTGTTACTATTCCACAACATGCAAACATGACCTGCTGTTATTACTTCAGTCTAAATTAGTAGCTGATTGCTTCAACACAAGTATAATTAAAGGCATTCATATTGGGATGCATTTTTCCGCGGCTGTAAAGACAAAAACTTTATCATCAACAGAGCTTCCGTAGACTGTATGACCGCGGGAGCATTTGGAAATTGTGGGAGGCAACAGTCTGGCCCATAAAAGTCTACTGTTGTTGGGGTCACTGACAACGATGAGATGGAGAGACAGTGAAGGTGGTGGTGGAGAGAGAGACAGAGAGGGAGAGAAAGAACGAGAGACAGAGAGACAGAGAGAGAAAGAGAAAGGGAGACAGATAGACAGAGAGAGAAAGAGAAAGGGAGACAGATAGACTTAGAGACAGAGAGAGAGAGAGAGAGAGAGCATTCAGCCAGTGCACAGAATCAGTCAAAGAATCAATTTTTAATTTGTCCGCCAGGATGGTGAACGCTAGTTGGCGTGGATCTTAATTACACAAGATGTGCCGGGAGAGAGAGAGAGAGAGAGATGGGGTAGATGTTACATATTGAGAAGGCATGATTTCACACCTCACAGCCTTGAAAACACACATGCGCGCCGCACGCACACATGTGCGCTGCACGCACGCATGCACGCACGCAGCAAGAGAGCGACAGTGGGACACGCACAACACAGCTCAGTGTATGATCGTCGCATGTGGTCGACTTTGAACACACACACACACATACTGTACACACACCACATCACACAGTGCACCATCACTGTATGACCTTAAGCACATATGCGTGCATTTGCAAGCACACGTGTGTTGCTGTGTGTACACACACACAGAAACAGCCACACACACACACACACACACACACACACACAGTAACCGCAAGGTTGCCAGTTCGAACCCAGGCTCCCCAGAGTTAGTGTTGAAGTGTCCCTGAGCAAGACACCTAATTGCTCCTAATGTGTAGGTTGGTGCTTTGCATGGTTTCTGCCGCCATCAGTGTGTGAATGTGTGAATTGATGCACAATCTATGTAAAGCGCCTTAGATAAAGGCGCTATATAAGTGCACCATTTACCCCACACACACACACACACACACACACACACACACACACACACACACACACACACACACACACACACACACACACACACACACACACACACACACACACACACACACACACACACACACACACACAGAGCTCTCTGTTTGAAATCTTCGGTGCCCAGAGGCCTTGGTGTATCAAAGGGTTTTTCCCATGGTGGCGTTATGAAAGCCTCTGCGCCTCCGCCCCCCCAACGGCGGCGGTAATCCGGCACCACTGAACTATAGCGCAGGATGAAAACACACGCCCCCCCCCCCCCCACACACCCCCTATCTGACCCCCCGCCGGGCGCTCGCCCTCATTCCCCTCATCTGTCTGTGATGCTTTCACTTGTTTGTTCTCCCCATCTATGGGGTTCTCTGTTTGTTCTCCCCATGTATGGGATTCTCTCTTACGCCTTTTCCACCGGTCGGTTCCCAATCTGTTCCTGTTGGTTCTTAGTCCATGAGCCAGAGCTCCAAAATGTGAACGTTGGTTATGAATTGAGTGGGAAAAACTATACCTATAGTTATAGTATATTGAATTGTTTATAAGATCAGATATTAGTAAATTAGTATTTCCACAGTAGTAGCTTTTTCATATATCTTTTTGCATATTATCCTATAATGCCTAATTTGCATATTTAAAATAATAATAATACAATAAATCATTGTCTTCGTGTAAGTAATCAACTGAGGAAGTTTCATGGTGATAAAAATCTAATATAGGTATGGTTTTGCACACTCAATTCATAATTAACGTTACCACTCTGGACTACGAACCACAAAGAACTGAACCCATTCCCATATGCTCTCCTCCTGTGTGGCATATCTTTCCTTCTCCGGTTGGCCCGACCTCGGGTCAAATGTACTGTACGCACTATAGAGACTGAACCTATGGCGGTGGTGGAAAAATAGTACTCACATTTCATACTTAAGTAAAAGTATGAAAGTATCAATACAGCAAATAGTAAATAGTAAATGTCCGGAATTCCAGGAATTCTAAATTTACTTGAGTAAAAGTACAAATGTATTAGCATCATCAAAATGTAAATTCTTAGGCTAGGCACTTCCTCCCGATGGTGCTTCTAACAACAACATTACATGTTTATAGGGCAGTGGCGATGACAGATTCTTGAGCTGTCAGCGACAGCAGGGCACAGCGAGGACATTGACTCAGAGGAGCAGCCTTGCATTTGTGTACAAAAGTCGTAAATTGAATAGCTAATAAATAAGCTGTCCAACATCAGAAGCATTTCTGAAGTTTTATCTTTTCTCATTTGTTTCATAATTAGTGCTTTGAAAATCAGCCAGTATGCAGAGATACATGGCTTATCTGCCTGCCATCTGTCCAACATTTCTCCCTCTGACTCTGAATCTTTCACCTTCTTTGACATAATTCACCTTTTTCATCGTCTGCTTTTGTTCTAGGCTCCCCTCATTCCTGGCTCATTTACGCCTCGCCTTTTGTCTTAATTGGTCTATCGACTCTATCCTGTTAAGCTAAATCATGGCAGATCACTCAGCCGACGTGACAGTTTCTTCACCGCAACGCTACACCCATCTGCCATGTTTGCTGACAACTCTCCTTCGCTTCATGTTACCTCCATTTTCCGTTCGCACCTCTCCGCCTGTCTCTCGCTATGTGGCGCTATAAATACATGGTGTTTTTTTTTTGGTCTGTCTGTCTGTATTGTTTCCCGCATAAGTGTATCTCTCCATCTGTCTGTCTTTCTCGTTTCATTGTTCACTTTTCAACCATCACTGCAGCCACATCGTTTGCTACATAGATGAACTTATTTGCATTTTATTTCTGTTTTATTAAAATGTTAATCTCTTTTTCACACCGTTGAGTTAAAAGGATCTCATTGCTTGTAAATGGTAAATGGTGCATTTTATATATAGCATCTTTATCCAAGGCGCTTCGCAGAGATTGTGCATTACATTCACCCATTCACACAAACCGATGCCGGGGGGAAACCATGCAAGGCACCAACCATGCACATCGGGAGCAATTAGGAGTTTAGAGTCTTGCTCATATATAGGACACTTCGACACTAACTCTGGGGGAGAGCGGGTTCGAACTGGCAACCTTGCGGTTCCCATCCAGTCACTCTACCCCTGAGCCACTGCCTCCTCCTGTTACTACCGGCTGCATTGTATGAACATACAATAAAACGCCTTGTGTGCATGTACGGTACGTGTTTGTCTGCCGGCATGCCCAGCCCAACACTGGCAGTAAATTCTGTCTGGCCTTGATGAGAGAAAGGATAGTTAAACGCCTTGGGGGACATTTAAGGCCCCACCGGGGGAGCCTAGCGATAGCAATCCAAATAATGAAAATGTAATTCTACGGGCATAATTAAGTTAGAGATGTGGTGATTACCGCGCCATCCATTAAAAGTGATGAGAAAAGTAATTACTTATTCAATCAGCTCCGGCTTTATGAGGGAAACGGCGCGGGCGCCACGTGTCGCGTCACACCGGTCCAAGTCATTACGTTTACAAGGGCATCATATTTTTTGGTGAAGATTGGCGCTCTTGACAGCTTGTTAAATTGTTACGTACTAGACCCTGGGGTGTGTGGGGGGGGAGTAAATGCTGTTCATCACTAAAGATATAAATGAAACATTGTGTGTGTGTGTGTGTGTGTGTGTGTGTGTGTGTGTGTGTGTGTGTGTGTGTGTGTGTGTGTGTGTGTGCGCATGTATGCATGTGTGCGTGCATGCATGTACGTGCAGTGCGTGTGTGTTTGTCTGTGTGCATGTATGTGTGTGTGCATGCATGCATGTGCATGTGCGCTACAAATCTCCTAGTTCCTGCCATCATTACCTATATGTCCTCCTATTGGTTGGTATGGAGGGTAAACAAAGCAACACATACATTTGATTGGCCAACGCTGTACGATGTTGTCCAAAGAGAAAACATTTTCATGTTTTTTGGGGCGACGTTCCCTTGCCTCTTTGCCTGCTATCGCCGGGTCCCATAGACAAATAATGCACTTCCGGGAAAAATACACATCAGGCTGTCCCCCGGCAGAGGCACTTCCTCATTGGCCACAGAAGCGGGGCTATACGCGGGGTTATAAGCACAACACATGTAGGCTTTCAAATGACCCCCCACTGTGCACTGACAAAGCGCCGGCCCGTCAACGGTGACTCACGTCTTTGAGGCAGCCCATGAAGTTGTTGCTGACGGGGGAGCCGGGCAGGTCGGCCGTGTTGGGGCTCCCCCCGATGTAGAAGAAGTCATCGGAGCCCAGCATGGTGTAGTCCTCCTGGGTGTAGCCCGTGGTGGTCAGGATGCCGTCCACCGAGATGGTCACCTGATGGCATTGGCAGCAGGGCCCAAAACAGACCGCAGACGGTATAGGAGGAGAGAGTGATAGTGAGTGGGGGGAGGGGGGGTAGATGATAGTCAAGAGAGAGAGAGAGGGAGAGAGAGGGAGGAAGAGGAGCGAGTAGAATGAAGAGGAGAGACAAGGAAGAAGCTGGATTAAACACTGGCACCATGGCGTTGTTGTCCCCTATACGTTGGTTGGCGTTTGATTGGTCGCTTTTTTAGGTTTGCGAGTCAGAGAGAGAGAAGGGAGGGGTTTCACCTCAGAGTGCAGTTGCCTGGGTTGAGCCACTGGGTGGCGCTGTGTTGTGTGATCGATTGGTTACTAAATGATGGCAATTTGAGTTTGAGTGAAATATTATGCTTAATTAAGCTCAAGCTGTAAGTATTTCAACTCGGGGTATCTACCTTGCTCTATGAGAGAAAGAGATCCAAAGGAATTGCTATTGATTGCACTTAATCTCAACCATCAATGTTGCTTGTCCAACATTATTATTCTCACAATTCAATGGTCCCTGCCTGGATGCATAAACCTCTAATGGACCGTTAGGTTGTTAAATGTATTCTCTTTATTCCCGAATCTTTTTCTTGTGAACACGCTTTTCTTTTTACTCTACAAACCTCAGCTGTTAGATGCATGCAACGGAATAGGATATTTCCTTTGGAATGTAGAGCTATTTGATGAGCAGCATGCTCCAGACATGGACCTCACTAATGTAGAGCTATTTGATGAGCAGCGTGCTCCAGACATGGACCTCACTAATGTAGAGCTATTTGATGAGCAGCGTGCTCCAGGCATGGACCTCACTAATGTAGAGCTATTTGATGAGCAGCGTGCTCCAGACATGGACCTCACTAATGTAGAGCTATTTGATGAGCAGTGTGCTCCAGACATGGACCTCACTAATGTAGAGCTATTTGATGAGCAGTGTGCTCCAGACATGGACCTCACTAATGTAGAGCTATTTGATGAGCAGTGTGCTCCAGACATGGACCTCACTAATGTAGAGCTATTTGATGAGCAGTGTGCTCCAGACATGGACCTCACTAATGTAGAGCTATTTGATGAGCAGTGTGCTCGAGACATGGACCTCACTAATGTAGAGCTATTTGATGAGCAGCGTGCTCCAGACATGGACCTCACTAATGTAGAGCTATTTGATGAGCAGCGTGCTCCAGGCATGGACCTCACTAATGTAGAGCTATTTGATGAGCAGCGTGCTCCAGACATGGACCTCACTAATGTAGAGCTATTTGATGAGCAGCGTGCTCCAGACATGGACCTCACTAATGTAGAGCTATTTGATGAGCAGTGTGCTCCAGACATGGACCTCACTAATGTAGAGCTATTTGATGAGCAGCGTGCTCCAGACATGGACCTCACTAATGTAGAGCTATTTGATGAGCAGCGTGCTCCAGACATGGACCTCACTAATGTAGAGCTATTTGATGAGCAGCGTGCTCCAGACATGGACCTCACTAATGTAGAGCTATTTGATGAGCAGCGTGCTCCAGACATGGACCTCACTAATGTAGAGCTATTTGATGAGCAGCGTGCTCCAGGCATGGACCTCACTAATGTAGAGCTATTTGATGAGCAGCGTGCTCCAGGCACGGACCTCACTACTGTAGAGCTATTTGATGAGCAGTGTGCTCCAGGCATGGACCTCACTAATGTAGAGCTATTTGATGAGCAGCGTGCTCCAGGCGTGGACCTCACTAATGTAGAGCTATTTGATGAGCAGCGTGCTCCAGGCATGGACCTGACTTCAAGAGCTGTATAGTAAAAGTAATGCTCAAAACGGTACCATTTCAAAAGCATGCAGTTGAATAGTGCTAGAGACCTCCGGGACCTCCGGGTAAAACACACTATCTTTGCGAATATTAAATTGTCCCCAGACGCATCTTTTTGCACAAAGCCACGAATGTGTGCATTTGAACACATAAAGCATGAAGCACACTCCAACCGAACACAAAAAAACGTTGCGTGGGCAGGGCTTGTCAACACCGAACAAAGTTCTTAAAGGACTACTTACTCAGTACCTGGTCCTAAAATGGGACAATTCCCAGTTCAGAAACCTGACTATCAGTGACTTCCTGGAAATATAGCATGCTATAATAGATAACATTGTTCTTTCATTAAAGATAATATAAAAAACATAAAACTTTGTTTGAAATAACCAAACCTGCCTATACCAATGATGTCACCAGTAGACAGGTTTCTGGACTCTCCACAGCCCTCATATAGACAGAGCAGATTAAAACGGTACCACAATATAATTCATTATTAGTGAGGACCAATTATGCGAAGATGAAGTGCCTCTTTAAGGAGAAAACAATTTTATACAGACCATATATCTAGAGGCAGAGTTAAGCCTAGGGCCACGCAGGAAAAAGTAAAATCACGCTAACCTTGATTTTAGAAGATCTTGGATGTGCAAGAACAACCAAACAACTACCGAACAATATTCGGACATAATGCAATTCTGTTCATATTATAGACCTACCGGTATACCCTTAGAAACAAAGTTTGAATGATCGATATAGGAGTGGCTGCAGCCTTGTGGAATCAAAACACTAACTATATATGCAAGCAGATGCATGGTTATTGAACAATAATGGACTTTTTAGTCTGGAGGTGGATGAACCATGAGTTTCAGAATTCTCCCCCAAGGTTCTTCTGACTACAGGGAAACTGTACATTATTTATATTCATACAGGTGTTCTATTGTGCCTGTCTGTCGGCCAAGGTTAAAATAGTTTGGGATTCTTCAGTTTACTTGTGCGGGATTGAAAAGATATAGGCTATTGTGTAACAGCAAGATGGCAATTTATGGCAACAGATGAACTGCAAACCATCCACAAACAAAACCTAAAGGGAATTTTGTCCATAATTTCAGTTTGTTTTAGTTAGTTTCGTAAACAGAAAAAACGAGTTAGTTATTGTTTATTTTTTTATTGTAGTTTTTTTTATTTAGTTCAGTTGACGATATTATAAGTAACCTTGCTGTCTGTCAGTAGAATATTAAATCCCAGGGCGTTTTGAATATTAGGCTATTATGCAGACACACCCCTCTCCACCACCCATATGGGCTATATTGTCTATTTTGTTGCGATCACAAAAGTGCCTCATGCATTATTTTCTTTTTAAGTCATTACAACAGGGCTAAAATATTGACCACAACTCAATTTGAAGCTAATGTGTTTGCTGGGTTTAATTAAGTCACATCAGCTCAGTGTTTTTGCTAACAGCAGCACGGTGCTTTTGCTATTATATATTGTGACCTGCCGTGCATTTTGATTTGAAAGGGGCCTACACAATTAGTAACTAATTTATAGTCTAATTATCCTAATAGAGCTGGCCTAGGCAGGGGCACACACACACACACACAGCTCTCCAATATGGTTTGATTCAACAGCTGTTATCCTGTACGCATGCCTTGGCTTAGTAGAAGCTGCATACATTTTGCACTGCAGTGACTAATGGCCTACTCATACTCCAGTTTGAGGTGGTAGCTCATCACCGCGGTGTAGTTTTATAAAGGTTAGAAAAACTACAACATTACGTCAGCCATTTAGACATTGGATTGCCTTTTTCTACCTTTTGCACACCTATACCTCGGGTAATTAATTGTAATTAAAGTTTTAATTAAGTTATGTTTTATTGGATGTTGATATTAACTTAAGTCTTACTGTGTTATTGTTTGTTTATCTAGTTTCCACAGTGCTGCGTCCCGTGGAGTCCCACGGTCTGAAATGAAGGAACATGATGGAAACCCAGACAAGTGCACTCAACAGATCACCCCTCACCCCTCGCTGAGTGCTCAACATTTCACTATTTCATTTATTGTCACTTTTCTTCTTTTTTTTTTCCCCACAGATTTATTTTCCGTACTTCCCTTGTGAACAGGGCAATCCATTTTTATGTCTGCTGTCGCTATATATACTTGGGACAGAAAGAGGGCAGTGGGCAGCAGTATAGCGCTGTCGATGTGGTTGTTGGTGGTGTGGCTGGGGTCGTCTTGGGCGTGACTCTCGACAGACTCTCAAGGGCTGACCTCTTCAGTGATCCTACAGTGAGGAAAGAGATCTAGGGGGTGGTGTTGGGGCGTATGGGGGAGTATGGGAGGGGAACCCGGCCTGTCAGTTTGATTCATAGTGGGCTGCCGAACCTTCACCTAAAAACTGCAGGCACCCAATTGTATTTTATTAGATATCTTTTTTTTTCTCCTGGGGGAACCTGGCTTAAAGTCGTTAAGAGTAAGACCCAGCGCAAACTCCATCTAGAGTGGCGGATGTGGAACTCTGAAAGGCGAATACGAATAGAACTTCCAGCTGTGTGGACATTGTTGTGAATTCAGTGGATACAAATACAATGGAACACAAAATATCTATAGCAGGAGCACGCCCTGCATTTGCATGTGTTTGTCATGCCGCGGTTGGTTGTTGCATGGTGGCACCGCGGTGGAGGCCTGTCAGTGCACGCTTGCGGGCCCGCCGCTCATTAGCACCATTAGCCAGTCATTAAACGACCGACATCATCAGCCAGCTGCCAGACACCTGTGAGGTTTCCAGCTGAAAGAAGGAAAATGAGAGATTAGCAAACAGTTGCCGGAGCTCAGCTCACTTACCCCCTCCTTCGCCTTCCTGCTCTCTCCCTGCTTGGATCTGAAAGTCCTACCTCCTGACTCCAGTGGGATATAATACTTGTTTTACTGTATGTGAATGGAGTATAAATAAAAATACATTTGACAGATTTTGACATCAGATCATTGACCTCAATGTCAATAACTATCCTGCTGAGACGATGCCAGAGAAACAATGCAAACGCAACAAAACAAACAAATAGTCTCACAAAATGAACAAAGGCTAACTACGGGAGTCCTACGGGACACTGGGAATTATTCAGTGAGCCGATGCTTCAACCAGAGCAATGTCCCGTGGCCTAATCTTACAAGCACTTGCATCATTGGCCAGAGTTAGTGTTAATACATCACAGGTTGCTAGTTGTAATTCCTCGCTGCGACTGATCAAGACCCGCAGGAGTTGGGTCAGTGAGCATTTCGAAATGTCTGCTGAACAACAGTCAAGACATGTCAAGCTATTAACGTGGAGTTGTTGCCTTCTCCATTAGCTTCTTTAGAGCACTGCATGGTTCTCAAAGTGGAGCCTGGGGATCCCCAGGGGTCCCCCAGCAAAAGGAGGAACAGTTTAGAAATGTAAGGCCAGTTGTATTCTTCAGCTAGCCAAGATAAGATAGATAGCCGATCTACCTCAGAGATCAAACGCTTATAGATTGCCCGTTTTCCCAAATATTTACAAAGCTTCAGTTATGGAGGCCCTGAAGCCACAACAAACCTCTTGATCTCCATATTCTAACTTTGTTTAGGCATGCCTACTTGATCATACTGCGGCGTCTCACAATAGTATCGACAGTAGCAGATCTCCAAGCTTGACACGCGACACAAAGAGACATGTTTTGAGATTGGGGATCTGCTACTCGCGCTATTTAAAAAATATATAATAATCATGAAAAGTAACAGTATTGGACATATGAGGTTTCCACCCGACAGAGACAATACCAACTTAGCATCCTTCAAATAAATGTTTGAGAACCACTGCTATAGACGGATGAAACTGCACTGGGAAAAAAACATTGTGCAAGGCTAATGGCTAATTGATATGCATTTCACGTTGATACATTTTTCAGTTGAAAATGTGTTTTGGTACACACACAATTAGCCTCAAAGAGAGCTATTTGTCGCATTTATAATTCAACAGCCAACAGGACAAAGTCAAGGTCTCCACATGCGTGCCAGCTCGCCATGACTAAATGTTATCTGAAATCACAATTGTGCTACCTGTCGCTCACGCACTGTACTTGGGATGGCATGCCCTTTGAAATTAAGAACGTATTTGCATAACCATTAGTAGCTCCATAGCTGAAAAGTGATCCCTGTCATTACCATTATTATTCAACCTTACACAAACTTACGTAAGTGACATTGTTTTGGTTAAAACAAATCAAACGCTTAAACCTTAACCTCAATGTTCAGAAAGTAATCATTTCTGTCGAGTGTTTGTTCAGTAACAGCTAGGGGTCTCCCTGTCTCTCCCACACTTAAATGAATGTAAAATACATTTTCAGGCACGTACCCATTCACGAGCTTTAGTCCTAGTTTCTTTGCCAATTTATTTGTGGCATCACTTCCAATTTCACTCGTTTGTTGTTTTGTTTTCACTGCATGGGCAAGACACTGAAGCCCCATCTGCTCCCGATGAGCATGTCGCTGCTGCTTTTTCCACTTAGTTGGTTTATGAGTTATTTTCAAAAGCTGAGCACCCACTGCCTTAACCAAGGGCAGTATCCAGAAGAAGCACAACTACTTTTCTTTCTTTACCTACACCACGGCAACCTCAGCAGCAACCATACCTCAACAGGGACAACTTGTTGTTGTGAAAACGCACCACTTCAGACTCCATCTTAGCCCATAGCACTTTCCGTAGTACTTGTCCTAGCCTCGACCTCCTACAGTACAGTACAGTACAGTACAGTACAGTACAGTACGTATGCAAAGGCTCAACTTATGTAACTTAGAAAGAATTGCATTTAGACTTATAGCATTTATGTAGACTTATAGCATTTTATGTAAACCTAGCACTATAGTATTATATATGCATAGTTCCATTTTATAGATATTCCACAGTTACGTTGTTAGCTTAGGCCTACGTATGATTCATGATAACTACTTTGTATGTATATGATGTATTGCCATGCTTTTTGTTCTTGCTTAATGTAAGTCGCTCTGGATTAAGAGTGTTGTGGCTATACTGTGACCACAAGGCAGTGTATACCTCTGATTACACACAGATCAAGATGTGTGTATATCCTCCAGTGTATTGAGAGACAGCTTTGTGGAGTAAGTCATATTGACTCTGTGCAATATGCTTTTGGCCCTTAGGTCAACAGCGGGGGGATTGCAGACGGATCCTGAGCAGATCAAAAGCAGCTCCAAACAATTACCTGAGTCACCTCGGAATTGATTATGTTACAATGTCTGAGCAGATGGAATAACTGTCTGGGCTGTTTCCACCAGACAGAGAGTAGCACTGTCAATATAGGAACAATGCCAAAAATATATATTTCTTTCCATTGGCCAGATATATGTATATAGTGTATATAGGCTATAACAAGCTCAACAGATCCCTATCTTATAGGTTTAAGATTTAAAGAAACCTTATACTGGATCTGTTTAAAAATAAGTCTTATACACCAGTTAAAGAGTAAGACTTAATATAACATGTATTGAGGATGAACACTGGTAATTTGTATTCTCCACATGAAGTCTATTTTTGTTTGGTGGTTCTTAAGCTGGGGGTCATGGCCCCCAGAGGGGGTCGCCAAATAAGTTGGAGGGGTCTCTGATGAATGTGCTATTTTAAAAATAAATACAAAATATAACAGCTGCTTTGGAGCTGTCACTTCAGCACCGGTCAAACAAACCGTCTGGCTGCTGCTGAGTTAGCTAGTACAGCACCCTGTGCACAGTCACTACATCTAACGTACAGGGAGCTGTCTATTCAGCACCATGGACAGAGTCACTACATCTAACATACAGGGAGCTGTCCGTTCAGCACCATGGACACAGTCACTACATCTAACATACAGGGAGCTGTCCGTTCAGCAGCCATGGACACAGTCACTACTCACTACATCTAAGGCCTCACTCACACATAGGAGGCAATTGTCTCATGATTGATATGGGGGGGGGGGGCAGCTTCAATTAACTTCCTATGAGGAGGGCTGTCTTCAGCATCTGATGGAAAAATGCTCAGTACGGTATTTAGAATTGAGATAGTGAATGATGCACTATGTCAGATTAGGATAAAAAAAGTGATATACAATATCAGTCTCCTTCATGTCCAGTTTTGGTTGTTCTCCATTCATTGACTTAACTGTAGAGAGCAGATCTGATATACCAGAGTGACCTGACCACATGAAACCTAGCATGCACATAATGCGAGCATTCAGCTAAACATGTGTCACATTGTTAGCTTGTACAGTAAATCTGCTCTTGTTGGTGTAGAGATTTGAGGGGGAAAAAGGTTGCAGGCCTAGTACGGAGCCCTGTTCAATGTTGGTCAACAAAGCACTATATGGTTTAGGTGGTTAAAACAGAAATCTATTCCACACATTCAACAGAAGCCTTCAACTTGTCTGTGGAAGCATCGTCTCGGGCGAAGCTCTTCCCATTATTTCACACTGAAACGGACACAATAGCCATTATAGGCGTGTATATATGAAACTGCAACTTTTCAACAGCCGCGCGTCATGAATCTCTCAGACTCATTGTTGCCGGACCAAAGTAATGAAAATGGGGCAAAATTGATCACCTTGTCATCCTACAGATAATAATGTGAAATTGATTTATTGGCTCGAGAGCAGTTTCAGACTCCCTTTGATTTACATTCAAGTCCGTTGACAGCCCACTCCTTCTTGTACTAACTAAACTAAAATGTGCTCTCTCTTTGTCTCTCTCTCTCTGGATACAGATGTGTTCGAGTGCTGATTGCACACATATCCTGGCATAATTCACAATGCACAAAGCTGAGGCATAATTCATTCCAGTTGAATGAAAACAGATTGTGTCACGTGACATTTTTGGAATGGCAATCAAGCAATGGGGGATGTGGCTGAAGGCATTAACCAGCCACTGAACAGTCCACCGTATAATGGATGTGCTGGAATCCACTGTCATTTGGACCCAATGCAATTCACTAAATGCTGTCAGCGATTAACAGCAGTCAACATGAAAAATGTTCCTTTACGATACAACAGTACCAAACAGAGCCGACTCGATATAGCACATTTGATTAACCTCTATACCAAGTTCCTTTTTTGAACGTTTCAGCCAGCTGCTCTACAAATGATAAAACATCCTGCTTGAGCAAAAAGGGCTCTGTGCTGCAGAGCCATGTGTCAAATACATCAGAGAGAATCCGCCCGAGAGTTGTTCACAGCCAAACACGCCATGCAGGGATGGCAAAGTTCAACTCAGGCCAAGAATTCAGTATCTACCTATAATGCCTTTCTTGTGTGAAACCTCAGCTGGGGAAATTAGATCACTTATGCTCACAATACACCCATATATCCCTCAATGATTCCATCTCCATCTCCACCCTCACACAGAGCCAACTGCGTGAAGAAGAGTTGTTCCAGTTGTACTCCAGTTCACATCAGGCAGCTTTTGTGGTTTCCTGCAGGCCAGCCAGGCTGCTGCGGATGAGTGGCATTTTGTGCGTTGCGCTCAGCTGAGCGTGTCACTGGCTCATTGACCGTTAGAGGGTTTGCATCACTCCAGGACAGCGGCTGACCGCGGGGAGGACTTCCATCGAGTGGATCCCCTCACGTCACTTCAACATGGGACGGATATAACTGTGGCCACGTCGGGTGACACACACTGGTCCTGAGCTGTGCTGCGCTCTTGTTGTTAATATTTCACTAATTATTGGATATAACAACATCAGATTAAGGTAAGAAAACGGTTCATTCAGAATTCTCTAACATTTTTTCCCTCAAGGACCCTCGAAGGTTCCTGGACCCCACATTTAGAACCACTGGCCTAAGCATGTCACACTCAAAAGTGTGTACACGTCCGCATTATACACACAATCACACATGTGCAGGCACATGAACAGTCATAGTTGTCCCCAAACGTACAGACGAACTGAAGCAAACTCTAATGCCCATATTACTGTCGTCATTGATTTCAGTAGTCTGGCAGCAAATGCAGTTGCTGACTGGGGTGGAAAATGAATAAAGAGGCTACGAAAAAAGATAATCAACTAGCTGCTGCTTCCATGAAGGAGTGCATCAACGTGAATCCATGCAGCATGTCTTTAGGAGCGCCGCAGAGATTTATCAAAGCATACCTTGCTGGCAGCTTAAGTCAGCCATATAGCCTCGATGCAAGAGAGCCGACTCTTTGTTTGTGAGGATGTGTGTTCCGTTCTCAAAGGATTCCTATGCCTTTGCTCATAAACCAACAAAGTGGAACAAAACGGCACTCCAAAATAAAAGATCTGGCTCAGATGCAATTCCTCATGAGTCTTTACTTGCACTAAGCCTGCAGTCTCTACTAAATTCAGCAACAACAACCTGTACAGTACACCCCTGTCCCTGGGATAAACACTGGCACCTTTCAGCAATTCTGCCTTGATGCATGACTTCAATAACCCATGCAAAGGCAGAGAGGAGGAGAGAAGCTTACCTTGACAATACTGCATACACTGCATCACTTACACTTACCCTTATCCGTGTTTCATCCCAGTATTTTCAAGGGAGGCCTCCTCAGACTAATGATCATTACTTACCCACTGAAAAGAAACCCTTGCCTCTAGGACGGAAAATGTGTTATAGGTTGGAGTTAGTCAATCTGTATACAACATTTCATGACATGATACACCAAAAGTTCACACGCTGGAAATGTAGCACAAAAGCATGTCCTTTTAAGCAAAACATGTTATAGAAGTTGAACTTCAAACCCAACATTGGCATCTCTCTTCCTTATATAGGTCATTGCCAAGACCTACAGTAGTTTTCCTTTCAGCAGTGGAATCCTTCGACAGGTGTCTGGCAGCCAGCTGACTACAATTGACCCGGTGCATACAGGCCTCATGGCAGAAGAAGGTCCCGCCCTTCAACTGTGGACGTGGAGTCTTTGGCTTATAAGCTATACATCCTTAGGTTTGGAAGGGCATGAGGGCCACAATTACTCTTTGGGGTCGGGGGGGGCCTCTGGTGAGATCTTTTTTAAAGCATTGAACGTCCAAGGGATTTTATTATTGTCGTGTGTTGGAAGAGTTAAGGGGTTGGAGAGGGTGAACGGAATCGGTTAGTACTTTAGTAAGTAAGGGAAAGTCAGACACAAAAATGGTTTGTTAGTACAGTTATTACAACAAAGGTTTGATTCAAACAGTAGATTAGTTTGTTTTAGTAAATTTTGTGGTAGTAGTAGTAGTAGTAGGTGAGGATTCTTTCAAAGTGCTCTGAAATTTGATTTGCTCAAACCAGTTCCAGATTTGGACTGAATTATGAGTTATTTTCATGTGACACAGGTTTAGTTAAAGAAGAAACAAAATGATTCCACCCACCCAAGCTAGTAGGGTGACAACACAAGCCATGCACTTAAATGTCAAGATGACAGAAGTAATGGGAATGGAGTCACAGTTCCATTAGACACGACACAAACAGATGAGCTATCAAAAAAAACTAAAGAAAGAAATCGGTTGACACATGATGCAGCAAGTGGGGGGAAGTGAATCCAAATTAAATTTGAGAGCACCACAACACCAGACAAATGGGAAAGGAACGGAGCTTTGAGGTATAAAGGGTTTTATTATAGATAATAATGCAGCGGAAATAATTTAAAACATCTAGACACGCGTGCAAAAACTCTGACACGCTCTGGTCTAGAGCAGCTGTCGCACCCTGTGAGGATGCTGGTGTCAGGTTCTAGCTAATAGCAGCATGCAAATCCATGCAGGACAGAACAACCACTGGATACCGTTCGGGGGGGGTGGGGGTGGGGGGGGGGGGTATAGGGGGGGGATCAATGTCAACAATCACGGATGATACCATTCGGGAAAATGAGAGGGGTTTCTCTTTTTTTAAGAATTAGAAAACTTGAGAGGAGAGAGGGGGTATATATTTGTCTCAATGAATAGAGTGATTCTTGTTCATACTCCAAAAAATCTATCTTATGAAAATGGCTTTGACTGTTCCCCACTTCTAAATGCAATGTTTTCAATGTGACCTACAAAAACGCTTCGTCACTTCTGTCATGTTTTGGGCCAAGATTGATCGAGCGTTCTGTAAAAGAAAAAGAGACATTGTTTCTTTTATTTATTTTTTCTTAGACCAAACTGTTTCCACCAACTCCCACTGCATGGTGATTGATTGGTCAGAATGGTTTGCTTGACGCTCGAGTCTTCTATTCACTGAGAAAATGAAAAGCCATCTGTCCTCTCTTATTTTTCCTTGGATTCTTTTTTTTGTGTTATAGCAAGGTAAGGTATGAGGTCGTTATTCGTTTTTAGTAAATAATTATTGAAGATAAAGGGGAATAAACAAATAAAATCAACTCAGCAGAAAATAAAGAGTCCAAAATGTTTTATGGCCATATTGATAGTATTAGGACAATTGATATATGTATGTATATATGTTAGCCAAAATATATACATTATACATATATGCTCAATGCGATCTGTATATCAAGGACAACAAAACAAAAGAGATTTAGGGAAGTCAAGTCTCTTCATGCATAGGGTGAGGCCAGTAAACTTAGAAGTATACAGAGTTGTGTGTTAGTGTTAGTGTTAATGAGGAGTCAAACGCGCACAGTCGAGACATTCCCAGAGATATACCGGCATGTATATACTGTTCACAGTATATAGCCTACTGTACAGGTATCAAACACTGCCAACCATCCGCAGCAGGTCCAGTGGCAGCAAGTAAGGTCAATCATTATCAAGTACGTTAGCACACATTCAAACTAACTAAAAGATACTTAAATTAGTCTCAACACCACACTTTGCAAATACTGTATGTATGCATGCAATGTATTAATTTTTTCTTTTTAGTTTTTCTTTTATGACCTCAATTACACCCGCACCACCTGAACTTTGAACATTCAGTGGATTTTTCCGTGGCCTGGGGTTTTCTCCTTTTGAGCTGCAATGAAAACAGGCAAGATCCATCAACAGTGACATCTGCTGGGAAATTCTTATGTCATGTCAGTATCTGGGATTTGTGGAGTCTTGTGGACTCACAATCCACAGGCATATCAGCGCCGTTGTTTGAGACAGAAAACCACAGACCACAGAAAATCTACTGAATGTTAAAAATTCAGCTTTTTTTTGTGTGAGCTCAGAAAACCTAAAAAAATAAGAAAAGTTACAAAAACTATTTTTTTTAATGTCACAATCCCTTAAAAAGTGTCACAGACATTATTGCTTCTTTAATCAATACTTTCTATACCGTAAGTTCAGGGCACTAGTCTCTTGTTAAGGTAGTCAATTAATGAGTGCACTGTATACAGTGTAGGCCACTGTTTGCACGGTGGCCTCTAAATCACACTCCCCATCACTCCATAAAATATAATAACTAGCCGAGACAGCAGGTTCGTGACCAACAGGCCCGGTGGAACCAAAGATAACAAGAATGCCGTGTCCGTGTGGACAAAACAAAAATCCTGAGGGTCAATAATTCTCTCCTGAGCATGTAAAACAATGGCAACGTTACGACTGCATGTTTACTGTCTGCCACGGGAGCTGCTGCCACGACGCAGCTGGGTATATCTCTGTTTGAGGAAGTCTGCTGCGCGTGTTCACTCCATAAAAGGGTCTTCAACAAAAAACAAACAGGGAAGTAAA
Organism: Protomyctophum bolini; assembly: GCF_963924005.1. Classification (NCBI taxonomy): domain Eukaryota; kingdom Metazoa; phylum Chordata; class Actinopteri; order Myctophiformes; family Myctophidae; genus Protomyctophum; species Protomyctophum bolini. The sequence continues at coordinate 11,824,808 of NC_137881.1, forward strand.
CAGGAATGAACTGAGGAAAAAGCATCTCACACATTCTCTCGTACTTGATTGAGAAGTACGTCTATGAATTTAGTACTGTAAATATTCTTTATTTCTTCATACGGATAGTCTTCAAAGTGAAAAAAAAAAAAAAATGGGAGAGAAACTGTAAAGAAACAAACGAAAGGAAATAAAATTATCAAAATTTGCTGAATTTAATTGTTTTAGGGCAGACCTCTTTGGGATGAACACATTAAAGTATTTCGGGAGGGGGACGGGAGGGTATCGGATGGCATAAAAAGCAATAACAGAGGGCTTAAAAGAAAAGACAAATAGAGAGGTGGAGTATCTCAGCTACCTTGGAATTGATGGCGGATTGGACGGTTTTTCAGTAAAAGCAAAAAGAATAGAAAGTGGTAGAAACGGAAAACCAACCCAGGGCAAACCAAAGCATAAGACAATTAGAGTGATATCTACCATATAATGCAGTTTGTTTACCATAGCGTGTCCGATGCCTGCGTGCTTCAGGAGAAAACAGGGGGAAGGAGAAAGAAAAATAAATAATGACAAACCGTAAAACTCAATAAACAAACACACCGTCCTCAACCCGAACCAAACAAAAAGAGAGCGTAGAGGAGAAAAGGGCGTCGCCCTGTCACAAAGACAGCTTCTCTTCTCAAGAGAAACCAACCCAACCGAAAAAGTCCTTCTATAATTGAAAGGGAAATTCAAAAAAAGAATATATTCGGAACCTGATTTCAATCTCTCAAAAAAATCATCCAAATCAAGAAATAAAGAAATTAATTGTAAAACGTGCTTTTGCTAGTTTTAACAAGGATCATCCAAAAGAATAGAAAAAAACAACAATATATTTGTTAGTACGATAAATCGCAAGTTAAGTAGAGAAAACAACAGATGTCACATTCCGTGAATGACAGTGTTAGTCGTAAAACAAGGAGGTAAGAAAAAAAAAGAATAAATCACAAAAAAAAAGAAATTAATCCAAATTGGAAGAGTTCTGAAGCTTTGTTAGTAAAAGAGACAAGAGTTAGCAAATCAACTTCCACATTGAAGGGTGGTGGCAGTTTCAATGGGTGGGGTGGGGTGGGGGTGGGGGGGGTGTTGTTTCAAGTGGATGGGTGAGGTCGTTGAAGGGTGGGGGTGAGGAAACAGATGTTAGTAATCACTCTGGTGATTGGTCAGTGGTAGGGGGGGCCCAGCTCAACAGACCCCTATACTTTTTTCTTTCTTTCTTTTTTTTTTGTTGCTGTGGATGTGGCCAATCTTGGTGTTTGTATCACTTGGAAAGGCGGTCAGGCCCTAAGCAACAACAACAACAACAACAACAACAACAACATTGTTCCCACTTGTTAGCAGGGACATGCACACACAGACATCAAAGGGGGCTTCAGCCCCATGCCCTTTTACCCGTCTGTAAAACCACTGCGTCCCAATTCTGGCATGTAATAATAATAAGCGAACATTTTGTCAAGAATAGCAGATCCACAAGCTCTTGATGCATTGCAACACAACACGTTGTGAGCTTGTAGATCAGCAAAAACAATTCCCGGTATTACAGGATGTGCAAAAACAAACAATACATAGGAGGCAAACATCGGTGTTGTCCGAGAACGATGCGAGACAGAGAAGGGTAGAGAAGGGAATGAAAGGGAATATTAGCTCATGCATTCTGTCCCTGTTGTTCGATCGTCTGCCTTCTGAAAGAGAGATATACAATTTATTTATTCTTTTTTTCCGCCCATAACAACAAAGATCCATGTCTAGAGGCCTTGGGGAGAAAAAAAATAAGTAAGTGTGTGTAAGTGGTGATTTATTTGCAGAATCAGTAGAGACAGAGAGAGAAAAAAATCACTCCTGTGTGAAGTGAGGGGCGCTCTTATCGTACATCGATCATACATCATCTCATTCCGGCCAATTAGAATTTGCGCCCTCGCCTTCGTCTTCAATGTTTGTGTTTACATAAACACTCAAAACTGGCCATTCATTGTCAATGGCATCCAACGCTTGCGTTTGCACGCACGCTACAAGCTGGACATAGGAGGGGCCAAAACGCCCCTCATACAAATGACACTGCTGACAGAAATAGTCATGACGTGATCAAGCTGACAGCTTTGTGGCCCTTTAACCTTCACTGCCAATTAGCGGCGTAATGATAGCTTTTCATTAGAAGACTGTCGCGCTACAGGTTTTTTCATCAGGAGAATACTGTCACATGCAGCCCTGAAATCCATCATGGTTGTAATGTAGACGTCATGCAAGAACATCCACCCTGCCACAACCATGGTATCAGTAGAAGTGTCCATGATTAAGTGTGTGTGTGTGTGTGTGTGTGTGTGTGTGTGTGTGTGTGTGTGTGTGTGTGTGTGTGCGCGCGCGCGTGCTCCTGCATTGTTACTATGAGTGTGGGTGTTTGCGTGACAGTCACAGGTGGTGAACTACCCGAGAGGCCGGTGCACGAGGCTGCAACAACGCCCACTGTTTGATCTATAAGGCTGTGCTCACATGCTGCTTGCTTTGTCTAATGGCCGCCATTAAATCCAACAATTAGGTAAATACGTTTCAGCAGTGGGTGTGAATTTTCAGGCACGCCACTCAGCCGGTGAGCTGATGAAAAGATTTGAGCACAAGAGATTTGATGCACAACAATGATTTAACTATTTCAACAGACAGACGTGACGAGGTGACGACAACTTTGTACTTAAACTGCCACGTTGGCGTTTGCATGGTTGGAGGGACAGATTATTAACTAAGTGTAATATTCGGATGCTTCCAGATCCCCTATCGGTCGTTTTACTTTTTGATGTCTGTATTCCCGGCGTTATCTTTCCGTCGGTTGTGCGGTGGTGGACAAATGTATCCTTCGAAAATGTCTGATGATCTTTGAAGTGAAATGAAAAGTGGACGGTGCAGCAGAGCAAAAAAAGAAGAGCGAGAGAGTGGAGGAGAAAACGACGCAGGTCACAGAAATACCTGCAGTGACTCAGTGATGCAAATATCCCCACGAGGATTCGCATGTCACTGCTTCCGTCGTGCTTCTTACAATAGGCTGTAGACATGGTGAGATCTTGTACTGATAAAAATGTGAATTGTGTGTAATTGCTTTAATTTCATTTCAGTTCGTGGAACAAATTAACTCCCACTATACCTTCGACAGGCAGCCTCTGTAGACATCTTTAAAGCACAGCTCAAGACATACTTCTATACATTCTTGCTTTTAGTTGAGCTTTTACAATACTTAGTTATTCATGTCCTCACTGTATTGCATTACTGCTATTATTTTAATGTTGTTTTATGCCTTTGCATTCTTTTCATTTTTTTCTCCACTGCTCTGTAAAGCACTTTGAGCTGCATTTCATGCCATGAAAGGTGCATGTACAAATAAAGTTTATTATTCTTTATGTGGTTTTTGCAACCTAGTTTTGTCCTACTGGCATTGAAGAAGGAGGGGTCTAAACACTCCTAAATCCTTGACATGAAAAGGTTTGACTGCATGGTCTAAATATATAAAGCCTGTATTCATGCTACGGGACTGGAGACAAACTGCTTTGGGTTGTGTTCCTGGGTTGTCCACACATTGAATTAGGGAAAGGTAGCAAAATGTGTGGCAAATCTGCAAAATAAATGCTCACCACTAAAGCTTTCTTCACAAATTATTCATAATGTGTACCGGTATGTCTACATGTGTGTCTACTATCACTTCTCAATTTGTGACAGGGACAGCTGCTGAAATTTGGGGTATACAACTTATATGCACTTTTCCAACAAATTTGGAAAAGGGTCGTGCAAAACAACGTTGTTTTGACGCGTCACATGCCACTCAAAGCAGAATGACATGTTGTACATGTTGCCTGCATACAGGTTGTTAACGGTACCCCAACTTAAGTAACAGAGTATTTGGTCAAAGTGAAAGAATGTGACACTCGCTGCATGCGTCAACACAGCAAAGAAAGAACCCACCGGAGGCTTCGCTCGACGTTGAGCGAGCGACAAGGCGCCCGACGACCATCGACTTGATCTTTACACATGTGTCGCAGCGGACATTGCTGAACTATGACCACCGGCGAATAAGCTGGATAAATATTTAATGGCGGAGGGCTGTGAAAATGATCAATGGGGGCGCCGCGCGGGTGGGGGGTCTCTCGGCCCGGACAGATTTATCATCGCAGAGCTGAGAGAGAGTTGTAAGGCCGGCCATCGCTCTGCTATAAATTTCCAATTTGGCCATTTAAAGAGTAAGTGATGAAAGCTATATTGTGGGACAGCGGCAGGGGGAGGGGCGGCAGAGTGAGTGGCCTCTATTTTTCATCAGACGAGAAGGTAACCGAGGGTAATGCGGCTTGTAGACCAGAATAACGATTAGCAACACACACACGGGACAGCCAGTCAATACTAGGCGTGGTCCACGAGGGCCGCCACCATGAGCAAGCACATCTAAATTGTGTGCAAATATGTGCACAGTACGCATGCATCAGTTTACGTGTGCAATTTACAATTTCGTCATTTAGCAGACACTCTTAATCCAGAGAGATTTACGGTAAGAAAGAACAAAAAACATGCAAGTGGAATATCTATCTAAGGAAACTATATGCACTGTAGAGTGCCATGTCTACATAAAGTGCTATTTAAGTTGCATAAGTTGATATGCATGCATTGATGTGCGTTTTCAGACTGCGGCGGAAGATTGTGAGTGAGTCTGCAGTTCTGATTGTAATGGGAAGTGCATTCCATAGTTTTGGAGCCAGAAGGGAGCCAGAAAGGAGCGCGTGTGGGTGAGCGCACGAGTGTGTGTGCGTGCGTGGCACATACTTCAAAACATCAGAGGGGTGGGACGATATGGGTACCTCACGATTAGGTATGTGCTGAAATATCGATATTGCGATATAAATCGATATGTCCTCCCGCGATAAATAATCAATATCGATTATTAAAATATCGATATATCGAATGTGTATACTACTACTACTAGTAGTACTAAATAATCAATATCACCATATTGGGAGGACGATACGATATATAAATTGCAGTGATATATCGCGATATCGATATATTGGCACGCCTCTTTGCTTCAGTACATAAGGTATGAAAATGTAACAGCAAGGTGGTCATACAGTAAGTGAGAAATAAGCCCTGGCAGAGGGATGCAGCTTAATAATAATATTTGGGTCTTTCAGGTAGATTTGGCACAGCAATAAGAAGACCCCCGTGTCTCTCTTAAAGAGCGATGGAGATTGGCAGGCAGGCTTCAGGAGCACATATGAAATGTCACTGCAATTATGCCGGAGAGAGAGAGAGAGAGAGAGAGAGAGAGCTAGAAGAGAGAGAGAGAGAGCTAGATAGAGAAAGAGAGAGAGAGAGAGAACCTGGCAAACAAACAGTCTGTTTATGCCGCTGATATCTCATCTTTTTGGGCCCCAACCTTTCCTGGATTGAGGCCCAAAAATGCACCCAATCCCAACCATCTGACCACCAACCAGATGGGTGTGCCGTGCAGTGCATTTTCATTTTGTTCATGATCAGTACAGTACAATAGCACTTTACTTTGAGTTCCTATTTCCTATTTGTGAAACGTTAGGTAGTGTAGCTATAACTGTGTAGTCAATTTTATGTTTAATATCAACTGTGGAGAATTGTGTCAAACACTCTATGAAGCAATGTACTGTAGTACCGTGCCCAAGTCAAATGTCCCAGAAGGGAAATACACACACACACACGCGCGCAGACATACATGCACATGCACACGCACGCACGTGCACACGCATACACACATAAAAGAGAGAGACTCCTGGGGGCTGCTGCACATTGACACAATGCTCAAAATGTCATCTGCTGTAAACGAGGTGAGGATTACAGCGGTGTTATGGGGTGTCATTAAAAGGCAAAAGGCTTTAGGACGCCAGTGCTGAACATCAAACAAACCCGCAGCAGCCCGCCTGCTGGGAATAGCAACCCGTGTCATCGCAGTAAACGTGCGTTACTGTATGCGTTGGCGTGGCCCATGCAGTCGAAAATGGCATTTTAGATATAGTTACAAGGGCTTCGATATGCTATCGCGCTAAACCAATTACGCTAACCTTTATTGAGATGCTAATGGCAGACTCAAATGTGTGGCTGGTGGAAGCTAATCCGTGGTGTGTGTGTGTGTGTGTGTGTGTGTAAGTGTGGAGGAGGTACTGTAGAAGAAACCCGTTTCCAGTGACAGAAAGGTGGCAAGGTAGAACGTAGGCTATAGATGTTCCACTTTTCTGTACGGTGGTTTTCAACCCTTGTCATATCAAGGTCCATTATGTCATTGGTTCCCTAACGTTTTTATGTCGAGGACCCCCAAAATGATACTCATTAGCCTGCGGACCCCCCATTTGAAAATATATGCCAAGGAGAAGACGTAGACGAAGACGTTTACGGCTCTAGGGCCCCTGGTTTGACCCGAATTAGACTATACGGACCCCGATTTAATGGCATTTCTACCCCAATACAAACAATACAAACTTATTTTAGGGTTCATTTGATTCCATTTGTACACTCTGAGTTACAGAACCATGAGGGTCAATTTGGTTCCTAACTATCACTTAGCTGGGGACCCCTTGGAACTCCCTCAAGGACCCCTGGGGGTCCCCGGAACCTCTGCATTATGTATTCTGCATTTGAGCCACAAACCACCATTTGCTGACATTTAGGTAGGAAGGGGCGTTGCTGTGGATGCACTGATGGGTGAGGAGGCAGACCCTGTATAGTCTATCCTGAAGGAGACAGGAATGGAATGGAGTATGGGTGTGATATGTTAGTATTTCTGCACTCTCATCAGGATCCTATAGCAGCACTGTTCTGAATGTACTGGAGCTTCTGGATGCTCTTGCTAGGGATCCCGATGAGAAGTGCGTTGCAGTCTTGGGAGAATTGGGGAGTGAGTCTACAGGTCTAACGGCAATGGTAGTTGAAATTACCAATATCGAGCCTGCTTACAGCCATAATACTGTAAGGGGTTGCAACTAAAGAACTAAACTAACTAAAGAAAGTACAATATTTGCACACACTTTATTTATTATAATAAATAATTAATATTAAATATATATTTATTCATAAGTACCGGTAAGTCTTGTTTTTGTACTGCTATATTGCACTCATCACCCACACGTTTAGTGGTGTTAATTACCAGCCATGACAGTGTGGTTTGCATCCTGTGAGTCTCTCTCCGTGTGCGTGCGTTGTGTTGTATGTGTGTGTGTGCATACGTTGTGTTGCGTACATGTGTGTGCGTGTGTCACTGTGCGTTTGCGTGTAAGCAGTAAACTAAAACTAAAAGTGTTTTGCACTTTTGCCAGGTGTTTATAATAATTCTGTCAACACTATAACATCACAACTGTGCAAGGTGGAGTCAGGAAACTTTACACATGCATGTGGTGGCAGAATAATTAATATATAATATATAATAATTAACACTCATAGGTGTGTGTTTTTATTTATTTCGACAGCAGTGCGTTTTGGGCTTCAGTAACCAACGGTGTCGATCATACAAAGGGTGTTTGTTCATCAACTGTTTGACCTGTACATTACATTGTTATCAAATTAACTGCTGATATCATCAATCAGTCCATCTCATCAATTGATCCAACGCAATCTACTGTAGACAACATTAATCCTATATCTAACAACTAACAATATCAACTATCACGATACATCTTACTTACATATTCTACACTTAATAGGTGTAGAATATGTAAAATGACTAGCATAGAAGACTAACATAGTATTTAGTGCAAACATCGGGCTGAGAACCACCATTAAAATCCATTTAGACCTGAGGACGCATCTGTGTCGCCTAATTAGCAATTAACCACTTTAACCATTATTTTAAACTTTAGCTGTTGAAAAATGGCAGATCTACATGCTCATAGCGCGGCACTCGAGATTGTAGATCTGCTATTTTTGAAAATACTTGAAAATGTGTGCAAATCTTTGAATATATATTCCTTTTTAACTCAAATCTTTGCTTCTTGGGCGTCCCTGGAGGCTGGAACAACATATTTTCAGATGGGGGTCGGTGGCCAATTACATTATATAATTCTGAGGCTCCTTGACATGAAAGAGTTTGAGCACCACTGACATAGAAACATGGTTTCTAAGAAACAGGTTTTTCAGAAAAATGCCAGCATTTAGAAGACATTTAATCTGTTCTCATGTCTTAATGGATAAAGGTAGAAAGTGCATTATACATCTTTACGGCCCCGATCTACAGTACCTATATAATTCTTACCAGTGGCAACAATAGGTTCAGAGGCATAAAAGAGGCAAAAGGAATGTATGGGAAAAGGATGGCAAGTCAATTTAATGACAACAAGGACACTCGGAAACTGTGGCAGGGATTTCACACAGTAACGGGCTACAAGCCTGCTTCGCAGCCAGCCCCCACCGATCCATTACTTCCTGACAACCTCAATGCCTTTTACACACGGTTTGAGGCCACAAATGACAGGGAGGTGCAGAGATTTCCAACCTCACCCACAGACCAGGTGCCCCAGCTATCCACCACTGAGGTTAAGAGGGCCTTTTCCAGCATTAACCCTCGAAAGGCTACTGGACCAGACAATATACCAGGACGGGTGCTGAAAGACTGTGCACCATCCTATGACCATCGACGGCTCAGCCGTAGAGAGGGTAAAAAGCACCACTTTTTTGGGAGTGCTGCTGACGGACAACTTGGCCCCGAGCAGCAACACCACTGCCATCATTAAAAAGGCCCAGCAGCGTCTCTACCCACTCCGTCAGCTGAAGAGAGTCGACCTGCCTGTCCCAGCCCTGACCATGTTCTATAGAGGCACTATTGAGAGCATTCTCACCTATTGTCTTACCTCCTGGTATGGAAGCAGCACGGCTGAGGAGAGGAAAAAGCTGGACAGGACGGTGAGAACAGCCAGTAAAATCATTGGTACCTCGCTGCCCTCCCTGGCGGACATATACCAGCAAAGGTGCATCAAGAGAGCAACTGGTATCACTAAGGATGCCACCCACCCCTCTCACAGCCTGATCTCCCTTTTGCCCTCTGGGAAACGGTACAGGAGCATCAGTGCCAGGACAGAAAGGATGCGGAGAAGCTTCTTTCCCCAGGCAATCAGGCTCCTGAACTCTAGCCTCCCTGGCAGATATAGGACATGAACTGTGATCCATGTTCAGTTTTTTTTTAATGGTTTTAAATGGTTTTTATTCTATTAATCTTTTTATGGATCCCTGTAGTTTTTAGGACTTATTTATACTTAGTATTGTCTTGCACTGATAATTTATTATTGTATGAGCCTGTGCTGTCTTTTAACTAGGAGAAACGTAATTTCGTTTTTTTCTGCTGCTACAGTTGGAAATGATGACAAAATAAAGCAATCTTGAATCAATCTTGAATCTAGGTTTGTATGTGATAAAAAATAAAAAAACGTGCTATGCTAGAGGCTCACACCACCGTCTACACTCTACACCGTTGCTAAGTGACAAATTGCCAGCAAGGAAGAGAGCGAGATGGATGGAGAGAGAGAGAGAGAGAGAGAGAGAGAGAGAGAGAGAGAGAGAGAGCAAGAGAGAGAGAGAGAGAGAGAGAGAGAGAGAGAGAGAGAGAGAGAGAGAATTACTGAGTAAGAAGGCATGGGATTATGGCAACAACAAGACAGAGTGGAGGGAAATTGAACAGTGAACATTGAGATTCCAAGATGGCCACACTCTACATCCTGAAATATAGGGAGACTAATATAGAGCAGGAAATAGGGAGGGGTGGGGTGTGTGTGTGTGTGTGTGTGGGGGGGGGGGGGGGCGTATTAGAAAGACAGAAGAATTGATCGACCATCCCTTTAGAATTCTGGCAGCCTCTTTCGTGCCTGAGGTATAGGCTGGAATGAGAATGAATGAGGGTGGGGGGAATGGGGGGGTGGGGGGTAATTGCAGTTGTTAGGTTGGTGATGGCTTACAGACAGGCAAGGAGGGGGTGGAGGGGGAGAGAAAGAGATAAACAGACAGGGGAGTGTCCACGCATCCATGATCTATCTATTGATTTTGTGCATGCATGCATGTGTGCGGCGCGTGTGTGTTCCCATTGTGCCTCCTCATGTATTGTGCTCATCGCACATGCGCGCACGCACGCACACGCACAGAGTCCCGCGACTCCCGCCCCACCGCTCAGCATGGTTAATATGGTGCATGTCTTAGTAACTGCACTGCCATCGACCACAAGTGTGTGTCATTTAATGTAGCACCGTGGGAATGACTGCTGACCCCTTATGTCTTTTAAACAACCGGTGGTTCAGGGGTAGAGTGGCTGGATGGTAACCGCAAGGGTGCCAGTTCGACCCCGGGCTCTCCCAGAGTTAGTGTTGAAGTGTCCTTGAGCAAGACACTGAACCCCTAATTGCTCCTGATGTGCTGGCTATAGTGCTTGCATGGTTTCTGCCGCCATCGTTGTATGAATGTGTGTGTGTGAATGGGTGAATTGTAAAGTGCCTTGGATAAAGGCACTATATAAATGCACCATTTACCATTTTAAAAGGGGAGACCACAAAACAGACACAATGTGTTTATGAACCGGGTATACGGACTCCAAAACGACTGTAATGAATACGTTTCTTTTCAGGGGTTTTTTATGAATGAATGAATGAATGGTAAATGGTGCAATTGTATAGCGCCTTGTATAACGGGGTTGTGATTCACACGTGTTTGCATGCGTGTTTGCAATGACTTAATGGACTGTAGGCCTATATTACATCAGTGTGAAGTGAGGGGTGCTCTTATCACCATATATCATCTCATTCCGGCCAATCACAATTTGCGTCCTCACTTTTGTCATCAATGTTTGTGATACACAAACACTCAAAACTGGCCATTCATTGTCAATGGCATTCATTGTTTGTGTTTAGGACAATGTGAGTGTTTACACAAACCCTCAAAGCTGGACATAGGAGGGGCTAGGGACCCTCATAAAATCCCAACAGAAGGCCACATGCAACTTCATTAGATCTCACTCGAGAATCCAAAATGGCTCATTTGTGGCGATGAAAAGGTCAAGATAATTGTCATATAACACCTTGTCAGTTGTCACCATACATAATGTTATGAAGCTTTGATCATAGAATGATGAGAGACAGGTCAGGCCTAATGTATACTATTCGTCACACAGCGGTATCATGCACAGAAAACAGATCTCACAGAAATACTTAATATGCAGGCACCACTAGAAAACCCCCAAAATCCGTACAAATCCTCCCTATAGAGACAATGACGGAGGGGCGCCGTCTCTACCCAACTTGAGCCACGGGAGACACCACGGAGAGTTGTGAAGTTCGGTAGAGCCGACTCAGCCCCGGCCGAGTTGTAACCCGATATGGACAGAATAGTAAATAATGCCCAGCCCGACCCAGACACGGTGAAATAGCACCTCCATACGTACTAGTGAGAGCCATGCCTCCGTCGCGGTCAAAACAGTAGTTATTATGTCTTTTAAATCCTGACAGTTTTCTGAAAAACCCATGTTTCTATATCAGTGATGCTCAATATTTCATGTCAAGAAACCCAAAGATTATATGTAATCGACCACCTGAACATATGTTATTCCAGGAATCCCCTCAGAAACAAAGCTGTGAGTTGAAAACGTTCGCTCTGAAAGAATATATAGTCAAACATTTCACGATTTTTCAAAAATAGCAGACCTACAAGCTCATATGAGCTTGTAGATCTGCTATTTTTCAACAGCTAAAGCACAACATTCTTTTAGGATACTCGTCTGGTGATGAGCACACCTCCAGGTTGCTTTTCATTTCATAATTAGTTAGTTCAATATTCGTGACGCCGACCGTGCATTTTGAAATGAGAACACGTGTGTCTTCTGTGAGAGAATGTGGCTTCTTTGTTCTACAGCATGATTCAATCTACCGTGCGTGTTCATACAGCGGAATGTAAGTGGAAAATGCTACACGTGTCTGAGCAGTGTGTCTTTCCAAGTGTGTTAAATGTCAATGAATGAAAGAAAAAAAAGCTAGCCCTTTGGTAAATGGTGGTAAATGGTGCATTTACATAGCGCCTTTATCCGAGGCGCTTTACATAGATCACACACACGGGAGCAATTAGGGGTTCAGAGTCTTGCTCAAGGACACTTCGACGGGGGGAGCCCACAGGGATCGAACTGGGAACCTTCCAGTTCCCCAACCGGCAATTCTACCCTGGCCTGAGCCATGCACTGCCGCCCTTAATTTGTACTTGCCATGGAGGAAATACAAGGATGATTTCTGAGCAACCTAAATTAATCTGATTATTGTTGTGCTTAATCTGAATAACCCCGGCGGATCTGAGATCATCTGAGATACGAGCAGGTAGTTATCTGTTCCACGACGACACACTGCCGCCGTCGGAGTGCAGGAACCTCGGTGAACTCGGCTCCGCGTTGCAGATCAAAGGCCTGCAACGCCTGTTTCACGCTGAACTGGGGGGGGGGGGGGGGGGGGGGGAGAGCTGAAATCAACACTAAAAAAACAAGAACAAATCAGTTTGATCCGTTCCATTAATCCACAAAGCCGCAACCAACCATGCACGGTCTGAGAGAGAGAGAGAGAGCGAGAGCGAGAGAGCGAGAGAGAGAGAGACGTGGGTATGTTGAGGCGTTCAAATGTCTCTCTCCCCCTCGGTTGAGCTTGCATCAGACACCGGGCCGTGTTGAGCTCCATTGCACGTTAAGCCACGATAGGGAATAAAAGAGAAGCTTTCCTCCATTCAGACTGTCCTCTTTCACTGTAGCGCTAAACTCTGTCTGAGTCGCAGAGCAACCCCACGTCCCTGCATGTGCACGCACACGTAACACGCACACACAACGATAGGCCTCTATTCTTTAGATTTAGATGTGTGTGAACATCGGATACACACATGCCTGCAGTTGCATGTGCCTGCACTTATACACATTATCTCTTTCCCTCATATGACACACGCATGTGCACAGTTGCACACCCCCGCACGCACGCACACAATCACTCCGCCCATGAGAGCGATTATATTCATCTACACACACACACACACACACACACACACACACACACACACACATATGAGTGTGCATGTGCGCCTGTCTGTGCCACGCGCACGCTGCAGCCTGTCAGCCTGTCTCGTGTTTCGTCCTGGCTGCCTGCGAGGCCCCGGTGGGACCCCGGGCTCCTTAAGCACACACAGACGGGACGGACAGGCCCAGACACTGCTTACCGTATCACTGACTCTCTCTCTCTAGGTTTAGGATGCTCCAGACTGATCAAAACACTGCCAGCCGTCCCGGAAGGGAAGGAGGGAGGATGCAGGATGCTTGATCCCCCCCATTATGTCCAGTGGTGTCAAGTAACTAAGTACATACTTAAGTACTGTACTGTCATTCATCATTGAAATTGCATTTAGTTTTTACTTTACTTGAGCATTTCCAATTTTCTATAGGTTTATTTTTACTCCTCTAACATCTCAGAGACAGATATTGTACATTTACTCCACTATTTGAAAACTTAGAGACTTTCTTTATTATTACAAAGCGTACATTAACCACTTCAACTTCAAGCCTACTGAACTTGTGAAATGATACATTCTGCACAATTAGTTTACTTTTACTTTTGGTACTTAAAGTAGGCCTATATTTTGATGACAATATAGTTTTTTACTTTTACTCAAGTAAATAGTAATTCAATCACTCAGTGAATAGTGGACTTTTACTTGTTACAGAACATTGGGGTACTTTTACTTAAGTAAAGAATGTCAGTACTTCTTCCACCAGCTGCTGATTTCTGCATGAGATACAGCAGCTTCTCCTCAGTTAACACTGACAGCATATCATTGTGTTTGACCTTCTATTGTCACGGCAAAGACAATCGAAACATTGGACTTAACCAATCACACATCAAGTATAGTATAAATCTTTGGCTGTTTTGCAAGACTTCCTCAAAGACTTGACATTTTCTGGCATTCTATGGTTTAGTTTCACTTCAAATAGTGGGCATTCCCCCTCTAGTGTGTGTGTGTGAGGGATGCCCAAGTCACTCACATCTAGTGTGTGTGAGGGATGCCCAAATCAGTCAAAGTAAAAGTGTAAACCATGTCAGTAGGTTATATAATCCTTCCCACAGCTGACCCGCTCTTTCTTTACTACATGATGACACCTGCCTCTCTGCTCTCTCTATTCACTCCATTTGAGTGAAATAAAGCATGGCAGAATAAAGCAGATCTAGATAGATGATGTGTGTCATTGGAAGAAAAGAAACATGCTGCCACATACAGGTCAGCATTTCTCATCAAAGCTATAGCATTAACCAAGCAAGACACCAAACTGAGGCAATTCTACCTTATTTTCCATATGTTATTTATCTCTCAGTATTGTTTGGACAGTCAAATCAGTCAAATCTGTCTTGTAGTCCATCTCATTCCATCAGTTAACCACTAACGTATTACTGAAAAGACTACCAGTATATCAATTAATAGGGAACCAACCAACGTACCATAATTGGAATGTGTTCAAGTAGTGAAAATAGCCTATACTGAGGCGTTGTGAGCGTGTAGATCTGCTATGTTCACGCCTTTTAAATCCTGATCTAAAAATATAATAGTGGTGAATACTGCAGGGACTGAATGGCTACGCCGAGCATGAGCTGACGGTGCTGTCCTTGTACCGCATGTGACCACGTTGTGTCAGCCATTCTAGGAGGCTGAGAAGAATGACGCTATATGGTTCCACTCCTTTCTCTGCCTCTCTCGCTGCCTCAAGTGTGTGTGTGTGTGTGTGTGTGTGTGTGTGTGTGTGTACCAGCCCAGTCACCAGTGCTGAAGTCTGCAAGCCATCTACGATGGCAGGTCAGCATGTCACTGAACGGAGAGGAGAGGAGAGGGAATGCCTCTCTGTGTACATGCCTAAGGGTGGGGTGTATGGGGGGACGAGTGTGTGCGTGCATGGGCAGAATTGTGTGTGTGTGTGTGTGTGTGTGTGTGTGTGTGTGTGTGTGTGTGTTTGTGCGTGTGTGATGGGGGGGGAATCATACTGATGAGAGGTCAAGTTGAGTGTCCTTGCCTGCCTATCAAGCTTATACCACAGGGACACGCCAAACTGTTCAAGCGCCCGCGCGCGCACACACACAGTCACAGTCACACACAACCTGCAGTACCATCGCATGCCACTGAGGGGAGCTCTGATCCTGCAATCCTTTTGCTGTGGGTGTGTTCTCTCTCTCTATCTCACCTAATTCTGTCTGCTTCATTTTGCCAAGTACAAAACTGACAAATTATCTTACACACACACACACACACACACACACACACACACACACACACACACACACACACACACACACACACACACACACTTTTGTTTTTTCCTTTTTGAGACAGAGCAAGGCTGTGAATAAGATGAATAGGCACGCAGAGAGAGAGAGAGAGAGAGAGAGAGAGCGAGAGAGATAGAGAATGACTGAGTATAGAAGGCAGCAGGCACCATGTGAGCACTGATGGTGAGCTCACCCTGGTAAATTGTTCTGCATGGCGTTGCTGCAGTAGCAGACAGACATGCACGGCCGGTGCATCATGACCAAGTATACGCACGGATGAAAAGGACATTTTGGAAGCAGATTTTGAAGTGGCTCTGTGGCTGTTCCTGTTATAGTCATGACAGGAGACCTGTTATAGTCATGACAGGAGACCTGTTATAGTCATGACAGGAGACCTGTTATAGTCATGACAGGAGACCTGTTATAGTCATGACAGGAGACCTGTTATAGTCATGACAGGAGACCTGTTTGAGTCATGATAGGCTAGCACTAGCATGACTGAAGTCAAATCAGACAGTAGCATGTGCTTAAATTCATGTTTAGAATTTTTTCCAGATATCAAACATTTCTGAGATGATGGAATGATGATGGTGGTCATGGAAGGTGAAAGCTTCATGGGCAAATAAACTTCAAAATCTTAAAAAAAAATGTCAAAATTACCTCTCAGACATGACAGGCTAGGGGCTTTGAGATGGGGGGGGGATGAACAAAGGATCAAACCTGTGGCATTCCCTGTACTCGTGGGTTCCCACAGTGCAGTGTTGATTTCGTCGACTAAATCTATGACGGAAAATGTTCGTCGACTGTAGGCCTATACCTTTTTTCACAGAGGAAAACTAAATGGAAAATAAATGAAAACTAAGCTACGACTAAAGTAAATATATTGACAATTTCATCAACAAATAAAAACTAGACTAAAATGTTAGGAAGGGACAAGAGATCCAGTATGAGTAATTTTATACTTGGAAATATATTTCGCAGATCTACAAGCTCACAGCGCGTCACAGCGCAACGCGCTGTGAGCTTTAGGCTGTTTTCAGAAACTGAAAAATCTGTCATTACGACGGCATCAAGGCCCGACAAATTACATGTTAGTCGACAAAATCAACCGAAGATTTAGTCGACTAAAATCTGATGACATTTAGTAGACTAAAACTATCCTGTTGACTAAAACGTGACTAAAACTAAATGAAAACCATTCAAAAGAGATGAGTTACTATATATCTCCATTCATATGTCTATGGCTGTGACAGGTATGAAGTATGAACGCACAGAGATTTACATTTTTTTTTTTAATATTTATATCAATTATTTTAAGCCTAGAAGCAATCCATCCACGGTCCGGGTGAATCATGAAACCAGAAACATAAAACATTTGGAATATATATATATTATATAATTATATGATATACTAATAAATATATACCCTTTGTTTTGCTACTTTCTTTCTTTGATCAGAATTCAAACGCAGGGTCAGATGTGTGTTTGTGTGTGTTTGTGTGTTAATGCGTGGGTGGGTGGGGTCAATGACATCAATAACCATGCATGTGATTGAGCGTCCCAGTGGGACGGCCCAGTGTAAACCTATCGCTGTCTTTAACACTGGAGGCCGGCCGCCGTGTCAATTACGTGGATCCACTGGGGCGCTCTCTCTCCGCTCGGCTCTTAATGAAGGTTAATGGATTGACGGCGGCGAGGCAGGCGGTCAGAGGTGGTGGTCAGGGGAAGAGCACGGATGATAGACATATTAGACAACTGTTGATGGCCTGTTATATCAACAGGTTTTCTCCTCCGTTCACTGCTGCTCTGTATTGTTGATAAAGGTCAAGGTGTCAGTCAGTCAGTCAGTCAGTCAGTCAATCTGTCTGTCACAGCACAGTACAGTACAGTACAGTACAAGCAATCTGATTGGGTGTTACAACTCAAACAGAAATGGAGGGAGTTTGTGTCATTTCACAAAGGTCATCATCATGGCACAGTTGCAGGTGGGTTGACTCGGCTCAGCCACTAAATCGTTAAAACCATGTTGGCTTCCTAAACTCATTATGGCCAGTCTCATACGGATAATCACACACACACCCTGGCACCATTACATATTTGACCCCAACTGTGTACTAATGTGTGCACAATGGCATGCGTGCGTGCATGTGTTTCAATAATTATGAGGGCCAGATATCCCCACAATTACGATAAAACATGAAATGTCGACCTTTATCCAACCACTTTCCTGGATGAATGGGATTGTGTTAGTTTACAATTAGGAAAAGTGCACGTTAGTTTTTTTTGTCTCTGCGGCATGCAGATCGCTGCCCTTTTATTTTAGTATATAATTATGCCAAAATCAAGCCCATTATATCGAAGTAAACTTCAAAGTAATGGTCATGTAATGTCATGTCACAGAGACCTCTCGCTGTGCAGCTCCATATCCATATGACAGAAATTGGCTGACGTTTTTCTTCTCCCTACAATTTATCTCCACTTGAGTTACATTGAGATGGCTTGGACTTTGACAGTGTAATTGACGGCGCTTGGCATCGGAGGTGTCGGACGTGAAAGGGGTGAATCGTCACTCAGTCATTCAGAGTGCACGAGTTACACAGCTATACAACGTTGTTTTTGCACAAGCTCCACAAAAAACAGGGAGTTGTTTGTTGCACTTTGCTTTGTGCTAATAATGCATTCAGATCAGGCCCCGTCCTTGCAGTGCATGGGGGCTACATTACAATGCCTATTATTAGGGCTGACAAGCCATTCATCCCAATTACAATTACCAAAACAGTGGGAAGAAGTAAGCAAGGCAATTGTAAAGTGGAATTGATTGCATCTCACTGCCGCAATCTGCTACTGCCAATTGATGACCCGGCGTATCGAGTCTAGCTGCTGTTGCCGCTATTCAACTTGTCTTTTGTTATGCGGGGTGCATGCGCGCGCGCGCGTGTGTGTGTGTGTGTGTGTGTGTGTGTGTGTGCATGACAATTAACAAGATAAAACACACACACGCACACGTGCACGTACACATGCTCACGGCCGTGTTTTGTTCTCCATTACCTGCGATTAAAGGTTTGTAAAGCTAGGTGAGGTAATTTGCTCAGAAAGGGTGTTTAAGTGCATTGTCGCCGCTGATGAATTAGGGCGCATTCCATTTGTGTAGCTAAGTACATTACCTGCATACATGCAGTGTGCCATTCACCCGCTCATTAATAAATGAGTGGAAATGGCACTCAAAGTACCAGCCCTTTAAAACAAGAACAGCTCTGGAATCAGCCTACACAAGTTTCTACATGTGTAAGAGTACGATTCCTGTATATAGGTTAATGACACGGTTTGAACAGGCAGCCGTTTCTATAATCCCCCCATTGTGAAGCTAAAGGCAATGTACTGTATAGCTGGATTTCACCACACTACACCACACCACACCAGTGTTTCCTAAACTTTTTCATATCAAGGACCCCCAAATTGATGCTAATTATCCCGCGCCTGGACCCACTGTGAGAACCACTACACCACACCGAATCCAAATATCTACCGTTTTCCATTAAAATAAAGTAGGGGGAGAGAGAGAATTTTCAAAGGGCCTTTTATCAGCTTTGGGTTTTTGGTACAACCTGTTTAAAATTGTCATATCTCCTTTTTCAATTTCATGGAATGATACATCATATGAAAGCTTACATTCTGTACTTTAATAATCTGTTGAAAATACTCTGGCCAAAATGAGTCCCTTTCTGTCAGCTCCAGTCACAAATGGTGGCACAAGTAGGCGGTGTATGGAGTGGAGTGGTGTTGGCCATGGCAGTGGAAATCGGGCTCATGTGTGTAACTAGCAAGTATCTTGTTCAGCCATTATGATCAAAATAATCATGAACTCCTTTGACCTGTTCCTCATGAACAATCCCTGAGTGTGAAAGTCAAGTGACATGGATCTTTGGTTGTTTGAAGGGGGAAAAAAAGACAAAAACAACAAACCGCACAAAAACAGCCCAGCAGCACATGGTCGATGGCTCTAACCTGCAATAAAAACAAACCGCTGAGGTTAGCCGGGGCAGCCAGTAGACCAAACAGGTGAAGAGAGGGTGAGGGAAACCGTCTGATAGATCCACAAACAAGGAAGGAAGGATGGTGGCAGCGAAATAGGAAGGAAAAGGCGACCTCTGACAGCAGGAGTGTGATGTGTGAGCGGGAGAGCAGGTGTGGTGATCCGGTACGGTGGAGTGTTGATTTCGTCGACTAATAGTCCAGTTTTTGGTGAAGAGGTGACCACCGAAAACTACAACATGGCGTCTAAAATGTTATAGGGAGGGACTAGTGGAGAAGAATTCCGGTAGAACGAAAAGACAAGTCAATTTATGTTTGTTTGCTGAGCTCGGGTGTGGCGCTCTGTAAAAAGCAGGATCTATAACAAAAACAACTGTAGACTATTTTCTTTTTTCAGTGTTAAACCCCTTATCCCTAAACTTCTTTTGCCTTTTTGCTTTTTTTACTACCTTGAAAAACCTAGATCTACATCAACACGTTGTGAGCTTGTAGATCAGCTATTTCAACTATTAAAAAATGCTTTTCAAACTAGTAAAAAAGCCAAATAAGTTTAGGCATAAGGGTTTTAGCGCTGACAAAAATAGGGCCTTATGACTAAATCCAAAGTTTGCCGTCAGAATTAACAGATTTGGAGACCTGATCCCTCCCCGCCCTGCATGTGAAACGTTTTCCTCCTATACGCGCGTGCGCTGCGTTGCCTTGCTTGCTTACCTGGCGCAGGTTGCGAGTGACGCGCACGTCGTGCCAGGTGTTGTCGTTGAACTTCCCGTTGACGGGCTCCACCAGGGCCTCGAAGGCGCCCGAGCCCAGGTTGATGACCAGCCACACGGCGCCGCTCTTCAGCGACAGGTTGACGTAGTCGGCCGACTTCCCCGTGTGCAGCATCAGGCCGTTGCGCTGCAGCGTGCGGAACGACAGCGTGATCTCGTCCGTGCTGCTCTGGATGGGCGTCATGGACAGGTCGTAGCAGAAGAACTCGTTCCCCTTGAAGGTGGCCACCGACTCCTCCTTGCCTGCATGCGAGAGGGAGAGGAGAGAGTGATGTCAGTATTCACAATATATATATTTTTTTATCATGGCTGAGTACTGTACTATACTGTAGTCCGGGTAACCTCGCGTCAACAGGCTTTCCACCTCGGAGGAAAGCCTGGTCAGTGTTACTACATCACTGTGTGAAGCGATCATACTTTTAGGGCCTAACCAATACAATAGAATATCCCAAAGGTACCGGTATATAGTATACTTTCTCTGGAAAGTACACTCACATTTATATTTTAAAAAAAATCAGCATTGGGTAGGCCCTAAAATTATGATTGCAGGAATGTCTTAGGGTACTTCTGATTCCGGCTTGTGGCTTCCTGCCTGATGACTATACAATTGAGTGACTACAACATGACGTAAATTACCATCTGCTCCCGACTGGATCATAAACCCGAAAAGAAATGCTTCCCAGGCTATAGTCCGGGTAGCTCAGTCGGTATAGAGCACACTCCTTTCAACCACAAGGTCATGGGTTCGATCCCGGGCAACGCCAACTCAAATGAGTCGCATGGCTATACTGTGAGTGTGTTGCGGTATAAGGACTGGGAGCTGATGGGAGGTGTTGCGCTCCACCTCAGCAATCCATAATGTTACTGACAATAAGCCTCTCGTATAAGCCACCGCTACTACTGTATACTACAACACAAGCTCCTATACCAAAGATCGACCACACTGTTTTCAGAGCAATATTTCTCAGCAGTTGTATTCATTCATCATCAACAATAAAAACGCATTGATGGAAGGAAAAAGGCAATTACACAAAGTGAAAAAAAGGAAGGATCGTGACTCAGAGATGATGGACACCGGAGAGATAAACAAAGACAAAGGCTGAGGCTGAGAGAAACAGACAAAGTGCATTAGAGCGAAAAGAGAGACACGGAGAATGCCGGGAAAAAAAGTTGTGCTGTCACGGCATCTTTGGTAATGCCTGTCAGTCTAGTATCTTGTGTGACACACGTGCATGCCCTACTTGCACCGTGGAGTGCTTCGCTAGCATGCTACCAGTCAAAACAACTCGCTTCACAATGGACGCGTTGTCAGAGCACCGGTCCTAACAGTAATGGACACATGTCAAAACCAACCGGTCTTACAGTAAATGCAGGGCTAAGAACACCGTTTCTTGCCTGTCAGGAACTGAGCACGTACTCACTGTCACAACAACACAAAACACCCTGTCCACACGAGACGCACACTAATGCCTCTATCTATCGCACAACACACCTCTACTTAAGTGCTGCGGATTTGGTAGTGTAAAGGTCTGTACACACCAAGGATGATAACTTTAAAGAAAACAATAATTAAATATATCATTTTAACAATGTCTCTAACTCAAGTGTGGTCCACGCACCGATCTTAACTGTAAAGACAACATCAGCAGTGGAGAAGGGGGGGGGGGGGGGGGGGAGGACAGAGGCTTAGACGGAAAGAGAATAATTAGACCAGGCGCCCGACGTGACTTAATGCCCCAAATCGTCGGATCACCTGCATGGGCATTTTGTAGAATTTCCCCCAAGGTGGTAACGGGTTAAATAATAGTCTCAACATCGATACAAAATCAGCCGCGTGTGATCGAAGGTGACGCAGGGCTTCCTGTAGTCACGGTGCCCCCCCCCCCCTCTCGCCCCCCGGTGGATGCTGACTCTGGAGGAGCCAGCCAGCAGCAGGTAATGAGGTTTAGGTCTGACTCAGACAGGGAACGGCCCGGGAGGGGAGCCTGGCCTGGCACCGGGCGGATCATCAAATCTAGTTCATCCCATGGTTCCATTACTGCGAGATGCACTCCAATATCGGGGTGCATTTCCCCCGGGGGCAGAGGTGCGAGGGAATGTCCGAGCGAACGGGGGGGTGGGGGGGTTGGTTTGCCAGATAGATTGAGAGCGGAATCTGATTGAGCAAGCCAGCTGGGCGCAGTATAGCAATCTCTGGGGTTGAAGAGGAGAGGCGCTGTGATGGATAACAGTGTGTCCATTCGGTGCTTGCATGTGCCGTAGGAGGAGTATGCATGGACTGTTATATCTGTTGTTGTTGGTGTGCGCGTGTGTGAATGTGTGCGTGTGTGCATGCGGTATTATGGCTAAGAGGTTGAAACACTCCTTTACAAATCACGGAGGACACAAAAACACTGGAAAGTTAAATTGGTTTCAATTTGTAATATATTCTTCCAGTGTTATTGGAACACAAGGGGAAACATTGAGAATGACACCAGAAGGAGATCATATGTCCTCATTCCCCCCAAATTCATCCCGAACATGGGAAAAAGTGCATTCTACTATATGCTGCCACCAAAATGTAGACCTACCACAATATCTCAAAGATGTTCACTCCCTGCCCAAACTCTAAACTAACCTAAAATAATTCCTATATCCTCAAGGAGACCCCCGGGGCAGACCAAAGGCGCAGTTGGGGGGGATTACATCGACTCACTGGCCTTGGAAAGCCTCGAGATCTCCCAGGAGGAAGTCACTAATGTTGCTCTGGAGAGGGAAGTCTGGAGCTCTCTGGTGGAGCTGTTACCCCCGCGACCCGACTACGGATAAGCGGTTGAAGATGGATGGATGGATGGATGGATGCTTGTACATCCGCATTTTTTGAAAAGAAATATTAATCCTTTTGAATCACGAAAAAGTGGAGAACTAGTGACTAGTTACTAGTTAGAAGGCATTTTTAGAATCAGCCTCAGGTCTTAATGTGGATAAGGGATAGAACAGAACAGAACAACTCCACGGGTTGAAAAACAACCCAAGGACGAACGACGTCGTCCCCAGAGATAAAGAGACAACTACTTAAAAGAGCATTTTGGCTGAAATGAAAGTTTAGAGCAATCTCAAGCGAAGCATGACAGCGTCATCACGAAGACACATCAGGGGAGAGCGGGAGAAAGAGAGAAAAAAAGAGAACAAATAAAAGGGCAGAGTGAAGGAGAGACAAAGCGAGGAAGAGAGAGAGAGAGGGAAGACAGAGAAAATCTCCCGAGAGAGGCCTCCTAGCTGTGTTGCTGATGTAGTAGGAACAAAAGCGTGGTAAATGGGCCATTTTCAATGCATTTTCAATTATGTATTGAGATCCCCCCACCCACCCACACAAAAGGATTGTTAGTGGTATAAGCGACAGCTTGTGATTACCTACTGCACATGAGCTGGGCAGCAGACAGGAGATTCACTGAAAAAAAGTAAGACTCCTTTGGTTTAAGGGGAATGACGGAGAAGGACTATATACTTTACATGTGGGGAGGTTGTAGTTGGACAGTGGCCATACATCCACATGTTCAGAAACTGACAAAATTATACAAATTATACGACCACACACGTGAAGCTCCATCGCCTTGCAGCTTGCTGCGCCAAAACATCACTTCAGCCCCCTTGCACTCTGAAGCCCAAACCGCACCGACAGGGTCAGCTTGGGATAAAACAGTTTTTAAGTTAAACCACACCAATACAACTCATTGAGTTGCAATGAGTTGCATTGGTGTGCTCTACCTTAAAAAAGGTTTTGTCCCAACCCGACCCCTTTGCAACTCCTTTAAACAAAACAAACCACACCAATGCAACTCCTTGCAACTGCCATTGGGAATAATGGTTCCAAGGAGTTGCATGGCGACCCTCTGGTGTGGTTATAGGGCTTAAAATAAATCACACACAGTAGTAAAGGTCCTCTTTTTCCTTCCCTCATCTTGCTATGATCCGTCTTCTTTCTCACGCCGACCTTCAGCATCACGCCGTGGTTCAGCGGGATCGTAAGGTTAGATCAACCGGGAGGGACACTCATACATAGCGCCCATAAAAACGGACAGTAAAGAAGGCATTGCAAATTAAATATTTGAAGAGAACAGACACACACACACACACACACCCTCCAATATACAAAACATAGGACGCCAATACAGACCCCCGTCCCTACCTTTCAGAAACAGATCTGGGCTATAGTTTTGATTTCATTACTGAAATCATCATCATCATCAACTGATTTCGTCACTGCGATCAACATTTCAGAGAAGCAAAACAAGTCAGTGGAATATTAAAACAATTTTGAAGATGTCTAGACACTAGACAGTTTGTTTACTGCAGCAGGTTGTGTAGTGTGGGAGTAACAGCTTGCTTTGCCCAGCTGCAAAGCAAAGCTTCACTTGGTCTTACGTCTGCCGGCCTTCAACGTTGGCCTGTGTGTTCAACTGTAGACAACTATACAGTAACAGCACGCGGAAGAGGATGTGGAGTCAATGTCACTGCATTGGTCCATTCCACATGCATGCACAGACTTATACGCCCACTGACTCACATGCTCATGCACATGGGAAAGCACGCACACATAATGTACACATAGTTATACGAGCATGTAAAAAACACAAAGCTATAGGCAGGAGGTTGTAAACAGGTTGCACTTGGATGGGTAAACAACACACGCATTCACATCATTACAAATTGATACATTTGGTGCTTTTCAGCCACATTTTAACCGCCTCGGCTAAACTTATCGTTTATTTTCTTCCCCCCTTGTGGAAAATAAACGGTGGATACTTGGTACGTTTTTTTGTGTGACCTCTGTTGAGGATCCCAAGCAAGGTGAGGTGATACCAAAAGGGGATGTGACCACAATACTATGAGATTTTTGTCGACTACCTTTTTTCACTGACAAAAACTAAATGGAAACTAAATGAAAACTAAGCTATGACGACTGAATGTATTGACAATTTCATCAACAAATAAAAACTAGACTAAGGGACTAGTGGACAAGAGATCCAGTATAAGTCATTTTACACTTGTTTGCATGCTGAAAATAGCAGATCTACAAGCTCACAACGTGTCACACTGCAACACGTTGCAACTGTAGATTGAATCGACTAAAGTCTTATGATATTTAGTCGACTAAAACTAGACCAACACTAAAACATTCCAGGTGACTAAAATGTGACTAAAACTAAATCTACATTTGCTGTGTCAAATCAACACTGTGCAGACGACTGATTGGCCAGAGAGAATCGTGGCTATAGAATCATCACTGCGTCA
This sequence comes from Protomyctophum bolini, assembly GCF_963924005.1. Taxonomy (NCBI): domain Eukaryota; kingdom Metazoa; phylum Chordata; class Actinopteri; order Myctophiformes; family Myctophidae; genus Protomyctophum; species Protomyctophum bolini. The sequence continues at coordinate 11,850,186 of NC_137881.1, forward strand.
TTGGGTTATTGCATCGTCATTCAGTCGCCCCACAGGCCCACAATATAGCAACACCGATAACTCAGTCTAACCGACACCCATAACCAAAATGGCCACCAGTTATATGAGCAACCGAACACCAAAAAAGACACGAGTACAAAAACACAATCAGTGTTCGTCAGCACTGGGCCAAAAGTGCCACTTCCAGGGGAATCCTATATGGTTGGGTATGATACAGTAATAAAAGTGCAGTCTAGCATGTGTTATTAAATTGAATAGAAGTTGTACTGGAAGAGAGAGAGAGAGACAGAGAGAGAGAGTTTAATAAGATGAGCTGCATGGATAACTTCCATCACGAACTTCTGTGGTGCATTAGTCAACGCATAATGAACCTTATAGCGCGCTGCTTTTTGGCCTATTGGATTACATACAGGGGTAATTAGCTGGTTCCACGGGAGATGGTGCATGGGGCGCGAGAGGGGGAATGGGAGGAGATGAGTATTTATCCGTTTGTTGTCCATGTGTGTGTGTGTGTGTGTGGGGGGGGGTGTGTGTGTGTGTGTGTGTGTGTGTGTGTGTGTGTGTGCGCGTGTGTGTGTGTATGTGTGTGGAAGTCCGCATGTGCTCGTATGAACTTGTATCCCGGCTGAGAGGCGACACACTGGGAAATCCCGTCTTCACATTACATTACCTCTCTGCACGCGCACGCGCGCACAGACACACGAACGTGCACACAGACACACATGATATGTGTGAACAAAACAACAACAACAACATAACAGTCACTGTCTATTAGTTTCTCACTAGCGGCATCCACCCCACGGAGGAGGTGCAACCCAGCAGCAGCCTCCCGAAAACAACAAGTCACTTCTTCTTCTCGCACAATAAAGGAGATCAGTGGGAAATGTGCAGGGCATGTGAATACTCTGCCGTCGCTTCATGAATCAAAGAGGCCTGCCGGGCTCTCCGAGGCAGTGGCTAGTGTCCCGTGTATACGAGGCCTCCGGCACGCACGGTGGGCGCACACGGACGGACGGCGCCTGAGTGCTTATTTCTCTCCCGAGTGGAGACGATTCGTGCATATATTTGCACCCCAGGGACGTTGAGGAGAAAAAAATACACAAAACCACAAACGTATGCACATTTCTATGCACACAATTACGCAAATAATGCACGCATCAACACGTGCATGCACGCGTCGTAGACGACGCCGCGCAATCTCACTCCCCGATGCACATGCACACGTACAGCCATCTGCATGCTGGAAGCAGCTAGCGCTGCGAGGGAAAGAGAGCCAAAAAAGCCCCAAGGGAAGGCGAGGAGGGAGGAAACTGATCGAAGGAGAACGGAGACAGAGAGAGAGAGAGAGAGAGAGAGAGCAGCTTTTGAAATTGTGCGAGCAAGCGAGGTTAGGGTGTCCACTTGGCGAGAGAAAGAAAAAGACGAGGAAGCCAGATGATTGATAGATGTTGTTCACGTCCGCAGTCCCCTTCATGTTTCACTCCACATGGATTTTCCCCCCTCGCTCCCTCAAATATAAATCTGAACTGTCAGCCATCCTTAACACAGAAAAAAAACATGTGATGTTCTAAGCTCGCCGGGGCCAGGAGAAAATGAATTACTAGCTCTCCCCGGGCATCTCGACAAGTCTACTCTACACCATCACAAAACAACGTATTCACACCAAAATGACACCTGTTTGGGGGCCAGAAGCAGACGGGTGTTCAACACCTAATGCCATAAAAGTGTGTGTGGAAAATACTTAGTCTCAGCAGGCCATGATATGAAGCGTTATGTTTTCATGCGGACAGCTTCAGTACGTACCCGACATAAAATGGCTTCCCAAGTGATACAAAATCCTTTTTCAGACTATAGTACCGAGCATAAGCCTCGACACTCCAGACAAATCAAATGGGACATAATTGTGTCCAGAATTCTCTCTTCTGAAATAGTATTGAACCCCCGAAAGCCACCTCATCGTGGGCCCCAGCCCTGCATGAGCGCCTCGGGGAGCCAGCTACAGTAGTTAGCTCTCTGATGGGTCATTTGTGGACTACATCATGCAGGTCTTCGTGGTGTCTATGTATTCTGTGACAAAAGACGTGAACATTGTCCTGTCTGCTATGAGCTCCTCGCTCCCCTTTTCTTCTCTGGACTGGTGATTACTGTATATTGATCTGTGGACTTATTGCGCTCCCTTAATGACGGGGCTATAATTCGCTGTCTGCCCATAGCTCGTTTTGCCAGAGAGGGCCAGTGTTCTTTTTTTGTTGTGGGAGCAATTTTTCTCTTCACTTTACAGAAAGGGAGCTAATGCGCCATGTGCAGCATTTCTTTTGTCCCCGCCGTTTGTGCCGAAAGGCAACACGAAATGAGCTCTCCATGGCATAAAGATAAAGGAAACGGAGTTACTTAAAGGGTAGTAATTATAGTGTGGCAAAAAAACACCCTATTCTTCTATGTATTTCTCTTAAAAATGACAATGTCGAGTACACTCACATTGTTGATCTCATCCCATCAGAATAATATGATTTAGGTATTTAGAAGATATGCAACATTTCCCTGTCGCCTCAACAGCTGCAATACCGCTGGCAGCCAGACAGATCCCTGCACACCAAATGACATGCATGTTATGGCAGACGTACACGAACATGATTTTCAATGTACAGTTCTCACAACACAACTGTCAGGCCTTGTAATCGGGTATATATTGCATTATTACAAATTACAAGTCTGTCTGGTCATCAAATTACATTTTGTCACAAATACACAGGCGCGTGGATGAGATGTGAGAGAGGAGAAGTTGTGTGAAACCATGCGCGAGCCAAGGATTTATTTTCTTCCAAATACGCGCGCAAGAAACAAGCAGTCTATGCCATCTGTGTATTGATTCGCAGCAGTTTGTGGTTCTGCTAATACAAAAACATTTGGAAAGCTCTTGCCAAAGTTCCCTCCGTGTCTTGTTCCAAGAAGATCACAGAGCCTCCGTCATGGCCCTGGTTGTCGATGTCGTTCTGGAAGGTGTTACAAGCCCTCTTTCGGCTTTCGCCTCACAGCGTCTCCCCCGCAGCTCTATCATTGGCTGTACTATAGCTCGACGCTTCTCTCCTCGCCTCGTCGGAAAAACACTTCATTTGTGTTGCGAGTGTCTTGGTCATGCACAGACCGTGTCTTTGAACAGTTCACACAGTTAATCAAAGCTCACAGGAGAGAGAGACGATCTGGCTGGCACTTTTCTTTTGCACTGTGTGAAAAACGGTGCAGGAAACTGAGGAAAGTCACGGGGATGCAATTATGGTGCAGTCTGAACTACTTGTTACTCCTAATGCCCATGCATTAGAACTGGAGCTGGTGCCAGGGGTCAGTGTCCGCCCAGGTCTGTCGGGCAGCCCTGCTCTAGGTAGTCATTCCAGTTATACGTGCATCGCTCTCATCACATCCTGGCAGATATTTGTACAGTAGCTTCTACTTGTTATGTTTATAACAGCAGGATGGACACTCACATTACATGTATGCAGATCTCCCACATTTAAAACAATAAATGTTCCTATAGAGTTTGCCTATCTTGTAGCATTCACCTGCTGCATGTGTGTACCCATCATTCTTACAAAGTGTTTTACTTAATGGTAGCACTTATAAGGTCTACAAGGTGTTCATAAACTTTACAATGCCCTATACGGCAGCCAAGTGCTACGGTGGAGGACACAGGATTTTAATATCCCTGAAGGAAGACGCTTAGATTAGTTGCAATTGGCTCCTGCAACCTTAAAAGCGGGTCATGTTTTAAGAGAGCACGGCCCATTTTCATTTAAATCCCCTCATGCCGCCTTGATTGACAGCAGCCTGAAGGTCACTGTGAGGAGCATGCAGGCTGACTACTACGACTCGAAATAATAAATAAATGAATCAAAACTCCTTTTGGCAGATCGAGCGATGAGGACAGAAGGGGATCATGGCATGGTTTGCATACTAAACGGACTAAACGGAGTCTTCGTAATAGCTTGGCAGTGCAGATGGGGTCACATTATACACCGACATTATACACTTAAACCATTTAGACCTGAGGACGATTCTACAAATGCCTTCTAAATCCTGACAGTTTTCTGAAAAATCTATGTTACCATGTCAGTCATTCTCAAGCAATTTCATGTCTAGGACTCCCAAAAATATATGCAATTGGCCGCCGACCCCAATCTGAAAATATGTTGTTCCAGGGACCTCCTCCCCAGAAGCAAAGTTGAAAAACGAGTAAAAAAACGTTCGCTCTGAAAGAATATTCCATATTTGCGCCACATGCAAAAAAATAGCAGATCTACAAGCTCGTAGCACGGCACTCTGTGCCACGCTATGAGCTTGTAGATTTTTCAATAGCTAAAGTATAACATAATGTTTAAAACACCAAAAGGGGTTCCTGTACTGAATGGATTAAAGAATGGAGTGTTGAAAGTCTTTGGTCGGGCCGCTGTGTCAGCGTTATGTATCTGGTGCGGGGGGGACGGCGTGGGTTCTATCTATGGCGGGCTGGTTCTTAGTCTGACCTTTCAAAGAGGACACGGTCTGTCTGTGCCATTAATGGCCCGTGATCTGTTCTCTGTCACACCAGAGGGCAGCCTATCGCCGCACCTCTTCAGTCAAAGTTTTAAAGGTATAAACTATTCTCCTAGTTACACATACATGGGGAGTGTTGGCTGGGAGGAGGAGTAGGACTAAGGCCCTATACGTCCTATCTGGGGGAGGGGGGGACGGACTATCTGTCAGTGGGGAGTGTTGGCTGATGAAGGAATATCAACATCCTAATACATCCTAATACAACTGAATACGAAATTAATATCAACATATTTTGATGTAAGTGCCAGTATAAGACAATAAAATACAAGAGAATATCAAAATGCGTTAGCATGCAGGAAGTGAGCGAGTCCATTCCCCGTAATAGAATCACTCAGTGAGTTTAATACACACAATAATTGTCTGAAAGCCGAACCAACTGCCTGAAGAGATACATGCATCAAATTGAACGAAAAATGCTCGTCGCGTGGCTCATCACAAAGTGCTGTCACTAGTAAAGCTGAGCGAAAAGGAAAAAGGAATGCTGTGTTTATTTGGATGGCTGCCCAGTGTTGCTATACTGTATATGGGTTGCTTTAATTGTATTGGAAACCTGGCAAATTGCCTGAAGAATCATCCCACGCTAATGACTTTACTTAACCCATTCTGACCGGGAACCCGTTTTGATGTTTAGCATCATGTCATGCTTTAGCTATTGAAAAATAGCAGATCTACAAGCTCATAGCGCGCCACCGAGTGGCGCGCTACGAGCTTGTAGGTCTGCTATTTTTGAAAAATCGAAGAGCGACTGACATTTTTAGAATCTGATCTCAGGTCAGAATGGGTTCATCAGACCAGTGTGTGTCCGGTGGAAACCTCGTATGAATCTGATCTCAGGTCAGAATGGGTTAATATGTTAATGTCACCACCAGAAGGGGAGGATGTGTGTTATTATGCACAGCCATGTACAGTATGTGTGTTTGTGCATTTATGTGAGTGAGCACGTACAAGGGTGAAGCTCAGTGTCCACAATGTCTTTGAGGGAAAGAATAGTGGCTACTGCTTCATCAGACAATAATGAAGAAGAAGGGAGTTTGAAAAGATAGTGAGCTCTTATTATTGATTTATTTAATATTTTATTTCACTGTGCGTACAGACTTCAGGGACGCTTTCAGCACATCGTGCAGTCTGGCCGCCAGCAAAGGCAATGGACGGCGACAGCGACTGACAAAGACAGACATAGCCGGTCTCACACAAACACGGTGAAATAGCACGGAATTGCAAATTCCATATACATGCACGCCTAGAAAACTCAAAAATCCGTACATATGATACTGAAATCCTCCACATAGACAATGACGCAACTCTGGACATGGCAGAGGGCCACTCTGTGGTGTCTCCCGTGGCTCAAGTTCGGTAGAGCCGACTCAGCCCCGTCCGAGTTGTAACCCGATAAGGACAGAATAGTAAATAATGTCAAACCCGAACTCACCCAGCCCGACCCAGACACGGGGAAATAGCACCTCTGTACTAGTGAAAGCCACGCCTCCGTCGCAGTCAAAACATGTAGTAAACTATAGGTCTATGAAAACACGCCCAAAAGAAGCTCACAACTGAGCCTTGTAGATTTTCTATTTTCAAAAAGATATTGAAAAAAGTTTTTTGACACAAAATACCGGAGACAAATACACAATACATTTGGGCATCCTTGAGATGAAAATGTTTGAGAACCACATGGGTTATTAAACAACATTAGGAGGGCCATAACTAATAACTACACCAATATTTGCAAGCGAATTTACGGCAAAACCAGCCCCAAAGTCACTTATTATACAGTAGGAAGACATAGAAACACTGGATGGAGGCGTTCTCAACTTCTCAACAGGCTGGCGTCCGGCTTCCTCCCCGTCTGCCCTTTCTCAACCCCACATGCAGACTGTCCAAAGTGTCCAGTTCAACCCTGACCTTCCTTCACTAGCTTGTTCAGTTAGTTGGCGTCCCTCATGTTGATACTGTAACTCCCCCAGCATGTTGCGCCGCGGCGAAAGGAGGCGAATTGTCTGCTCTGTGAACCTCAAAGTCAGCCTCAGACTCCGGCAAAAGTCAATATGGAGAGAGAGAGAGAGAGAGAGAGAGAGAGAGAGAGAGAGAGAGAGAGAGAGAGAGAGAGAGAGAGAGAGATGGAGAGAGAGAGAGATCCACTCCGGTGAATTTAACCAATAAGACACTGAGCCAGACGAGAGAGTTTCATAATGAGCACAAGTTTTTGCTAAGGGCACTGACCCCTTTGACTGTGGATACCGTGAAAGCATGTAACTGCCCACGGAGGAAGTGAAAAACATGGCACACTCCCGGACAAGAGGAGAGCAGGCGAGAGGCATTAGGTGTGTAATATAATACATACATTATTAAATAAATAGGGTGACATGTGAAAACGGCATTGTAATAACCACCCAGCACATGGGCGTCTGGTAAGCCTGCCAGCAAGGGAGACATTTTACCCCCTTTAACGTGTAGCTGCCCAGTGCTTCAGTGGAATTCTAATGAACTCCATAAGACATTAAAAGGGGAAATATTAGTTGAGGTTTACAGCCGGTACAACTCATGCAGACGGAGAAGTGAAACTTCTGGAATACTAAAAGTAAATGTCCTCACCAGCAGATCATTATTCGTGTTTTTTTTTTCCTCTCTTAAGTCTCACCCCTTATTGAGTTCTGTTGACATCTATAGGACAATCTAACACTATGGATTATCGGTGTATAGCTTTATGGTGAGTCCGGCGACCCTCAGGGGTCTTTGAGGGAGTTCCAGGGGCTAATGATAGATAGTTGGAAGCAAATGAACCCTTATGGGTCTGTGACTCAGAGAGTGTACAAAATCCATTTGGACTCTCCATTAATTCTGAGAGTCCATTAACTCTCAGAGTTAAATTAACAATGATTTTAATATATAAATTGTGGTCCGACAGAGATAAGAATGCCATTAAATGGGGCTCCATAACCTAATACATGTCAAACTGTGGGGTTCTTGAAATTAAAGTGGTTGAGAATCACGCCACGTGTATTTTCAAATATGGCAAATAAGTGTCAATTGGGGGTCCTTATTTGACACATGAAAAAGTTTGAGAACCACTGTGCTACAGCATGACTGGATAACTGATTTGAGGAACTCAGGCAGGCGTTTAATATGCGAAAATGTATAGATTTGCTAACCTTTCCCCTGGGGCCAGACAGGTTCGTCATGCAGTGATGAATTAAAAAAAACACCACAAATGTCATCGACAGAAACTGACTTCAATATAAACTTACTGAAGTACCGAATATTGATGAAGTCTTGAACTGGTATACTGTAGGCGTAGATGTGAAATTATGATGGAGCAACTGCATGGCGTTTGCATACTGCCTCAAATGAATCGATCTTTTATAGACAAGCTGTCAGACGAACACACGACTGGATTACCAGCCAAGGTGCCTGGACCACTGAGCCACGGCCCAGGCTGCAACATGAGAAATATCCCCTATAGGCTACAGTATCTGCATGTACCAGCCATAATATACCACCCGTGATCAAAATGAGCATTTTAAAACAAAATGTGAGACGCCAGAGGGGTTTAACAACAAAATGATAGGCGATATTAGGCCTATGGTCGAATATAATAATAATAGCATGCCCCAAATGAACAGCTTGGATCTGGTCACCCTATTGACGGTGTAGCCAGGTGTGGTGATGGGTACCTCCATGTCTGACAGAAGGGCTTATTAGAGAGACCATCAGCTCGGAGGACGAGCCACTGTATATGCAGTTGTGTTTGGACAGCCGATACAAAGCGTCATAAGAGCATGTCTCAAAACGCGAAATAAATTATTCTCGACAGCGCCTTCTCAAATTATGCAGTCGCCTTTTAGTCATTTTGTTTCATGAGAGAGAGAGAGAGAGAGAGAGAGAGAGAGAGAGAGAGAGGCGAGAGAGAGAGCGAGAGAGAGAGAGAGAGAGAGAGAGAGAGAGAGAGAGAGCGAGAGAGCGAGAGAGAGAGAGTTGCACTTCTGCTAAATGCCTAAATTGTAATTTGGACAATTTGTACCCAGCCCCTTCTCATGTTCACATTTAAAGGACAGAGCCTGAGCCACAGGCCAAAAGGGAACTGCTTGAATGGGAGTACCATGAATAGCACAGATCACGGCCTAGATAATATCTTCCATGGAATGCGGCTATATTTATATTTGCTAAGTTCAGTGGGGAGATATAGAGGTCGATCACACGTATACAGAGAGCCTCTTCTGTTTGTGATAACAGAGAAACCCACGGAGAACTGCAGGGTTACTTTTGTTTTGAAACACAACACTGCATCCCAAACCGCCAGGAAGATTACTTACAAGCATTACTTACAGACATTGTGAAATGCTTAAGCATGATCCAAACCTGAACAGCATCTTAGCAGCTTAGGATTTGCTTTAAGAGGTAAGAACATAATGGACTGGTTATATCAATGTACAATAGTGCTGCCAACGAATATTCCATATTCAAATTTGAAAATTTGAAAGATTTGAATTAAAAACAATTGCTGTGTGAGTTAAACTAAAACATTATACAAAAATGTGGCTATTAAGATAATTATGAATCATTCATTTGATCTCGCAAGACTCAAGAGAGTGCATTTCTCTAGCCCATACAGGACCGGACCATTATAGATAAAGAAAGAGAAAGTTTTACAGCATATTATTCTGCAATATTCATATCATATTCATATCAAAATCATATACATGATCATTCGAAAAATTGTGCGAATACATGTGGCGTTTTAAAAGGAATATTCGAGCACCAATACTATAACCATCTGGATATTTGGCAATTATTACTGACAGAATTACAGAGAGCACATTACACGCCTGACTCTTAATTTTGAGAGAGTGTACAAATACTACTCTTAAAGGGACACTTCACCCTTTTTGCAAAAAAATATATGTTAATGACGTTTAGAAGCTTTAGAACACTTTCCTGGGGGTCTTTATGTGTGTAATATGTGGTTTTAGATATTTTAGATTGTAGCAGTGAGCCTGTTGTCTCTGATGTCATGGACACTGGGCTCACTTCCTTCCTGGACTACATGTTGTCTCAGTAAGACAGCTCTCCCCCCTATCCACAAGGAGGAGCAGTGCACCAAATAATTATGGGAATTGTAGTCCAGGAAAGTAGTGAGACCAGTGTCCATGACATCAGAGACAACAGGCTCACTGCTACAATCTAAAATATCTAAAACCACATATTACACACATAAATACCCCCAGGAAAGTGATCTAAAGCTTCTAAACGTCATTAACATATATCTTTTTGCAAAAAGGGTGAAGTGTCCCTTTAATAATACAATCATTATTCCCCATGTCCCCCATATATGGGGACTAGGTTGGTGGAGGGTGTGTAGATCACATGGATCACATTAGATGATTGACACAGGTGTGAAAAATGGGTTACAAAATCGTGGGATAAAAAATATATATATTAAAAAAAAAAGTAATACAATCATTGTGGCTGACAATGCCTACAATGCACACACATTCAAGTGAAAGGAGAAAGAAAAACGTAACATAGCAATTATTTTAATATCGGAGGCAACATGTTTTGATTAGTAGATCACAGGATAGGCCACGTTCCTCCCATGTTCGTTGCAGAGTGGCCCAAGCATACAATACTACTAATAATCATAATCATAATTCAAAGCCTTGTATTCATGATTACATACGTACGTACATTTGACACAACGAGAAGAGACATTAACATAATGCGGGGTATTATAACTCTATATTCATCACTACGGCCTCACCCCAGTGTGAATTTATTTATGATACACATACTGTAAAGTACACCATCGGTAGTGGCAACGAGATAATGGATTCACGTGTAACATTAAAGCAGAGATCATGTTTTCATTAGCCTTTCATGTTTGGTAGCACGGATGTGGTTGCGTGAATCTGTCCCATGCCTACTTAACTCCAGTGATGCAAAATACGTACAACAGCCTGGATGTCACAGAAGTGCAAACGCAGGCATGCATACATACACACCGTATACTCGCGCGCGCACGCGCACACACACACACACACACACACACACACACACACACACACACACACACACACACACACACACACACACACACACACACACACACACACACACACACACACACACACACACACTATAATCACAAATGCTTGCTCACACAAATACAACTCCTCTTCATCAACAAACGACTTTATATACGCTGTTAGGTGTCGCAATGGCGGCCGCTGACAGTGAAGCAGCAGTACAGCCGATATGCTGTTTGTCTAATAACCAAGGCTGCGTTTCAATTTCACAACCCGCTGAGCAACCTGTTTAGCCACAAGACTGATATGACACCCGGTTTACCACAATAAAGGTGTGTGTTTCCTCCCTGTGTGTGTGTGTGTGTGTGTGTGTGTCTGTGTGTGTGTGTGTGTGTGTGTTACACGACTGTAACTAAAATACATATAATATACGATGAAATCCGTCGAATGTTTGACTCAACCTTGAGCGGGTTGCACAGTGTGTGCGACTCAGTCGGCGAGTGTGGCCAGGTTGCATGCACACCACACGTCGCTGTGTGTGCACTGCACGGCACGCCGGAATAAGGCAAAAACTCACCGACCCCCCTCCCTATACTGTCCCGTGAGGGAGGGTCCCCCATTACACTAGTGAAGCTTGAAAGTGACTTTCCCATTATACCGTTCCCCTTGGGCCTGGCCTGTGCAGCGTTACCCCTCTCCGACACAGGCACACAGACAGCACACTACACACCACAGCCTAATTAAAGTCTCCCACTTTCTAATTCACCGTTCTCTCTCTCCTCTCTCTCACTCTCTCTCTCGCCGCTCCGTTCTCGCTTTTCCATGACTGTCTTTCGATCTCAAGGGATGATTAATTATAACGTTGGCGCATCGCCGCCAATGGCCTCCTCCAGCTTGTCACCGGAATCGAGCAGTATATGATCACACATGTCATGCCTTTGAATTGGGCAGTGGTGCATGGCACTTTTTCAATGCAGTGGAAGTGCCGCCTCGACTCGACTCACTCGACTCACCGAAAAGGTGACATGAAAACACTGAAGGCCATGCATGGTTCTCAAACCACAAACCCCCATCAGAAAATATGATGTGCTAAAAAGGACTCCCTAATGAATCTCTGACAGATTGTGCACCACTGCTGACAGAGACCCTGATTGGGTCTCCAACCGCAGCTGCCGCAGATAATTGAATGATTGGCTTAGGAATGCACAATTTTCCATGAATTCAAGGCTTCAAGGGGTGTGCAATTGATAGAAAATGTAAGTGATGTTTTGGGTTTTGTTGGGGACCCCCTGGATACCCCTATGTGTCCCGGGACACCACTTTAAATGCACTGTCCTATACGGTATCTGGGTCCCTTCTGCGTGTAAATCGAACCGAGTAGAGTAAAACTGAAGCAAGTTGAGCCAGTCAGTGCCATGCAATGGAAAAGCAACTGTATAGCCTACAGTAGGCACTGTAGGCTATACATGGGACCCCCATGAGGGGACCTTTGAGTTAGGACTGTAACTCTGAGGCCCATTTTCCACCAAATGAAGTTTGGTTCTACAGAACTGGTTCCGTTCTAGATTTTTGGAACCTTGGTGATTTCGTGGAACCGGAGGGCATTTTTTTGGTTCCAGATCCAATCCAATAACTTTTAGGATTCTGAACAAATTCATTTTTCTGTGAAAACTGGTTCAATATTAGGCAGGAAAAAATTACTGAACCGGTTCAACCCCGGTGGAAAAGGGGCCTGAGAGTGTACACATGGATCCATTTACAGGTCTGTAAGGAAACTGCTGTAGGAAACAGGGATTGTTGTTGTTGCTGTTGTCAATTTTTCTTCCAGTGATCGACATTCACATACATATAGCAATACTAAAAATGCCTGAGGTCACACACAGAAATGCACACATGAAGACGGTCTCTTGTCTCTTGTGACGCTCTGCACTCCCACGCACAGAGAAATACATACGGTACATGTACAGTATGTGGGAGTTTCAAGGTGCATGTGTGTAAAGTTTGGCTATTTCTATAATTGAAAGGTTGTCGAGTATATTTCCTTGAGAAAGAAGGTTTTTAGAGCTCTATAGACTTGCTTTATTATTTTCGTAAGCATAGAGAAAGTATGGCTTGTGTACAAGCGCCCTGACCACGTGCAGGGGGGCGCTTGGATTCAAAATGTCCTCAAAGTCACACTTCCAATAGGCTCTATCTCTGTGAGTTTATTTCCTTGACATACCAACCACCACACATTCATTTATATAACATATTTAGCCTGAATGCTATAGCAGCACCAGCAGCTATGCTGTGCGCTTGAGAGGGAATGAGGCTTTTCTCTCCCTGTGTATGCATTTAGTGGGTTTTATTGATTGACATATTTATTGAAAACATCGTTGTTGGGTGGCCAGCAAGCGATGAAAGAAAGACTGTGAAAACCCCTCAAAGTATTTTCACATAAGGCAATGGCTGTCCTTGTTGGCGATATCTTTATGCTTACGTTTATATATTCTTTATATATTTATATATTCTTTCTTTAGTGGTTCAAACAACTCAGTGCTTTCGTCAGGTGCTTTCGGATGTACTTACTTATTATAGAATAGTAAAAAGTATTTAACAAAGCATGAGTAACCTACTTTTTAAGTCAAGTAAAAAAATTACATACCAGTACCAGTCTACTTTGAGTCAAGTGGATATTCAATTTTGATGATAATAATATGAGTATCTTTTTGTGAAATGTTGAAGGGTAGGACGCAGCGCATGGATTGAAGGCTTGTGGCGAGGTTAAAGGAAGGGGTCGTCGGGTTGTCTTGGGGGGGGGGGTCTGTTCTCTGTTCGGCCTCTCCTCACAGTGTAGGCTGTCATGGAGTTGAGAAGAGGAAGGGATCAGTTAACCGTGCGCGGGGGAGAGAACGTTCAGAAAGCGCGATAGGATGAGGTCAGAGATGGGAGTGTCGGATGAAGGCGAGCGCCAGGATGTCTAACCGTGCGCACGCGTGCACACACGCGCACACACACACGCAATTGGCATCAATATCGTAGATGAGACATTTCCTCTCTCATTAATAATTTACGCAGTGAGATTCATCGATGCCTGATTTATACTGGCATTTGGAGCGCACACATTATGCACAGCACAGTGTGAGCTTGTAGATCTTGTAGATTCCTCGACAGCGGCGCAGTATAACACAGCCTTTATGGTAGCCGCTCTTGGTTTCCAAACCCCCCCGACTGTGAGCTCACAGTGTGAGGAGCGCAGTGAGCCAAAGGGAGTCTGACGCCAATAATTAAAGAGTTATTGAAATTAGCATTGACTGGTTATCTTGTTAAAAGCATCTGCCGAGTGCCAGCATAGATTCTCTCTGCCTAGCTTGATCGCACTAACAGCTCTCTTTTCATTCTGTTAATCCCTCCTCTGGCTATTGACTCAGACTAAAGACGTACGCCGGCACGCTGGCTTGCACACATCAGCTATAGGCCATGCACGAATAATAACGTGGACACGCGCCACATTACATTAATGCGCGGCATTGCACGTGTAACGCCCAGGATTCGAACTCGGCTCCCCCGCGTGAAAGTCCAATATCTTAATAGCTAGACCAAAGGGATATCTTCCATGGACCGGGGGAGATATTAGACTTTTGAGGCAGTCATCAGGCTGCACCGGTCACTAAGGTGGATGAATATGCCTGTGTGTGCATGTGTATCTATTATTATGTCCACAAACCAACAAGCGTTCAGCGTTGCAGGGGGAAAATGTGACGATAACACCACGTCACAAAGCGTAATCAGGTTCTCGCTCGCTCGCCTCTCTCTCACAAACACACACAAAAGGGAAATAGGCAGAATTAGAAAGATGGAGAGATTGTAGTAGACGTTCTGCGGTGTGTAGTATAATGACAATCAGGTCAAATGCAAGCTGTGCAGTGCCAAGTTGTCCATACCACACATCTACAATCACAGCTGTTGAAGATTAATCATCCAGCAGTAGTGTCACTATATGGCTGCATCACCATGGTGAAACCATGGCACTAAAACACAGAGATGGACAGTCCCGTCACATAAAACAATCACTTTGAAACAGTTAAAGCTGCATGGGATACAAATGGAATTGTTTAGCTATACCTATCCAAAGAATTCTTTAGATATACCTATAGTCTAGGGTCTCCCATTAATGAAATGGATTGTTGTGAACTTATATAATAGAGTATAACAGTGGTGTGTTCTGTGTGGACACGTCAGTACACATCTCCAGAAAGGCTGGGGCATGGGGCGGCATTCTGGGGCATGGGGTGGCATTCTGGGGCATGGGGTGGCATCCTAATACACAGGGGTAGCGAGGGCAGTGCACGTGGCAGTATCAGGAATGCATAAATCAATTACAGTTTACAACACAACACCGTATCTAAATACATGGACACAGGAGCCGTTACAAACAGATCAGATTATATAAATCAATATGAAAGACTGAGTCTGTGAATACAAAAATATTTAGTCCATAATAAGATGCATGCTCCCTACAAAAGGGATGAAAACGGTGTACTTGTGTACAAAGGAACTTCAAAGGGCTTCAAAGGGCTGATATACAAAGTTAAGTACAGTGATAAGCAGGCATGCAGACAGGAGCACCACAATCAGAGTAAGAAAGCAGTCCAAAAGATGCGTCTAACCACAAAGATGCGTCTAACCACAAAGATGCGTCTAACCACAAAGATGCGTCTAACCACAAATGTATGCACTGTATACCTTTTCATTTCTCGTTATTCCGAAAGAAAATGTATCCTAACAGACAAATGATAGCATGCATGCCACACACGCAATGTAAAAGATAGTTGATAGTTGATAGTTGATAAATGATAAATAGTTTTCAATCCAAAATGTGATGCTGTAACATGTGCTGTTATGTTATAGGCTACATTGTTGGCCGGCAGCTAAGAATCATACATGCATGTGCAGGTACAGTACAGGCACATTCAGCCTCCACGCAGTAATGTAATGTATGGCCGCCGCTGAGATGAGCAGCATACCCGCTCCAGATAGCACGGCACATCATTTGAAGTACAGATAAGAATAAAACAATAATGTGCAAGGATGGTGTTGATATAGGAGACACGGTGATGTTCTAAAGACTTATTCCGGGGAAGCTCCAATGACACGTCTCCATGTATCCCTGCCTCTCCCTCTCTCTCTCATGTCAAATATCACTACAGCGAATACCAACAAAGTCGCCGTTTAACCAACTCGCGCCGGGCGTACAGTCGGTGGAACTGCTCAGCCTGGTATTCCTAAAGTAACCGAAGTAGATTATGCTTCAACGGTCAAACCTAACCTTATTCCTTTGCTTAAACCTCAGTAAAACGCTGCCAAAACCTAAACCTATTCCAAAACTTAACCCCAGTAAAACTATGCCTAACCCTGAACCTATTTCTAACCTTATTCTCAGTATAAAACAAAATCAGAATACAAGAACCACAGCACAACTGTTACCACTACCGCCATGCAACCTCTAAAACCATCCCTTCTATTCCAAACTTCACTCCTTCACCAGCCTCTCACACCCCCTCCTGTTCCATTTATGGTCTACCCCGCAAGATGTCCTGCCTCCTATACACACACACGCTCACGCACTCGCGCGCACACGCGTACACGCACACGCACACACGTACACACGTACACACACAGACACACACACAGTGTCACAGTCCCATTCTCTCACTCTCCTCCACCAGCTGTGTGGAGCAGGGGCCTGCTGTGCCAAGTGTCATTTGATTAGTTGCTTTCTGGCAGCCACAGTTGTGCGACTGTGTGGACATTTCCTCTCCCCCCTCCCCCCTCTCTCTCTCTGCTCTTGCAAGTATCCAGACTATAAGTGGTAGAGTATAGACATGACTTTCCATCATGTGTTTTTATTATGTTGTCACCTGCACATCCTTCAACAGTCTATTTGTGACTTCAACTAATAAACCCATCTGTTAGCGCCGAACACGCACACACACGACTCCTGAAGGCACCCCGCGTGGCAAACCACACTAATGATCATCAGAGTGAAAGCATAATGGATATGGTTACAAACTCATGTTGTAAACAAAGGGAGGGTTAGTTATTTTGCCATATGTTCGCCATCATGGGTTTTTCTCGATTTGCCGACGCGCAAACAAAACAAGTGCTTCAAAGATATACTGTACATCAAGCTTTGCATCTGCCTAAATAACATACAGTACATTTACAAAACTAGAGAGGTGCTCTACGGCAGTGCCTGTCGGGCACTAGCTGGCACTACGTGGAATTATTGCATTTATGTATGCGTCTCCGTGTCCCTTTATTCCTATGGAGTGTTGTGAGGTCAGAACAGGTCAGCTACATAATATGGTCCAGAGTCCATATATTATATGGACTCTGGTCCAGAGCCCGGGGTAGCCTAAAAGTATCAAACTATCAGAACTAACGCAATATATACAATACACCTATAACATTACTGGAATGTACCTCGATAGGCAGGAGTTGTGCATGCGTGCGACGTGCGTGTGTGTGTGTGTGTGTGTGTGTGTGTCAATTATATGTCTATGCATTGTTTTTGTCAATATACAGTAGATGTCAATCAATCAAACCCATTAACATACGGGGGGGGTAAACGGATTTGCGTTTATGGATGGTATTATGTCAAGGAAATAAACTCAACAACACTTCAGTTAGAAAAAGACACAAACTTTACACACATGCAACTTTAAACTCCCACACACTACACATACCACACCCGCACAGTATCTTAAAGCTCAGCCGTTCAGCTCAAGAGTGTGTGTGTGTGTGTGTGTGTGTGTGTGTGTGTGTGTGTGTGTGTGTGTGTGTGTGTGTGTGTGTGTGTGTGCAGCATTTCTTCATGCGGAACATGTGTTTGCGGAGAGATAGCATCCTGTGTGTCTGTGTGTGTAATAAGGATGATTTGAGATTTAAGTCTGCCTCCCAAAGGGAAGACGGCTTCACAGCTCGCTCGCAGTCTCATTTCAAAAGACTTGAAATAGGATGTTTTGAAGGCATATAAGTGATAATTGGTTTGTCACATTAAAACTACTCTACCATCAAGCA
This sequence comes from Protomyctophum bolini, assembly GCF_963924005.1. NCBI lineage: Eukaryota > Metazoa > Chordata > Actinopteri > Myctophiformes > Myctophidae > Protomyctophum > Protomyctophum bolini. Next base: position 11,867,855 of record NC_137881.1, read on the forward strand.
ATACTTTTATCTCCCCATTTCTCGATTCTTTAAGCGTGCTATACTGCAAGCGCGCGCGTGCGTGCGTGCGTATGCGGGCGTGCACGTAAAATAATATAAATAAACGTTATGTATAGAGAACTAATCATCGCAAGTGTACAAAGTGTCTTATGTAAAGAAGAACAAAATCTGATTAAAGAAAGCTTGACAATGTGGACTGTGAAAATAAGAGCATAATCAAGAATAAGAATAAAATGTACAACATTTACTTATGGTAAGGCCTTTGAAAGATTAAGTGACCCCTAAAAGCCTCCCAATTCTGGATAGGTGGATATCCCGCATGAAATGAGCAGATCTACAAGCTCACCATGCATCACAGCATGACACTTATGAGTGGAGGTTCAACCTCGTGCGTGCGTGTGATATTACAGTATCAGGACACACACTCCATCATGTGCATATAGTTCCTTTGGTGAATATGGCTGACTCAGGAGTCAGGACACACGACGCAACCAAACAACACTGAACGGAATCCTAATTTTATGTTTGGGTGGGTTTATGTGAACGCTCCGCCACTATAAAGTGATGAGTGGTGACGGCGTGCATGCGGCTCGGCTCAAAACGATCTGTTCGGAACAATAACGGTGTGTATTACAGCAGGAATCCAGGGTTAGGCAGCTTTTGAGACGCTGTGCGTGCCACATCATCACGCGCGCTTTGTGTTAAGTGGATGCGGCATAAACCGTTATGAAAAGCACATGAAAGTGAGGGATAATGTTGTGTTCGCGGCTTCGCGCCGGGGTTGTCAAGATGCACTGATTTTTTCAGTGACTGGAAAACGGGTATATCTGGTGGTTCTCGTTTGGAGCGCGCGCTGTTGGTGATGTGTTACGTGTATTAGTGGGCTGCTCTTGCCTGCATGTGATTTCGAGCTTCACGTGCATGAAGCTCGTCTGTCGTCGTAACTCACGTTACAGCGGGTATAGAGTTTGTCGTTAGTAGGAATGAAAACAAAGACACACCAGCGGAAGAGAAGAGCTGAAGGAGGAAATAGCACCTCCGTACTAGTGAAAGCTACGCCTCCATCGCGGTCAAAACGGTAGTCGTGTAATATGTACGGATTTTGGGTGTTTTCTAGGTGTGTATATGTACGGAATATTTACGTATTTCTGTGAGGTCGGGTTGGGTCTCTAGGAATTGGGCGGTGCCCCCAAAGGCAAATTCAAAGCATTTATTTTTTTACTTTCCCTAATGACCCTGCTGACAGAGGTCATTTGACACACACTGTGTCACACAGTGTGTTCTTGGCATGGCAGTCAGACATACATACATGGGGCTTTGGACAGAGTAGCTGAGTAGTGGGGGCTTTGTGAGTAAGCGCTCTCTCATTTACTCAACATACTCAGTCACACACGCACACGCACACACACACACACACACACACACACACACACACACACACACACACACACACAATGTCACCCGTGGTTCGGGGCACAGCATTTTGCTCTCTGTGACACATTGAAACAGAAACATACTTGTGCCGACTTTTAACGCGACATTGGTCGCCTCACCTCCGACTTGCGTATGTTTGACTCAGATAGTCGGCAGCCATAAAAATTGTGCAAATCACACACACACACACACACACACACACACACACACACACACACACACACACACACACACACACACACACACACACACACACACACACACACACACACACACACACACACACACACACACACACACACACACACACACACACACACAACTGAATATAAAACGGTTTAAGGATCACAAAATCCTTACAAACCAAAAATAAGCTCATGTGTTATTGTGGTTTAGTGAATATTTGAGGGCAAGGATGATCGATTAGCGTCTTAGGTATCGTTGGCTTAACTTGGCTGTTGTCCCCCATGTCAGTTTTGGCAAAACGGCACTTCCCTCCAAACCAGCATGGCTTTGTCTGCTCTGTTTACTATGGCTGCCTCTTGCAGCCAATTAATCTACAGTAGATAGATAACAACAAGATACATTTCTGCATTGTAGGCCTACTTGTATAAGTTTGATATCTATATACTGTTAACATGTTTACAGTTTAAAGGTAAAATCAGTGATTTCGCTTAATTTAAATATATTTAATTTTAAATAATATAGTGTGCACTGATCAGTTCTTCCCGGTTCCCAGTAAACCCCTGGGGTCAATAAACCTTGTGTACACGTGCACATCTTGTTACCGAGGCAGACGGGTGTTTTCCAAATCACCAAAATCACCGAATGGTCCTTTAAGGATGTAATCAGTGGTTACACGCAATAGATTTGAGTTGATCTTTAAAAACAAAACAGCAAACAATGTCAGATTGACGGCTGGATAGGCAAAACGTTTGTCTCTTGTGGCACGATGTAAAGACACAATACAAGAGAACAAAACCCAAGTATGGCACCGACAGCGTACAATGAGACATTGCTAACAAATCCCCCGTGGATCAAGGTGATTATGTTCCCTGCCCTGGCATATCCTGTATGCCACAATGGGCATTTATATTAGTATGTGAGCCCCACCTTCCTTCAACCGCGACACAGGGGTAGAGTGACCGGATGTTCCCAGTTCCAACCTGCTCTCCCCCAGAGTTAATGTCCAAGTGCAGGTTGGTGCCTTGCATGGTGTCCTCCGGCATCGATGTGTGTGAATGGGTGAATGTAATCCACAATGTAAAGCACATTTACCATCAATGTGAACAATCTCAGAGCTGCTGCCTTGACAAATAAAAGAACAAAAAAAACCCGACAGGATGACACACCGCTGTCTGGCATGAACCAAGTCATCCAGCCAGAGCCAGCAGTAAGCATTATTCTGTCATGATTAATGTACGTGTCACCTCGTCCTGTGTTGATATTCACTGACGTGAAATGACTCAGATTTCCTGGACCTCGCTTTGCTTGAGTTGAAAAAATCACACCTGTGTGAACTGAGTGGTGATATGTAATCATTGTTACTGGTACTGTACTTAACTCTAGTGCAAACCCCAGGTCACAAAGCGCTAGCCACCCAACAGTGCCACCCCAGGTCACAGAGCGCTATAGGCCTACTGCAGCTGTGCTGAAACGGCTAGGCAGTATACTGTAGCGCCGCTCCAAAAAGAGAAATGAACATTGTTTGCTAGTGCCACAATATGAGCCAGTGCCTCTGTCATCTATATTTTAAATTATCTTTAAAATATGAGACCACATATGACCAACACTTGGTTCTTCAACCTTTTTTTTCTTCATATTTTGTTCTTTCATTTCATATGAAAACACAGGGAAGAAAGTTGAGATATTCATTCACACTTTCTATTCAGAGAGACTATAAACTGTCCCACATTCATTGTGTGAATGGAGGCGTGAAACTCTTTTGGCTCTGGTTGATACCCCTGCACTTTTAATTTACATTTACATTTCATAGTGTTATTGGCACCATAGTACAACTTAACTATAATGCTGCCAAGTAAATGTGTGTATACTTAAATTGTAGTTAATTTGTGCACCGGTGCAAAATGCACCCTGTTCTACACAGGGATAATGCAATGCTACCCAGTTGCATCTCTTTCTACAGGTAGGATTCTGTTGGGGGGAAAACAATAAGACCTGCGAGACAGCCATTTAAAAAAAGGAGAAACCCATCCATTTTTCACAGCCTATAGAAGGCCTCACTTCTTTTTTTCCCTCCCTTCTTTTCCCGTGTTCTCCGGTGACAAAGAAAATAGAAATCAATGTGTCTGGGGCGGCAACGGAGCCCGGTCCGTTAATGTGGAATCGATGGCTAATGTCACAGTCATTTTTCCTCATCCACTAGCTGGCCAATAGAAGGCACGTGGTGGCATGGACGGCTGCTGAACGGGCCTGGATGATGGTGGTGCATGGGTGGAGAGGGTGGAGGGACGGACGGACGGACGCAGAAGGCTGGCCCGCAGGCGCAGACACTCAGCGGATTCCCTGGAATTCCTTGTGAAAGAAAGGGTCAACGTCATTATAGCTTTCTCCCATGCTCTTCATGCTCTCTGGCTCTGGTTCCGCCCTCCCCTCACTGCATTGTCGTTGGGGAAGATTTGAGGATCCCCAACAGCGTCGGAAGAGCTTCTGATTCACCCTGTGTGAACTGTACTGTACCCTGGCGGCTTATATTTGCACGTTGCAATGCAAGTTATGCAACCTTGCATACTTATTCCAGGTGAAGGTGGAATTGTCGGTGTACAGTGGCTGACAACCTACTCTTATGTGCTCAGCTATGCCCTCGAAATGAACTACTGTGAGCTAACAAAGAGACGAGGAGAGAATAAAGTATATCTCCAGGGGTGAGAGTAAGAGGGATATTTCAGTTTAAAGGGTTGGGTCATTTTAGCATCTACTCAGGCTTATGTGAACACCAAAGTTGCTTGATTTAGTATTTAGATATTTGATATAAATGTTTGCTGCCCCGTCCCCTTCCTATACAAACCCATTGTAGCTTCAAACTCCATTTTAACCATAGATTCATCAAAAGCACTGTGACTGTGACTGATACTATACGGTAGGGGCCGTGTTTTTTCATTTACTGTTTTCATTCAATTTTAATATACATTTTAGTGTCCTCCGGCCTCCTCCTGCTCCTTATTCTTTTCCAAAACAATTATTAAAAAATAAATTAAGACAGTAAATGAAGGAGGACACTATGAGTCACCAGAAAAAAGAACGGGTCGAATCTATCATGGTTAAAATGGAGGTTGAATTTCAAATATCTAAATACTGAACCAAGCAACTTAAAAACTGTCTGGGGTGTTCGTGTTCACAGAAGTCTAAGTAGATGATGAAAGTGAAATATCCCTTTAATATTCAAGGACTACCCCGTCTCTCACTGAAGACATTGTTACCTGCATTTTTACTTTGACTACATGCGGACAGAAGCAGAGAAGAAAAGAAACCGACGTCACGGCCACGCAGAAATGCCTGTCCGAAAATAAAACAAAACATCGCAGAGATGGCAACGTCTCGGCGCACGTCATTAGATTAGGAGGCTTCTGAGGGCCTGACGACGGATACCAGAAAACAGCACAAACTTGGGGCTACACTGTCTGGCACACACAGTCCAGACACATAAATACAAAACAAACAACACAATACCTTCCAGCCACTATACGATCAGAGAGCCCAGGCTCCCCATAAAAAGCCAACTCTGTAATAATCCCTGCTTCTTTAAATATTTATGGTTCAGCGCGCCTACAATCCCCCCCCTCACCTCTCCTTTTGTTATTTGTCAGCACTCAGCAGAAATGATTTAGCCTCACCCCAAGTCTGCAACGTTAGATATACATGTCGGGAAATTGCAGGGGGGCCAGTGCTCATCCCCCCGTTATTAGAATACATATAATATAATACCAGTCCACAAATATTGTAAACAAAAATCTTCAGACTCCATGGAATTGTACACAAAACCCTGTGTTTTTGGAGATGGCCACCTCTCCATGGTCATTACTGGGGCGGAGGTTAGAATATAATATAAATATACACTTATATATATAAATAGATACATGGGCAGAACACACGATGCACAAGCCAACTCCTTTGAGAGAAATAAAGCCAAATCTCCCCTGGAAAAACAAGCCCAATAATATGGCCATATAATCCTAATAAAAAAAGGTTTGATGCATTATATATACACTATGTATATCTATAATAATTAATGTTTTTGGTCATTTATTATACTATTACACATTAGCCAGGAGACACGACCAGACCCATTCTGTCATTCAATGTGATTCACTCCACCAAACCTATATGGATATTTATAGTATATATACATCAAAGAAATATTGGCTTGTTTGATTTTCAAAAAAAGCCACCAAATATTTTAAACAAGTCCAAAAAAACGCAATCCGCGACTCAAGCCAACATTGGCGCGAAACAAGCGGACTTGGCATATAGTCTGCCATATATACACAATGGAGAACCTCTTTGTTTAGCCAGATTTGCATAATTTCGTAATGTTGCTCAGTGCTCACATTGTCTGTACAGTACCTGTGTCTGTGCTACTAATGACCAACTGGTGAACAGTGGATGAGATAGATGACGTGCGTGTGTGTGCGTGTGTGTGTGTGTGTGTGCGCGAGCGCGGATGTGTGCACGAGCGTGTGCCTGCATGCATGTGTTGCTGAGCATGTAGCGCTCATGTAGTAGGCCATAGTAGACACATATGCGTGACATGCGACTGTGTGCTCGTATCATCCTGAAAATATGTTTCCCTTTGAAGTATAGCACAAAGATTAAATTACGTCAGGCGTGGATGATGGGGGGGGGGGGGGGGGAGGAGTGGTGGGTGCGTTGGGTGTTGGTGGGGGCGTGTGGGGGGTGGTAGTGGTGAATTGAGAAAATGATTAAAAAAATAAATGGAAAAATGATTTCCCATTCCCGGGCGCTGTCACAATGGCGGGAGAAAGGCAATGGGGCGACTGACTGCATGGTTATTTGTCTAGCTGTGGCCAAAGCATACTCCGATGTAGCTTCTCATTATAACAAGACACCGCCAATTTATCCTAACTCTATCGCGACCCTCCACGGCATGGCTGGGGGACTCATGGGGGAGAGATTACCTAAATGAAATAATCCTAATCTCTGCTCAGAGTTAATTATGTCCAGAGGAACACAATTGGCAGCCTTGCCCCACGGCCTCTAAGCATGCTGTACATGTTCTTACACGCGTGATGCCGGCCGGCCAATGACCTTGAAATGTATATATATATATTACACACAATAGTAGTGTAGGCAGTGGTGGAAAAAGTGCTCACATGTTTGTTTTACTTAAGTATAAGTAAATATATATAGTAGTATATCAATACTGCAATATAGAAATACTTCCGGAAAAATCAGGAATTCAAAATGTACTTGAGTAAAAGTAGCCTATACGTAAAAATAAGGTATTGGCATCAAAATGCACTGAAAGTACCAAAAGTAGATAGTACTCACTATGCAGAATGAAATTCAGTCAAAAAATATTGAAGGAAATGCAAAAGAAAAAAGAGAGAGAGAGATTTGCAACCCATAAAAATCAAATAAATGAGTCTTTTGGGTCCTCCCACAGTTCGGGAAACATCAGGTTATTCAACATAGTCATCCAGTCAGTGTGTACAGTACAGGGTTAGGGTTAGGGTATGTCCTCCGTACACAGTATATATGCTTTGCAGGTCGTGACTGGAGCGAGTTCACTTTGAGCCAACAGTGAAACAATATGCAGTATGCAGTATACAACTCTCACAAAGCTGCACATCCATTACCCTTAACCTCGAGGCAGATGATGGCCTCCGCCAGATAGAGGCATGCATCACTCACACCTGCATGGAGCTGCCCCCCACACACACACACACACACACACACAAAGTCCACCTTCTCCTCTCACCCCACCCTCACCCACAGGCAGCGTTTTAGTGGCCTCGTCATCATCATCATCCACCAGGCCGCTGAGGGGCCTTGAGGAGGTGGTGGGGGGGGGTGGGCGAGAAGGTGGTGGAGGGGTGGGCGGGCAGGCGGGTGGCGTTGGCTGGGAGGGGGGGGGGTTTGGCGCAGTGCCATCATTAGGTCAGAGTCTTGCCATAAATCGTCGCCATCCAGAGCGCCCCATACACTCCACCAATCGCCACATAATTACATTTCAAAGACGCCACATGTTGACCTCCGCAGAGGAGCCTCTGCACCGTAAATAACCGTAAATCTCGTAAATCTCTGCGGTGGGCGGCGAGCAGACGCAGGTGTGAGCCGCTAGGGCCCCCCACCACCACCACCACGCGAAGGGTGCACCCCACACCGCGCTGTGAATCACCTACAAGGTGCTGCTGCTGTGTGTGGGTAGAGTAGAAACCCATCATTATAAACATGTGCATATGCACTCTAAATGTCACCATGTACAAGCAAACGCATCCAATTTAATGACATGTGTATATACACATTTGAACATGCACAGTATTCGCTGTTCTCGAGACTGCCTCCTTTCCCTCTTTAAAACGACAAGAGCGCGGTGCCCCGTTGGGCACTGGCCTACTTGGAACGATGCAAGTTGTAAATGCATGCCCCCCCACTCAGATATTATGTCTCTGTCCCTTTTATGCCCATATACGGAGTTCTTTGTCATGCATGCCCAGATATGGAGTCTATATGCAGTCTACGTCAGAATTATGTCAGAACAGGCCAGCTCCATATATGGGCCCTGGGCAGGGGCCCTGTCCAGACCCTAGGCAGGGGTCCTGTCCAGACCTTTTTGGGGCAGTTCTGAAGAACCGTGGGTCCGACCGACTCGACACCGGGCACTGCAGCCCCTGCGCGTGTGTCAAATTTGAAGTCGGTGGGGTGAACGGTTTTCTGAGTTACGTGGATTACACACAGACAGACAGAGACTATAGGCCTTTATAGATAGATGTCCTACCAAAGTGACATTCATTCATTCGGTCGACTGATGCAAGATCTTAATTAAATCTCAGCCATACCGGCTGAGAAAACAACATTTTCTGCATGGTCTCATTCTCAACATGACAGTGAAGGCATCATGGTTCTGCTCTGGAGGTCGTTTCTCACAGTGTTATTATGGTTGAGTTGGAGAGAATACCACGTGGACAAACTAGTGTTGCTTTCGATTTGCTGCCGTGGCGATACAGAGAGCATAGCTCAGTCAGTACTCAGTACTCCAACCGATAAAGACATGGAGAAAAGCGAGAAATAAAGAGTATTCCATTGATGCCTTACATCCATCCATTTCCTCATACGGTCGGTCGGTCTCTCTCTCTCTCTCTCTCTCTCTCTCTCTCTCAGAGCTTTATTGGCATGAGAAAACAACATTGCCAAACAAGTTGTCAAGATACAATAAATACTGTTGAAAACGGGGAGAGTATATAGAGTTACAGGACTTTGTAAACGGAGCAATGTCACATTGCATCGTTACATGTTATACAGGGTATAAAGCTCTTTTGAAACAAATAGCAGCATTTTTTTTGCAGTCACTTTGGGACAAATAGCCGCTTTTTTCTCAAGACAATTTAAATAGAATACAAAACAACTGAGATTTAAGATGTGTTTAAAGGTAGCATCTCTCTCTCTCTCTCTCTCTCTCTAGAATACAAAACAACTGAGATTTAAGATATGTTTACAGGTCTCTCTCTCTCTCTCTCTCTCTCTCTCTCCCACTCTCCGTCTCTCTCTCTCTCTCTCTCTCTCTCTCTCTCTCTCTCTCTCTCTCTCTCTCTCTCTCTCTCTCTCCTTCACCTCTCCTCTCCTCTCTCCTCTTCTCTCCAGTATAGTGTAGCTCTATATTCAACTCTCTCTGAGGCTATTAGATACAAGGCCTGTCTGGTTGTTAAGGGTGATGAAGAGGGTGGTTGTCCCCCTACTTAGATCACCCTCAGAGCCAAGAAGCACCAGAGCGGAAGAGGCTTGGAATAGACATATAGAGAGAGGCACATGATCGGGAGTCATGACTAAACGAGACGATGCATCACATCACATGTAAGCCAAAGTGGGACACCCTAAAATCCCAGGCACACACACCCCTTATCCCTGCTCTCGAGACTATAGCTGCCTCCTAAACGCCTAAAGTCTTTTTATCAGCAGGTCACCAATTTCACTGTAACACCGTCATGCTGGAGTGACCGAGTGTGAGTGAACAAGTGGCCAAGATTTTGGGTATTGGAATTCAGCTCAAGTGAGTAGCTATAATCACCTCCTACTGAGTCCTACTAACTACACACACTTCAAGGCAATTAGCAGGATGACATACACCTGTGCACTCAAGGCCACTGTGCTCTGCAGACAGCAGCAAACATTGTTAAATAATGAACTTCCCAAAACTCCAAATAAACATGTACAAAACATCACAAAGTGGTCATAGAAAGTTACCATGACTGAAATCAACAATACAACTTACGGCATTGCCTCTAAAGTGCTTCCAAGTGGGTTGGATGGGGCTTATTAGGCTCACAGCTCTTCTCTGTGCACTTCTGCATCAAAATGGTGCTAGCAGGAAGTGACTCGCATTAATTACAAATAGTTTTCAAAATAAAAGCACTGGTACACACCTTCGCAATAAAGTATAGTTCCAAACTTTTCTAATGTAAACAGAAATACAAGCATGTTGCATAGAATTACTTCAAGAAAAATATACAGAAAATAGCCTTAAAGGCAACACTGTACTAAAGTATTGGTATCAAAATGTATTTAAAGTACCAAAAGTAGAACTCATTATGCAGAATGTTCTATTTCACAAGTTGTATTTCACAAAATGTATTAAAAATCTTTTGAGAATAGCAGATCTATACAAGCTCACAATGCGTCACGTCGCAATACAATAGGTAATATAGACTGAAGTGGGTAATGTATGTACGTTTTTTGTTTTGTAAAGCGTCCTTCATGGGTTTCTTGAAAGGCGCTAAATAAATTCAAGTTATTATTAAGGGACCAAGAAGACACGCAGTGACTTTGGTCACTTCTTGTATTTGTGTTTTTTTTTCTTCTCCTTCTTCTCCTTCTTCCGCCAAAAATAGCTGTTCTGACTGAACCGTGCAGTCGCTTTTTACGAAACTCGGTAATCTGGTAGAGGGCCATGCCAAACGGTGACCATGTGAAGCCCATGACCATTGGCCAAATGGTGGCGCTATAGTACTGAAAATGCAAACTTTGAACGTGCATATCTCATGAACCGTTTGACCGCTGGCAATTACACTTTGATACACATATTTGTCTCCTCATGGCGAACAACTTTCGTATTCTGACTTTTGACCTCTGACCTTTAGATTACCCACCATTTTGAATTATATGAAAACCATTTAAAATCTATCTCCTCCCAGAATCTTTGATCAAAATGTACAAAAACGTCTACACTTGAACTTTGGACTTAAACGAACAAAAAATCGTAACAGATTTCTTTTAAGTGAAAAAATGAAGTTTTTATGAGCCAACGAAAATGCTGTTTTGTGAAACCTCTCATGCAACTAATACGTCTTCCAAATACGGTTGGCAGCTAATACCTATACTGCATGTTACTGTTTAGAATGAGTCAACTGACAGTGTCTGCTTAGCTCAGTCGGTAGAGCTCTCCACGGCTACCCGGATTTGAACCAGTGACCACAGGGTCACTGGTTCAAATCCGGGTAGCGACTACTCAGCCTGTGATTCTTATTTGTGCATATTGCTCTCTCTATATAATCTCTCTCTCTCTCTCTCTCTCTCTCTCTCTCTCTCTCTCTATCTCTCTCCTTGGTCCCGCCTTATCGCTGCTTGCAGCTATATTTATTATTATTATTATGTTGTGTAATAATCAAAATCTACAAAGTAGGCCTACAGGAAATCTTCTAATAAATGTAGCCGAGTAAAAGTACAATATTTGCCTCTGAAATGTACATAGTGGAGTAGAAGTAAAAGTAGTCCTGTAGAAAAATGAAAATACTCTATATATTAGATACTTTCTGGTAAGGATGCCTCTCGAGCGACTCCCTAGGGAGGTCCTCGATGCTCGTCCCACTGGGAGGAGACCCACGGGGGGGCAGACCACTGGCCTGGGAACGCCTCGGGATCCTCCAGGAGGAAGTCACTAATGTGGCTCTGGAGAGGGAAGTCTGGAGCTGGAGCTGTTGCCCCCGCGACCCGACTACAGATAAGCGGTTGAAAATGGATGGATGGATGGATAGTTACTGGTGGGCCCACCCACCGCAGCGCCGGCCCACGCCGGCCCTTAGCAGCATGCAGTCAGCAGCAGCTGTCCACCGAAGCGGAGAGGGAGCAAGGGCAGGCGGAGAGCGAGGCAGTGTTGTTTATGTCCCCCTGCGTGCGTTCCGTGCCCTGTCCCTTCCTTCCACTAGCTATCTGTTTGCTATCCATCAGCACCAGCTGACAACCATGACAGGGCTGGAGGGAGCTAGTATAGGGCCCCAAGTCCGCTGGGAAGGGAAGTTGTTTGATACACGGGAAAGACAAGGTGTGTGCTGCAGATGTCTATGTGGCCTTTCATGTGTGTGCAATGTGTACACACATTGCGCACACATGGACGGTATGTGTGTGCACCTTTTATTGTCTTTTTGTACGTGTTCTCACACCCAGATGAGTCATGCAGGTGCGTAGGCAACAAACAGCACTGCTGTGATGAAAAGAGAGCTGAGCCAGAAGGCAAAGCTCTCTGTCTAGTGTCTACCGAGCAATCTTCGTTCCTATACTTTCACCTATGAAGTCATGAAGTGTGGGTCATGACCGAAAGAATAAGGTCGCGAATACAAGCGGCGAATACAAGCAGCCTCAACCACCTATCTCAACCACCTCAGCGATACACAAAGGTATATACACGAGTATTTTAGCAACACAGAAAACTAGAGAAAAATCATCCTTAAACTTCTGTGAAAGTAACACTCATACAGTACACAATATATTACATCACTGAAACGCAACGTTGGAGAGATGCTTGGGGGAAAATATGATGTTGACACAAATTGGTCTATATTAACAATAATGGGTATGGCTGAGTGCCATATGGCAGAGGATAGAGTATGACAGAGTATGACTGAACATAGTTTGAGATAATTATTGACCTGCAAACAACAACAACAAACAAACAAACAAATGATATATCATTTTGCTGGGTGTAAACAGCGATGTGGGTCAACAGAGCCATTAGGAATGTTTTGAAAAAGTGTGATACACTGCAGGTTTGATACAAACCCAATGGTAAATTAATAGTCTTTAGCTTCTTTATCACACTGAAGAGAAAACTACAGGGGCTGCAAATAAGACATGGTGTCAGAGAGATGGTGGGGTAATTAAAGTTAAAACAGTGTGTGCATGCACTGATGTGCAGTAATAGATTAATATACAGTATAAGTATAGTATAGTATGCCTCTCAATAATCAATTATGATGCGATAGACGTGTGTGCAGAGAGAGACCCTTCCCTCTGCCTGTGTTATCTTGTTTCACTTTGTTTGCGATGTTTGGAGCCATCTGTGTCCCTGAGCCAGGGAGGAATAAAGGGCCGACATCGGACGTGGTGTTCGTTCGCAAACCGCGACAGAACGAACGGATCCTCTACTCTACTCGTTACATTTAATCAGGCGACGGCAGAGAGGTGGGAATAATAATAATTTTCTCAAGAAGCTGAGAGCGCTTCGTGGAACAGATGTGGGATTATTCCCCCTGAAGTTGAGAGAGTGTACGGAACAGATGTGGGATTACTCCCAAAAGTGCACATTGGAAGTCCACAGTGCTCCTCTGAGAGCCACACGCACACGCACACGCGCACACACACACACACACTCACACTCACACTCTTAAAATGTGACACACGTGCACACATAGAGGCCTAAGTAGAGGAGGTGGCCCAGCCATATGGACGAAATGGGTTTAGCGACACACAGGATTGGGTTGGCACGCTGAGCAGGTGAGTACCGCGCTCACCCAGCAGATGTTTCTCACCGGGGGGGGTTGCAGGGAAGGAACGGCAGATAATGTGGTTTGTGTGTGTGTGTGTGTGTGTGTGTGTGTGTGTGTTTCTTCATGTGAGCTATGTGTGTGTGTGTGGGTGGGTGCGTGGTCTTTTTAACTATACTTTACTTTTATTAGCACTTTACTTTTATATGCTTGTTTACAGTGCAGGTATAGTACGGTCAAAGGCTAATATGCTCCGGATAACTTGTTTCCATTGTGGTTATCAATTCATCACACACAGATAATACTTACAATATGGACTGTATAGGGTGGGAACAAAAATGTCAAAAACTGTTCCTTTTCAGGATTGAAATGTATCAAAAGTAGCACTAAAAGCTATAAGCTCAAAACGCGTCAATCCACTGCACGTTTCGAGCTCGTGGATCTGCTACTTGGGGCATTCATTTACGAAAAAAAAACACAAAAAGTTAAAATATGGAGATTGAACGTTTCTGCCTGAAAGCAACGATATACAATACATATAGGTAGAAAACACAGCAGGCGATGCTATACTGTACTACCAAGGAGGAGTTCAACAATGTTCACTTGTACACACAGGCTTTAGTTTAGACCGACAACCTACTGTACGTGTACCTCTAACCCTAACCTAACCCTAACCGCAAGCACGGGAGCAGCGCATGTCCGACCGTTGTTTCCGCATGTCGGTCTGTTGGTGTGTCTAATCTGCGTGTGCATCCCGAATTTTCAGGTCAGCCATTCTTTTAGATTAGAACGAGAGCATTAAGGACTCAGTTTGTATGTGTGCGTGGGTGCGTGCGTGCGTGCGTGTGTGTGTTTGCGCTCCCTCAACTCTGTCGTCCGTACAGTGGATCACTTCCTGCCGCAGCGCGTGGTTGAACGTTGCATCCGGAAAAAATGCCAATCAGTGTCTTCTACTTAAAATAAAAATAGCTAATTAACTCCATTCTCATTATCAGGCTGCTAATCACGTAACACGATCGTGTAATTTGACACACTTGATTTATGGTGTAAAAGCTCTCTCTCTCTCTCTCTCTCTCTCTCTCTCTATATATATATATATATATATTTCCTTCCTTATTTCTAGATGTGTAATCTGAGAGCATCACACAGGGATGGAGGGATGCGCAGTGAGGCATCCATGCCGTTTGGAGGAGGGGAGGGGTGGGTCAGGAGTTGGAGAGACGAAGAGAGAGAGAAACAGCACAGCACAGTCGGAGCCATCATAGTCTTGTAGAAAAATGACAGCGTCAAGGTGACCGATGGCTTGTGAGTGTGCAGACCTACAGTATATGTACGCACATGCACACATGCGCACGCACGCACGCACACACACACACACACACACTCACACAGTAACATCTCAGCCGGGGACACATCAAGCGGAGATGAGAGCTGGATGGCAGTAGATGGCGTGTCTATCGGCTGCCCTATCAGTGAAAATATGGTATGGAAAGCAGAACGCCTGCAGGCTGGCACAGTGGTCATCTGTCCCTGCTGGACACTCAAACGGCACAGTACAGTACAAACTGTAACTGTAGCTGCTCTGAACAATATATACGGTAGAGAAGTACACTGCAGTACTGTATCTTGGTCTGTTCCAGCACAATGAGCATGGCTGTTTTCACGCAAACAAATCCATGATGCGGATCACATGTTTGTCTGTCATTTTAAAAACTATATATTGCATTTGCAGGCTTGCTTTCTAAAATGTGATGAAATTATATTTTTAGCAACAAAAAAAAGGAATAGCAGCAGAATCTATACTGGTCAATCTTCTGGGCTTAGTGACACAACTGAGTAATGGTGAGAAAAATAAAGATTTAATAATTCAATAAATATTTAGGCAAATATGAATGGTCAACGGAACCGCCTCATTAAAATATATGTGAAAATGATGTGTGGGGCTGAGTATAGAAACTGTAAAAATAAAAATAAATAGTTCAAACCCGACAGATACATGTACTATACACAATATGCAGAATCAACATGTATCATTTAATTGCAAATGCATGTTTTTGAGGTCTTGCAATGTACTGTACAGCCTAAAACATAATGTATGTGTACCTTTTCACAACACCATTTGTACGGAGGGCAACCATTTTAAAAATAACAATAATAACATGAAAACTTTAAACTTTAAATGGATATACTATACAGTATAAGGTGCCCGAGAGTAGAGATGCACATGTTCCAGTAAGCACATGGTTTGAATTCAGCTATAGTCTAAACTACTGTACAAAGGTGTAGTTAATAGAGCGTACAGTGCAGCTCCACCAGGAGACATGCCCTAATAATAATATACAGAGCCTTCCCAGAGCCATGAAACACTACTACGACATGCTATATCAGCTGTGCATCTTCCCTATACCGTCCTCCACTCACTCTCTCTAACATTTAAATCTTAGTTTCAAATTACGTTTGGGTTCATGGGAAGTGTGGTTTCTGGGAACCAATAATTCTATACAATATTCTATGTTCTTGTGCCTTGTGTAATTTACATAGGCTACAGTAGACATATTTTGGTGATCAGCACCTACGTGGGTGTCGGCCTTCTCAGGGAGATATATCCTGGAGCCGAATTCCGGTGGCTATTTGTATGACAAAGGAGTCTGTTGACATGAAGAGACAGACTGGTTGATCAAAGGACTTGCCACTAAATTGTATGCAATAATTGTCGACACGCTACATGCATGTAAACTGCTTAAATAGTAACCTAAAATACAACCACTTGGTCAGTCAATTGGGCTGGTCACTCCTGTGTGAGCCTATGCTGTATGCTGCTGTGTACTCTGAAATAAATCATCATGGAACATCATCCCGTCTGTCTGCCGTGCACATTTTCACTCCTGTATGGTATGAAATATATACTACAACAGCATTAGTATAAGTAATTAAACAGCCCTCTCTGCATTAAAAGGACAATATCAGTCACCAGAATCAAGGTGAATATATAATGGTTAAAATTGAGGTCGAAATTACAATGGGTTTTTTATAATCTTTCTCTGTAATAATGCAAATAATAATCCAGAAAATAGCAGCCAAAATAGCAGCCATGGAGAATGAGACTAGTAGGACACTAACTGCCAAAGACACCAAGAGCTGCCAGCCAGCAAACTAGTGCTGTGGGAACCAACAAACGGGCGCCGGTCACGAGGACGTCCTACATTAACATACTGTGGATGTACTCAAGAAAGACGCATGGGCGCAAAGCACCAACGAGCTGGCCAGATGTATGGAGAACCGGGAGGACTGGAAGCAACGATGGAGGGCTCGTCTGAGGACGACCTAGAGATGCAGGAGTCTGATTGTCTGATTCTATCACCAGTCAATCAAAGACTGTGATTTGAAATGTAAGTGTCAGGTTTTCACTGCACCACAGTAGCGTTCCAAGTCCCTTGTGTCCCTGTGCTGTAACGGCAGTGGCATTATTTCTATACTGGTTGAAGTAAAGGGCTTTCGTGTCGTGTATACTGTAGCAGACCCCCGCCACAATAACCTTAATAATAGGCTAGAGAGAATACATCATAAATAAATACTGAAACCAGATATAATCATTGAGGAAAGTTTATGCATATTGCACTGTGTACTATGTAAACTCAAATTTTCCATCATTCAGTTGCAAAAAAAAGGAAAGAAAATATAAATGTGGGACCCCCCGAGGGGTCGCAACCCCCAGGTTGAGAACCCCTGGTGCATAGTATATGTTAATGTGTTGTACCTTTTTAAAGTTTTTATTCATGGGTTTCGATTGTTTGGACCCAATGTTTTATACTTTAATTGTATGTCAATAAAGTCACAATAAACTAACTAGGCCTAACTGTGTCTGTGTGTCCCAGTTATCTTAAGTTCACAGACATTTCAAATAAGACATTGAAGGCCGATAAATACACACCAGTGTGCTCAGTAGGGGGGGTGACACTCTCCTTAACCCAGGCGGTTAAGGAGGCTGGGTTTGTCGAGGACAGAACATGGACATTGCACTGTCTGTCTGCCCCCCCCGACGACAGTCTAGTTTCCACTCTCACACTGTGTGGCCATGACAGGATCACATAATAGAACCCTGTAGGTGTTATAGTGACAAGCGACTCCATTCAGCCGTGGTAGTGCAAAGAAAAAATAAACTCCATGCCGCGACGAGATCAAAACGAGCTAGAGTTCTGTTCGTGTCAGAGGGAAAACGCTTGTGCGAAAGTGTTACAAGCGCAGCCTTCAACCCAAAACCCTTTCAGTGGGTTCTGTCTGTCACAACAGCACAGAACAGGCGAGGCGTGCTCCGCTGGCACTTTGTTACAGCCCGATACGGCTGAGAGCCATCCAAAGCGCATTACTTATGGTTTGGTTGCTGTTTATTATTGGTTCAGTGGTGCTGGGTTTCGCCGTGTCGAGGCAGGTAATTGAATAACATGAATCCAAGCAACTGCAGAATTAAACGAGTGAGTGACATTTGTTTTTCTTATCACGTGTTAAATAGCTCTATAGTTGTGTTCAGTAAGTGTCTCCCCGTCTCTTTAGTTCTTTATTATAAGCTCAATCTTTAGCTGCGTTTTTCTCCGAATCGAAGCGTTACCAAGCGATGGAGAAGCTATTACAATATACGTAGCTAATTGTGTACACTTCTTGTCAATTTAGTAATGCAGATGTTTAACAATAATGTATCTCTTGAGAGCGTAAATATAAAACCAAATGGACGTGAGGTAAAGATCTATAAGGGTCTATTTGGTTACCATCCTCTCCATCATTTAGCTGGGGACCACCTGGAACCCCCTCAAGGAACACTGGTTGATAACCGCTGTCCTATAGTGGACCAGAGCTAAAGAGGTTGAGAGAAAGAGTCAGCCTCTCAGAATACACATGAGGGAAGGATAGGTGTGTGGGGGGGAGGCGAGTTGACAAACAGGTAACAGATGGAATTGTCACGGAAAGTGAGGTCACTTTCATTCAAGTCAGGAAACGATGCTGCTATCGGAGGAGAGGGGAGGGGAGGGGAGACGGGACTGTATTTTCTAACTATATCCGTCACGCAGATGAAAATGGCATAATCACTCCACGAATGTATACCTCTGCAGAGAGAGAGAGAGAGAGAGAGAGAGAGAGGGGGGGGGGGGGGTAAGGTTGAAAGGGAGAGCTTGAGATAAAGAGAATTTGCGGAAGAGACAAGGAGAGAGGAATATATATATAGAGAGAAATAGACATACAGTACATGAATACATCCCTACTGTATATAGAGAGTATTTGTATTTTACAGAAAGAAACAAAGAAAGAAAGAAAGTAAGAAAAAGAGACCTTGGAGACACACGCAGGCGACTGGAGTTATAAAAGTGACTCTCTGACACATCCAAAGGGCGACGGGAGGGACGTTTGTTTTGCTTTGTTTTTTCTCCAACAACAGCGAACGAGGCATTTGGCGCATTGTGAATGGGTTTGTCATGAAGTCGATATCAAGCGCACACCCTTTCAGCCTTCCTTGGCCATAATGGAAATCAGTGTTCGCCACCGCCATTGTGTGGCATCAATGTCATTAAAGTGTCATTATAGGGGAAGCGTTCACCCTTGCCGAATACAGATGTATGCTGA